>NW_006773486.1:421973-450735 GCF_000442215.2 Lipotes vexillifer | reverse complement strand
TGCTGAACACTACCAGAGACCTCAAATATCTAAAAGGACAAGAAAGATCCCCACATAACTGGATAGGACAAAAGAAATAAGGGAAAAGGAAGAGAAGAGGAAGCGGGACAGGACCTCCTCCCCTGGCGGGAAGCTGAAGGTGAAGAGAGGTTCCCACATCTGGGGAAGCCCCCTCAATGGCAGGAAGATCAGCTGGGACAGAAGGGGAGCCTTGTGGGCTCAGAGGAGAGCACAGCAACTGGTATGTGGCAGGCAGGACAGAGTGAGACCTACAAAGATGGTCCATGCCACAGCATTGCACACCCCAGCCTGAGATGGGTGACCACCAGTGTGCACAGGGGCTGGGTGTTACAACGTGAGGTTTGGAGAGCAGACCCAGAGAGGGGACTGCTGTTGGCTGTGAGGAGACAGCCCGAAGGGATGGGAGTGAAGAGCTCCACAACCAGGAATGGTCCTGGAGGAAGCCTGAACCACCATAGAAGTGAAGTGCCACTGCTGAGTGAAGCTCAAAGGGCAGGCCGCCACTGCAGCCTCTCTCCTCACATGCCTGCCCCTGCCTCCAAGGGCACTGGAGGAGGGCTCCTGCCAGAGCTGGCTCACACCCCCATCATTGCCCCCACCACACCCCCGTGACCTGCTGCTGCCTTGGCTCCCTCCTGCTTGATGGGCTCATGCATTCCAACTGCTACCCCGCACCCTCCCACCTGGGCGGCCCACTTGCCCCAATCACTGCCTCAGCTCCTTCCCACCTGATGGGGTTGCGCATCTGGATAGTCACCCTGGGACCCTACCGCCTGGGCAGCCTGCTTGCTCTAATTGCAGCCTTAGCCCCTTCCCACCTGATGGGCTCGTGTGCTCTAGCAACCTCTGGAGCAGACTCCGGCCGGAGGTACACACACAGAGGTGGGGCTAAAACCAAAGCAGAGCCCCAGGGACCATGTGGCTAAGGAAGAAGAGCTGAAATCTCTCCTCATGGTCATGTGAACCACAGAGTTACACATCCACTGACAGCTTCAGAACATCTGAACAGACTACAAGTGCACCTGCAGCTGAGATGGGTCTGAGTTTAGCAGCTGTGAGCTTTGTGGTCATGTACACATGGGGGCTGGGACAGGGAGAGTCTGAGCTGCCTCCATAGCTCCCAGAGCAGGTCCAGGGATACAACTACTGCAGACCTGGGACCTGACTTCAGTGGATCTGTGCTGGTGGCCTGGTGAAAATAACACCTGAGAGTCACCAGAGCCAACTGCCAGCATACCCACAGTTAAGATAGGACCGAGAACAGTGCCAACAACAGTGTACTATGTGAGCCTGCATGATGGTGAAAGGGAAAAAAAGAGAACGTTCACAAGTAACAGCTCCAGAGGAGGAATACTCAGTGGCTTCTCCACCAGTGGAAGTGCTCCATTCCCACCTACCCCACACCACAGACCAGAAACACAGCTAAGAAAAGATCTGGGGACCTCTACTCCAACAAGTAGGGAGCAGACCCTGTCTCTGACAGGGCAGTGACAACCAGAGAGCAAAGGGAAGGCCCTGCTCAATATCCAGGGCAGGCTTTGGTCACCACACCACCAGTCAAACCACCTATCAAGGGGATAACAGAACAAGCCTCTGGACCAAACTCACCCACCAGGGGGCAGACACCAGAAGCAAGAGGAACTGTGATCCCTCAGCCTACAGAAAGGAGACCACAAAAACAGTAAGTTAGACAAAATGAGAAAACAGAGAAATAAGTTGCAGACGAAGGAGCAAGACAAAATCCTATAAGAACAATTAAAAGAAGGAGATAGGCAATCTACCTGAAAAAGAATTCACATTAATGACAGTAAACACGATCCAAGATCTTGGAAAAAGAATGGAGGTGTGGTTCCAGAATATATAAGAAATGTTTAATAAGGACCTAGGAGAAATGAAGAACAAACAATGATTAACAGTATAATAACTGAAATGAAAAATGCACTAGAAGGAATCAACAGCAGAATAACTGAGGCAGAAGAACAGATAAGTGAGCTAGAAAACAGAATGGTGGAAATCACTGCCATGGAACAGAGTAAAGAAAAAAGAATGAAAAGAAATAAGGACAGTCTCAGAGACCACTGGAACAACATTAAACACACCAACATTCGCATTATAGCAGTCCTGGAAGGGGAAGAGAGAGAGAAAGGGCCTGAAAAAATATTTGAAGGAATTATAGTTGAAAGCTTCCCTAACATATAAAAGGAAATAGTCACCCAAGTCCAGAAAGTTCAGGGAGTTCCATACAGGAAAAACCCAAGGAGAAATATGCTGAGACACATATTAATCAAACTAACAAAAATTAAATCCAAAGAAAAAATATTACAAGCAGGAAAGGAAAAGCAACAAATAACACATAAGGGAATCCCCATAAGGTTATCAGCTGATTTTTCAGCAGAAACTCTGCATGCCAGAAGGGAGTGGCAGGATATGTTTAAAGGGATGAAAAGGAAATACCTACAACCAAAAATACTCTACCTAGCAAGGCTCTCATTCACATTCAATGGAGAAATGAAAAGCTTTACAGACAAGCAAAAGCTCAGAGAATTCAGCACCACCAAACCAGCTTTACAGCAAATGCTAAAGGAACTTCTCTAGGTAGGGGGGCGGGGGGTGGGGGGAAAGGAGAGGCCACAATTAGAAACAAGAAAATCACAAATGGGAAAGCTTAATGTTAAAGGCAAACCATACAGTAAAAGCAAGAAATCATTCATACACAAACATAATATTGAAACCAGCAACCATAAGAAGAGGAGAGTACAAATGCAGGAAATGAGAATTGTATTTGATATTAAGAGACCAGAAACTTAAAACAACCTTGTGTATATATAGACTGCTTTATCAAAAACGCATGGGAAATGCAAACCGAAAAATAGTAGATACACACACACACAAGAAAAAGCAACCCACACAACACTAAAGATGGTCATCAAAACACAAGAGAAGGGCTTCCCTGGTGGCGCGGTGCTTGAGAGTCCGCCTGCCGATGCAGGAGACGCGGGTTCGTGCCCCGTTTCGGGAAGATCCCACATGCCGCGGAGCAGCTGGGCCCGTGAGCCATGGCTGCTGAGCCTGCGCGTCCGGAGCCTGTGCTCCGCAAATGGGAGAGGCCACAACAGTGAGAGGCCCGCATAACGCAAGGAAAAAAAAAAAAAAAACACAAGAGAAGAGAACAAAAAAGGAAGGGAAGAAAAATGACCTACAAAATAAGCCCAAAACAATTAAGAAAATGGCAATAGAAACACATATCGATAATTACCTTAAATGTAAATGGATTAAATGCTCCAACCAAAAGACACAGATTGTCTGAATGTATACAAAGACAAGACCCATATACATGCTGTGTACAAGAGATCCAATTCAAACCTAAGGACACATACAGACTGAAAATGAGGGGATGGAAAAAGATATTCCATGCAAATGGAAATCAAAAGAAACCTGCAGTAGCAATACTCATATCAGACAAAATAGACTTTAAAATAAAGACTGTTATAAGAGACAAGGACACTACATAATGATCAAGGGATCAATCCAAGAAGATATAACAATTGTAAACATACATGCACCAACATAGGAACACCTCAATACATAAGGCAAATGCTAACAGTCATTAAAAGGGAAATCAACAGTAACACAATAGTGGGGGACTTTAACATGCCACTTAAATCAATGGAAAGATCATTCAGACAGAAAATTAATAAGGAAACACAAGCCTTAAGTGACACATTAGACCAGATGCACTTAATTGATATTTATAGGACATTCCATCTGAAAGCAGTGGAATATGCTTTCTTCTCAAGTGTACATAGAACATTCTCCACAATAGATCACATACTGGGACATAAATAAAACCTCAGTAAATTTAAGAAAACTGAAATCATATCAAGCACTTTTTCCAACCACAAAGCTATGAGATTAAAAATCAATTACAGGAAAAAACTAAAAAACACAAACACATGGAGGCTAAACAATACATTACTAAATAACCAATGGATCACTAAAGAAATCAAAGAGGAAATCAAAAAATTCCTAGAAACAAATGACAATGAAAACATGACAATCCAAAACCTATGGGACATAGAAAAAGCAGTTCTAAGAGGGAGGTTTTATAGCAATAAAATCCTACCTCAAGAAACAAGAAAAATCTCAAATAAAAAACATAACCTTACACCTAAAGCAATTAGAGAAAGAAGAACAAACAAAACCCAAAGTTAGTAAAAGAAAAGAAATCATAAAGATCAGGGCAGAAATAAATAAAATAGAGATGAACAAAACAATAGTGAAGATTAATGAAACTAACAGCTGGTTCTTTGAGAAGATAAATGAAATTGAAAAACCTTTAGCCAGACTCATGAAGAAAAAAGGGAAAGGCTTCAAATCAAGAAAATTAGAAATGAAAAAGGAGAAGTTAGAATGGACACCACAGATATACAAAGGATCATAAGAGACTACTACAAGCAAATATACCCTAATGGACAACCTAGAAGAAGTGCACAAATTCTTAGAGAGGTACAAACTTGCAAGACTTAACCAGGAAGAAACAGAAAATATGAACAGACAAATCACAAGTACCAAAATTGAAACTGCGATTAAAAATCTTCCAATAAACAAAATTCCAAGACCACATGGATTCAAAGGCAAATTCTATCAAACATTTAGAGAAGAAATTCTTCCTTCTGAAACTCTTCCAAAAAACTGCAGAGGGGGCTTCCCTGGTGGTGCAGTGGTTGAGAGTCTGCCTGCCAATGCAGGGGACATGGGTTCATGCCCCAGTCTGGGAAGATCCCACATGCCGCGGAGCAGCTGGGCCTGTGAGCCATGGCCACTAAGCCTATGTGTCCGGAGCCTGTGCTCCACAACGGGAGAGGCCACAGCAGTGAGAGGCCTGCGTACCGCAAAAAAAAAAAAAAAAAAAACTGCAGAGGAAGGAACACTTCCAAGCTCATTCTATGAGGCCACCATCATCCTGATACCAAAACCAAAGGTAACACAAAAAAAGAAAATTACAGGCCACTATCACTGATGAACATAGACCCCACAATCCTCAACAAAACACTATCAAACCAAATCCAACAATACATTAACAGGGTCATACACCACAATCAAGTGGGATTTATCCCAGGGATGCAAGGATTCTTCAATATAGGCAAATCAATCAACGTGATACACGATATTAACAAATTGAAGAATAAAAATCATATGATCATCTCTATAGATGCAGAAAACGCTTTTAACAAAATTCAGCACCCATTTATGATAAAAACTCTCCAGAAAGTGGGCACAGAGAGAATCTACCTCAAAATAATGAGGGCCATATATGACAAACCCACAGCAAACATTATTCTCAATGATAAAAACCTGAAAGAATTTCCTCTAAGGAACAAAACAAGGATGTCCACTCTCACCACTATTATTCAACATAGTTTCAGAAGTCCTAGCCACAGCAATCAGAGAAGAAAAATAAATAAAAGACATCCAAATTGGAAAAGAAGAAGTAAAACTGTCAGTTTGCAGATGACATACTATACATAGAAAATCCTAAAGATGCAATGAGAAAACTACTAGAGCTCACCAATGAATCTGGTAAAGTTGCAGGATACAAAATTAATGCACAGAAATCTCTTGCATTCCTATACACTAACAACAAAAGATCAGAAAGAGAAATTAAGGCAACAATCCCATTTACCACTGCATCAAAAAGAATAAAATACCTAGTAATAAACCTACCTAAGGAGGCAAAAGACCTGTGCTCAGAAAACTATAAAACACTAATGAAAGAAATCAAAGCTGATACAAACAGATGGAGAGATATACCATGTTTTTGGACTGGAAAAATAATACTGTTAAAATGACTACACTTCCCAAAGCAATCTACAGATTCAATGCAATCCCTATCAAATTGCCAATGGCATTTTTCACAGAATTAGAACAAAAAATTTTACATTTTGTATGGAAACACAAAAGACTATGAATAGCCAAAACAATCTTGAGAAAGAAAAATGGAGCTGCAGGAATCAGGCTTCCTGACTTCAGACTACAATACAAAGCTACAGTAATCAAGACAGTATGGTACTGGTGCAAAAACAGAAATATGGATCAATGGAACAGGACAGAAAGTCCAGAGATAAACCCAAACACCTATGGTTAATTAATCCATGACAATGGAGAAAAGACAGTCTCTTCAATAAGTAGTGCTGGGAAAAGTGGACATCTACATGTAAAAGAATGAAATTAGAACATTGTCTAAAACCACACACAAAAATAAACTCAAAATGAATTAAAGACCTATCAATAAATGTAAGTCTGGGTACTATAAAACTCTTAGAGAAAAACATAGGCAGAACACCTTTGACATAAATTGCAGCAAGCTCTTTTTTAATACACCTCCTAGAGTAATAAAAATAAAAACAAAAATAAACAAATGGGGCCTAATTAAACTTAAAAACTTTTCCACAGCAAAGGAAACCATAAACAAAATGAAAAGACAACCCTCAGAACAGGAGAAAATATTTGCACATGAAGCAACCAACAGGGGATTAATCTCCAAAATTAACAAATAGCTCATGCAACTCAGTATCAAAAAAATAACCCAACTGAAAAATGGGTGGGGCTTCCCTGGTGGCGCAGTGGTTGAGAATCTGCCTGCTAATGCAGGGGACACGGGTTTGAGCCCTGGTATGGGAAGATCCCACATGCCGCAGAGCAACTAGGCCCGTGAGCCACAGCTACTGAGCCTGTGCGTCCAGAGCCTGTGCTCCGCAACAAGAGAGGCCGTGATAGTGAGAGGCCTGCGCACCATGATGAAGAGTGGTCCCCGCTTGCCACAACTAGAGAAAGCCCTCGCACAGAAATGAAGACCCAACACAGCCAAAAATAAATAAATAAATAAAAGCCAAACATTTGAAGCCCTTTAAAAAAAAAAAAAATGGGTGGACGATCTAAATAAACATTTCTCCAAAGAAGACATATGGATGGCCAAAAAGCACATGGAAAGATGCTCAACATCACTAATTATTTAAAAAATGCAAATCAAAACTAAAATGAGATATCACCTTACACTGGTCAGAATGGCCATCATCAGAAAAATCTACAAACAATAAATCCTGGAGAGGGTGTGGGAAAAAGGGAATCCTCCTACACTGTTGGTGAGAATGTAAATTGGTACAGCCACTATGGAGAACAGTATGGAAGTTCCTTAAAAAACTAAAAATAGAGCTACCATATGATCCAGCATTCCCACTCCTGGGCATATATCTGGAGAAACCATAATTCAAAAATATACATGCACCAAAATATTCATTGTAGCAC
Source organism: Lipotes vexillifer (assembly GCF_000442215.2). Classification (NCBI taxonomy): domain Eukaryota; kingdom Metazoa; phylum Chordata; class Mammalia; order Artiodactyla; family Lipotidae; genus Lipotes; species Lipotes vexillifer. The sequence continues at coordinate 443,409 of NW_006773486.1, read as the reverse complement.
TATTTACAATAGCCAGGACAGGGAAGCAACCTAAATGTCCATCAACAGAGGAAGGATAAAGAAGATGTGGTACATATATACCATGGAATATTATTCAGCCATAAAAAAGAAACAATGCATTTGCAGCAACATGGATGGACATACAGATTCTCGTACTGAGTGAAGTAAGTCAGATAGAGAAAGACAAATATCATATGATATTGCTGACATATGGAATCTAAAAAAAGGGTACAAATGAACTCATCTACAAAACAGAAATAGAGTTACAGATGTAGAAAACAAACTTATGGTTGCCAGAGGGTAAGGGGAGGCAGAGGGATAAATTGAGAGATTGGAATTGACTTATACACACTACTGTGTATAAAATAACTAATAAGTATCTACTGTATTGAACAGGGAACTGTACTCAATACTCTGTAATGACTTGTATGGAGAATCTAAAAAGAAAAAGAATTGATATATGTATATGTATAACTGATTCACTTTGCTCTACAGCAGAAACTAACACAACATTGTAAATCAACTCATTCCAATAAAAAATTTTTTTTAAAATGAAATTTTCTTTTTCTAGAAGCTTTCCTGTTCTTTCACTTTTTCTTTTTTTTGATAAGCATATTTATTATACATTTTTCCAGATTTATTGAGATATAATTGACCTCTAACACTACTTAAGTTTGTGTACAAAGTGTTGATTTGAAACCTTAGTATTGCAAAATGACTACTACAATGCTGTTAGCTTATACCTCCATCTCATCACATAATTACCATTGTGTGTGTGTGTGTGTGTGTGTATGTGGTAGGAACATATAAGTCTCTTACCAACTTTCAGGTTCATAATACAGTCTTATTACATATAATCACCATGGCATATATTAAATCACCAGAACTTACTCATCTTATAACTATATGTTTATATTCTTTAGCCAACATCTCCCCCATTACTCTAAGCCCCTAAAAACCAACATTCTAGTTTCCATTTCTACAATTTCAGCTTTTTCAGATACCACATATAAGTGGATCCAATGTCATAGTTCCAATGTCAAGGAACTATTTCCCTATGTTTTCTTCTAGGAGTTTTATGTTTTCAGGTCTTATGTTTAAGTCTTTAATCCATGTTGAGTTAATTTATGTGAGTTGTATAAGGTAAGAGTCCAATTTCATTCTTCTCCATGTAGTTATCCAGTTTTCCAAACACAACTTTTTGAAGAAACTATCCTTTTCCATTGAGTATTCTTAGCTCCCTAGTGAAGTAATTGTTGACCGAAAATGGGAGCATTTATTTCTGGGCTCTCAATTCTGTTCCATTGATCTATGTGTCTATTTTTAATAATAGTCCATACTGTTTTGATTACTATAGCTTTGTATCATAGTTTGAAATCATAAATGTGATGCTTTTAGCTTTGTTTTCTTTCTCAAGATTGCTTTGGATATTCAAAGACTTTCATGGTTCCAAACAAATTTTAGGGTTTTTTTTTTTTCTATTTCTGTGAAAAAGCTGTTAGAATTTTCACAGGGATTACACTGAATCCATTGATAGCTTTGGGTAGTGTGAACAGTTTAATAATATTCTACCAATCCATAAACATGGAATATCTTTCAATTTATTCGTACCTTCCTCAATTTCTTTCATTAAATCTTGGTTTTCAGTGTACAATTCTTTCACCTACTTGGTTAAAAATGTATTCCTAAGAATTTTACTGTTTTTGATTCTATTGCAAATGGGATTATTTATTTATTTTTCAGTTAGCTCATTGTTAGTGTATCAGAACACAAGTGACTGTTGGCTGATTTTATATCTGACAACTTTACTGAATTTGTTGATTACTTTTAACAGTTTTTTTTTTTTTAATGGGGCCTTTAGGATTTTAAATATATAAGATCATGCCATCCACAAACAAAGACAATTTTGTTTCTTAATTTCTGATTTGGGTGCCTCTTATTTCTTTTTTTTACCTGATTACTCTGGCTAGGACTTCCAGTACCACAGTGAATAAGGAAAAGCTTTCTTTCACAACTGAGTATGATGTTAGCTGTGGGTTTGTCATACATGGCCTTATTATGTTCAGACATGTTCCTTCTATACCAAACTTTTGATCATTTTTATCATGAAACAGTATATTTTGTCAAATGCTTTCTCTGCATATACTGAGATAATCATGATTTTTTATCTTATATCCTAGGAAAGTAGTGTGTAACATTTATTGATTTTGTATGTTGAACAACCCTTGAATGCCAGGGTTAAACCCTGCTTTATTATGGTATATGATCCTTTCAATGTGCTTTTGAATTTGGTTTGTTAATACTGTGTTGAGAAGTTTTATTGATACATCTATATTCATCTGAATATTGGTCTATAGTTTTCCTTTTTTTCTGTGTCATTATCTAGCTTTGGTGGCCACATAATTATGGTCTCATAAAATGAATTTGGAAGTGCTCTTCAATTTTTTGGAAGAGTTTGAGAAAGACTGGCATTAATTTTTCTTTAATTGTTTGGTAGAATTCACCAGAGAACCATCTGGCCCTGGGATTTTCTTTGTTGATATAATTTTGATTACTGATTCAATCTCCCTACTAGTTACTGGTCTATTCAGATTTTCTATTCCTTTACGATTCAATCTTGGTAGGTTCTATGTTTCTAGGATTTATGCATTATTTTAGGTTATCCAAACTGTTGGCATATGACTGGTCTTAGTAGTCTCTTATGACCCTTTGTATTTCTGTGGTATCATTTTTAATGTCTACTCTTTCATTTTTATTTGAGTCTTCTGTTTTTCTTAGTTAAAGGTTTGTCAATTTTGTAGTTATCTTTTCAAAACTGTTGATCTCTTCTGATATCTATTTCATTTATTTCTGCTCTGATCTTTGTTATTTCCCTTTTCTGCTAATTTTGGGCTAAATTTGTTTCTCTTTTTCTAGTTCCTTGAGGTATAAACTTAGGCTGTTTTAGTCTGAGATCTTTTTTCCTTTGTTATATAGGAATTTATCACTATAAAACTTCTTGTTCTAAGAATGCTGCTTTGCAGCATCCCATAGGTGTTGGTATGTTACGTTTCCATTTTCATTTGTTTCAAGATATTTTTTTGATTTCCTTTTTTGTTTTCTTTAACTCATTTTTTCTTCAGGTGTGTGTTGTTTAATTTTCATATAATTTTAAATATTCCAGCCTTCCACCTGTTTTGCTTTCTAGTTTCATAACACTATTATTGGTAAAGATACTTGGTATGATTTCAATCTTCTTAAATTTGCTTAGAGTTGTTTTGTGACCTACTGTCCTAAGATCTATTCTACAGAATATTCCGAGTGCACTTGAGAAGAATGTGTATTATGCTGCTGTCAGATGGAATTTTCTGCATGTATCTGTTAGGTCCATTTAGTCTAGCTCATTTCCAACATTTCCTTATTGATTTTCTGTCTGGATAATCTATCCATTGTTGAAAGTGGGATATTGAAGTTCCCTACTATTATTCTAGTGTTGTCTATTTCTCCTTTCATCACTGTATTCTTCAGCTCCACAATTTCTGTTTAGTTCTTTTTACTATGACTTCTCTTTCTTAAACTTCTCATTCCATTCATGTACTGTTTTCCTGACTTTGCTGAACTGTCTTTCTATGTTTTCTTGTATTTCACTGATTTTCCTTAAAACAGGTGTTTTGAATTCTTTATTGGGTAAACTGAAGATCTCCATGTCTTTGGTTCAGTTACTGGAAGATTATTATAACCCTTTGGTGGTATCATGTTGAATTTTCACATGAACCAGATTTTTGTAATGCTGTCTTCACATCTGAAGTAGCAGATACCTTCCATCAGCCCTAGTAGATATTCTGAGGCTATCTCAGACATTCTGTAGGTACACCTGCTCCACAATTCTTGCTCCTTCTTGTTGAAGAATTCTCAAATTTTTATGACTTCTCTGGATACTGCTATATATTATGCTGAGTGCTGACAGTATCTCTTTTGTTCCCAAAGATGATACTAATGCTCAAGTCTTTGTCTTTCCCTGGTCTATAGATTTGGGCCAGTTTTCTGCTCATGCTCACTAGCCATGGGTCATAATCTGTTCTCACTTCCACAGTCTGGTGCGTGCACAGGGAGCCAGTCAGAGGGTGGGGGTGTATGTGGGCGAGGCACATGGAGCACTAGGCCAGTTGCAGTGATCTGCAGGTAAAGCATTCCTAGTGGTTTGTGCGCAGACTTCTTGATGGAGTTCACAACACAGTTAGTATCCACGTGTTTAAAACCCTCTGAGAGTCCTATCTGCCGCTCCCCTAGCCTCTTCCTGACCCCACTCATGATGCTCATGATTCAATACTCTTAATGGATCAACAGGGAAATGAGCCCCTTTGGCAGTGTCCCACACAACTAGAGAAGCTGGGTGCTCACTCACATGCTCTTCCTTTTCCCTTTGAGAGAAATCACATGCTAAGGAGGATATCTCATGGCCCTAAGTTGTGCTGTCTTGTGGGAGGGATAATGTTGGTAAAATCCACCTGTTTCTCTCACCCACTCTAATGCATCTAACTCATACTTTATTTTGGCCAGGGTACTGGCACTTCTTTGGAAACCTAGACATCCTCAAAGGCTCCCTCATCCTAGACATCCTCAAAGGCTCCCTCATCCATGGGTAATTATCTAAGACAGTGTTTTCCAGTGGCTCCTGGACTGCAGCTGAAAAGGCCCATAACTGTTTCAGAGGCCACTACAATTTCCACAGCCAGGACCAAGGTCTGTCTACCTATTACCTGAATCATGGGAAGACAAGACTTCTCCTGGCCCCTTGGTGTATTGAACTGATCACATGGCTTCCTCAAAGGCACTTTGTTCATAGAAGGATACTGAATTTTTGTTGTTATGGGGGGAACAAAATGAAGATAAACTTATGCCACCATGATGCTGACATTATCATCCCTGTTTTTCCTTTACTCTTGAAAAATCATGATCATTAAAACCTGCTATTCCATTATAAAACACAAAATTTATATTCCTTAAACATTTTCCCTAAACATTGGAACAATAAACTCAATTATCTGGGTCTTTCTCCTAAATGATGGGGAAGCTTATTACAATCTGTTGGTTCATAATTTAGAAATTAATTTTGGTTCCACATGGCTAAGAACAATTGCATCTTATAGTGAACACAATGATTATGTTTGTTAGAAACGTAGAATCAGGGCTTCCCTGGTGGCGCAGTGGTTGAGAGTCTGCCTGCCAATGCAGGGAACACGGGTTCGTGCCCCGGTCCGGGAAGATCCCACATGCCGTGGAGCAGCTAGGCCCGTGAGCCATGGCCGCTGAGCCTGCACGTCTGGAGCCTGTGCTCCGCAATGGGAGAGGCCACAACAGTGAGAGGCCCACGTACCGCAAAAAAAAAAAAAAAAAAAAAAAAAAAAAAAAATGTAAAATCATAGTTATCTCTGCTTCTATCAGGTCAGGGGAAATGTTCTTGTCAAGGCTGTGGTTTCCTACCTCTTGTTTTTATTTCCTTGGCAATTTGTAAACTGGTCTATTGTTAACCAGTCCATCTGGTTCAAGTCCTTTTCCCCTGTTTTACATGTCCTTTTCACAGATCATCGAATAGACTGTTTCTAGTTTATGTGAATATTCAAAGGGTATTACATAAACAGCAGTATCCACAAGGGGTCATTTTATTCCTACTGCTACTCAGGACTATATATACATAAATTATCATAGCAAAACTGTTCTAAATATTTTTTAAAATTGAGAAACTACAATATGCACCTTTTAAATATTTGAGCTTAAGCTGTATTCTTTACATGCTCTACAGAAATTACTTTAATCTTTTTGTTATTTTATAACCTCAACTTCAAATTAGTCCATGTACCCAGCACTTGTGTCTTTTGTATTGAATACTACTGCTACATAGCTTTACCTCTGATTTGTCCTTCTATAAGTATTCTTCTAATGTTCCCTGTACAATACTGTCTTCTGGTTAAAAATAAAACATCGATTCCCTACTAATGCTGGTACTCAGTAAGCCACTCAGATAAGACAATTGACTCTATCCCACATCACCTGGTAACCCGTTTTATAGGAATAAGTGGTTTTATGGAAAATGACTTGACTATAAAAAGAAAAATACAAAAAGTTGAGATATTAAACTGGGTTATTATTGAATATTTTAAAAAATCAAGTAAAATAAAATTCATAGGAAAAAGTAATCTAAAATTATTTTTTTACTTGATTAATTATGTATGTAATTGATTCATCTCCAGCTTCCTATTCATGTTTATTTATTTAATTTCAAGGTTTAATCCCAATAAATAATTCATATCCTTAACATTGCAGAATTATTCTTTTCTTATAAGAAAGGGAGATTTCCATTGGAGTTTTTAAAAACATATGCTCTGACCCTTACCAGTTTCAAACATATTTTTAACATTTAATATAACATGTTTTATAGTCTTAAAAAAAAAACTGTAAGCTTTGAAGCTTCTGCTTATATTATTTTGTTAAAAGGAGTTAATTATTAAGTAAAACCATGAGGTCTTACTATGTGGCAGTGACTGTGATAACAAATTGACAGTATATAATCTTTTTATTCCAGCTTTACTGAGTTACAAATGACAAGTAAAATTTTAAGATACTTAGTGTTCAACATGATGATTTATGTATGCACTGTGAAAGGATTCCCACCACCAAGTTAATAAACACATCCATCACTTCATGTATTTGCCTCCTTTTTTTATGTGAGAACACTAAGTTCTATTCACATAGCAAGTTTCAATTATACAATACAGTATTATTAACTACAGTCATAAGGTTATACATTAGATCGTCAGACCTTATTCATCTTACAACTGAAAGTGTGTACCCTTTTAACAGCCTCTACCTATTTCTCACATCTTCCAGACCTGTCAACCACCATTCCACTCTTCATACGAGTCTTTTTTTGGTTCCATGTATAAGTAATACCATGAAAGTATTTGTCTTTACCTGTTTATCATATTTCACTTAGCATAATGCCTTCCAGGTTCATCTATGTCATCACAAATGGCAGGATTTCCTTCTTTTTAAGGCTTAATAATATATGGAATATGTGTGTGTGTATATATATTCACATATATACAAGATATATATGTGATATATCATATATTCTTATCCACTGATCCATTGATGGACACTTAGGCTGTTTCTTGAGATTGGCTATTGTGAATAATGATGCAATGCTGCAATAAACATGGGAGTGCATATATATCTTTGATGTCCTATTTTTATTTCCTGTGGATATATTCCCAGAACTGCGATTACTGGATCATATGGCAGTTCTATTTTTAATTTCTTTAGGAAACACCAATGCTGCTTTCCAAAGTGGCTATACCAGTTTACATTCCCATCAACAGTGCTCAAGAGGTTCCTTTTCTCTACATTCTTGCCAGCACTTGCTTTCTCTTGTCTTTTTAATAATAGACAACCTAACAAGTGGGAAGTGTTATCTCACTGTGGTTTTGATATGCTTTTTCATGACGATTAGAGACATCTAGCAACTTTTAATGTACATGTTGTCCATTTGTATGTGTTACTTGGAAAAATGTTTATTCAGGTTCTTTGCCTATTTTTAACTGGGTTATTTATTTCATATGAAGTTACCTGTATATTTTGGATAATAACCTCTTATCAGACATGTGGTTTGCAAATGTTTTCCCCCATTCCATAGGTTGCCTTTTCTTTGTATTGATGGTTACCTTTGATGTACAGAAACTTTTCAATTTGATATAGTTCCACTTGCTTATTTTGTTGCCTTTGTTTTGTCAAATCCAAAAATAACTGCTAAGGCCACTGTCAAGAGGCTTATCCCTATATTTTCTTCTAAAAAATTATGGTTGTGGGTCCCGCTTCATCATATCACATGATCCCTTCATTGTGCTGTCGAATATGGTTTGTTAATATTTTGTTGGGTATTCCTTCATTAGGGATATTGGTCTGAAATTTTCTTTTCATGTATTGTCCTTCTCTGACTTTGGAATGACAGTAATACTGGCCTTGTAAAATGAGTTTAGAAGCATTTCCTCCTCTTCAATTTTTTAAAGAGTTTGAGAAGAACTGGCAAATTCTTCTTTAAATGTTTGGTAGAATTCATCAATGAAGCTATCTGCTCTTGGACTTTTTTTATTTGGAAGTTTTTGAGTTCTGATTCAATTAGCTTATTCATAATTCATATGTTGAGATTTTCTATTTCTTCATGATTTAGTCTTGTTAGGAATAGTTTTAGGAATTTATACCTTTATTCTGAGTTATCGAATTTGTTGGTGTATAACTGTTTATAGTACTTTGATATGGTTGTATTTCTGTGTAATTAGTTATAATGTCTCCTCTTCCATTTCTGATTTTATTTATTTAGATCACTCTCTTGTTTTATTAATCTAGCATAAGACTTGTCAATTTTATTTATATTTTCAAAAAACTGTTAGTTTCACTGATCTTTTCTATTGTCCTTTTAGTTTTAAATTCATTTATTTCTACTCTGATCTTTGTTTATCGCTACAGGGAGGGTGCTCCTCTGCTCCTGTTTAAAAACTGCTTCTGTTTGCTATACCCCCAGTGGTCTCATGAATGAAAGCTCTGTTGGCTATCAGAGCTTTGTAATATGGGGACCCATACCCTAGGTGGCAGCTGTAAAAGTTAGGGCACTAGATATGAACCAGCTCCTTCCATAGAGATACTGGTGAGTTAATTTTGTTTGGAGCAAGATGCAGTGAGAACACGAAGGAAGCGCTCATCCAGCTTCTCTGGGAAGGATCACAACCAACCACTAGATGTGGACAATAAATAATCATGAAAGTATGAAATGTGGCTGTACTTTTCATTGTAATATAGGTATAAATTGAATTAATGAATAAAATAAGAAAATGAGAACTCTATTAAGAAATTGAGGCTAAGAAAACAAGAGTATGTTTTTTTAGGTCACAAGACTAATTAGAAGTCAAAACCGTATATATATATATGTATATATGTACATATATATGTGTATATTTATATTTGTGTGTGTGTTATTGTTCCAGCTTTGGGGAAGTTGGGAATACACCATTATTAAAATCTTATGTAATAGTATACAGAACTGATTAAATTGTAAGCTATTTGCATAAAGTAAAAATAGCCTATAATTTTTTATAGTTTTCTCCCCTTGTGGATTTCTGTAAAAGTGAGATTTTAACTTTAATATGTAGAAATATCTTATGATATTTTCCATTTTTTCATCTTATTTCTACTATAATCATTTTTTTGTTTGATGTTTCAAATACTGGTTGGATCACTTCTGTTTCACAAAAAAAGAGAAAGAAAGAAAGAAATATTTCTGTAACACTGTGGTAGTCTTTCACAATGACACCTGTATTTTTAAGAAACTACTGCACTTCCACTGGGTCTCCAGGAAGCAAATTAGTAAACTTTATGCCCAGTTTTGTAATTACTTATAAATAAGTTTTAATTCCTGATTTATTAAGTAAGTTTTTGTTGGATTTATGCAATATTAATTGAGGATGATTTCAAATACTTTACCTTCTATACTAAATAGACTGTAAGCACAATAGACAATTCCTCTAAGAATATTTTATAAGAGTAAAGTATAATCCTCATTCCTCTTTTAGGCATGATTTTATAATTTATGTATTTCTTTTTCCATGCTTTCAAGAATATATTTTTTAAAAGGGATAAAACACGTCTAGAAGAAAACGTAGGCAGTAAGCTCTTTGGCATCAGTCTTAGAAGTCTTTTATATAAATCTCCTCAGGCAAGGGAAAGAAAAGCAAAAATTACAAAATAGGCCTACATCAAAATAAAAAAGCTTTCACACGGTGAGGGAAACTATCAATAAAACGCAATGACACATTTTGAATGGGAGAAGATACTTGTAAATGTTATAATCAATAAGGGGTTAATATCCAAAATATGCAAAGAACTCATACAACTCAACATCAAAAAAAAACAAACCATCTGATTAAAAAATGGGCGGAAGAACTTAACAAACATTTTTTTAAAGAAGACATATAGATAGCCAACAGGCATATGAAAAGGTGCTCAACATCACGAATCATCAGAGAAATACAAATCTAAACTATAATGAAATATCACCTCACACATGTTATAATGGCTATTATTAAAAAGACAACAAATAGCAAGTGTTGGTGAGCAAGAGGGTAAAATAGAACCCTCATGCACTGCTGGTGGGAATGTAAATTGTTGCAGCTAAGTAAATGTAAATACATTATGTAGCATAATGTAAAATATTATGTAGATTCCTCAAAAATTAAGAACAGAACTACCATATAATCCAGCAATTTCAATCCTGGGTATTTATCTGAAGAAAATGAAAACCCTAATTAGAAGAGATAATGTATCCCTATGTTCATTGCAGCATTATCTACAAGAACCAAGATAAGGAAGCAATCTAGTAGATGAATGGATAAAGATGAAAGGTGCATGTGTATGTGTGTGTGTGTGGGTGTGTGTGTGTGTGTACACACACACATATATACCAGAATATTACTCAGCCATAAAAAAGAATTAAATCATTTCATTTGCTTCAACATGGAAAGACCTAGAGGGTATTATAATAAGTGAAATAATTCAGACAGAGAAAGACAAATATCATATCGCTTACATGTGTAATCCAAAAAACTAAACAAATGAACGATATAATAAAACAGAAACAAAGTTATGGATATAGAGACCAAACAGGTGATTTCCAGAGGGGAGGGAGCGGAGGGAGGAATGAAATGTTCAGAGACATTAAGAGGTACAAACTTCTAGTCACAAAAAAAAATGAGTCACAGATACGAAAAGTACAGTGTGGGGAATATAGTCAATAACTACATAATATCTTTGTATGGTGACATATCATAACTAGACTTATCGTGATCATTTTGAAATGTACAGAAATACTGAATCACTATGTTGCTGAACAGGAGCTAACAAAGTATTGTAGGTCAATTATACTTCAAAAACTAACAAACAGGACTTCCCTGGTGGCACAGTGATTAAGAATCCACCTGCCAAGTCAGGGGTCAAGGGTTCAATCCCTGGTCCAGGAGGATCCCACATGCCGCAAAGCAACTAAGCCCATGCGCCACAGCTACTGAGCCTGCGCTCTAGAGCCCACAAGCCACAACTACTGAGCCCACGTGCTGCAACTACTGAAACCTGCATACCTAGACCCCATGCTCCACAACAAGAGAAGCCACCACAATGAGAGGCCCACTCACTGCAACAGAGTAGCCCCCACTCGCTGCAACTAGAGAAAGCCTACATGCAGCAACAAAGACCCAACGCAGCCGAAATTTTTAAATAAATAAATAAATCATTATTTTTTTAAAAAAACACTCATTAAAAAAGAAATAAGATTTTTGGTTGCCAGAGGCAGGGGGTGGGGGAAGGAATTCAACAAAGGCAGTCAAAAGGTACAAACTTCAAGTTATAAGATAAATAAGTACTAGGGATGTAATGTACCACATGATAAACATAATAAACACTGCTATATATTATACGTGGAAGTTGTTAACACAGTAAATCCTAAGAACTCTCATCACAAGGAAAGAGATTTTCTTTCTTTTTCTTTAATTTGTATCTATATGAGATGATGGATAATCACTAAACATTGTGATAATCAATTCATGATGTATGTAGGTCAAATCATTATGCTGTATACCAATTATAGCTCAATAAAACTGGAAGAAAAACTTTTTAAGTAAAAGAGGGATAAACCATCCCTATCATGGGTACTCTTTCATTTTCAAACCTTCTTTATGAAAATTTTCAATATATGGACAAACTGAAAGAATTTTTCAATGAGTACTCAAATAAACACAGCTTAGATTCTATCATTAAAAGTTTTCCTTTATCCGCATTATCACGTCTATCACTAACCTACTTCTAGATCCTTCCAATTATCCATGTTAATTCTGATGTTTTTTAAATTACTGTAGCATTCATATTATTTAGAGGTGACTCTTTAGATATTTTTATCTTTTGTGGTAAAATTTATATGAATGAAACTGAGTGAAACTGAGTGAAATTATGTGAATGAAATTGAGTGAATAAAGAAAATGTAAATAATTAATATTAATAAATTTGGTCATATGCCATTATGGTGATATGCTATTCTTGATATAAATATTGTATTTCTTTTTTCCATCTTATATATCCATTTTATATATTGAAGTCTTTATCACTCATTTAAGAAACACTTTTGGAAAAAAAGATATACTTTTGTCTATTCCTACAAAAATTTTTAAAAAATCACTTAACATATGCCTGTGTTTCTATAAAAATGGCCTATTGGTGATCAGTATCTCTAAAAATTGAGATGATAATTAACTGAAATATATGAATTAAAGAATTATTCCCCTCAACAGATAATAATGGCTTTATGTCTCCAGCATTACACAAAATCACTGAGGCTTAGACTAGATGGTCAAAAGCTCTATTGACTAATCAGGTATAGACAAGCAGGTATGGATAAGACTGGAAAATATATACATAAACTTTAAAAAATGATTTGATTTGCACTAAGAGCCGTGCTTTACTCATCAATTAATTAATTTGGATCACAGACTACCCTGAAAAGTCTCCAGGTCCTCCAAATATCCATATACATATGATTTCTGGTATAAGTTCAACAGCTGTATATAGTCACCCAAGATTGCCCTTTTCTAGGTTAAATATCCATGCTAAGATTCTCCCAATTTTCTTTCCTTATTCTATGTGCTACACCCTGATGCTGCATATCCAGTGCTAACAGTTCTTTCCTTGGGCCATGCAGTAGTGATAAAATAAAAAGATATCAGGATGAACATTTAGAAGAACACTGTACTGAAACCTGAAAAAAGCAGTCAAATTCTGACCCTGCTATTTTCTAACATGTGATCTTGGTTGAGATACATAACATTTCAGTTATTTTTTCCTAAATGGAAGTGAAAGAACTTTCCTCATATAATATTTTAAAGATTACATGAAACAATGCATGTGAAAGTCCCTAGGTCAAAAATAATAAAGAACATACTAATTCTTTTCTCACTGATATTTCTATTACTTTAGACTTTTATTCTCTAGCTCAAATTTTGAAAGCCTTTCTATCACTGTCCCAGATAACCATTTATGTGAGCATTTTGCAACTTACCGAAACAAATTCTGCCACTGACACATATCATTTTCTGAGAAGTAGAGAAACAACCTTCCAGAACACAAGGGTGACATTAGTTAATTTATTTGTTCTTTGGCCTTTACAAATTGACTTTACTACAGAAATTCATGTAACTCTAATAACTTCAAAGAGTTAATGCTTCCCCCAAAAACGGCAAGACAGAGTCACTTAAAATTGAAAAGCATGGACATTTTACTTATCTTTCCATTGTTCTTACTAAGTAAAAAAGTACTGAATATATGTCACCATAAATAAAAGGAGGAACTTATTTAAATATACATATATATAATCACTAGATTTCCCTTTAATTTATGTGTTTATATATGCCAAAAAGGTCCATCCTCTTCTATTATTTATGTGTGTGTGTGTGTGTGTGTGTGTGTGTGTGTGTATATACACATATATATATATGCAAATGTAGAGATGTTGGTATAAAATATACTCTGCAAGAAGAAAATGACATTTTAGGAAGTATTTCATCTTATGATTTACACATAACCTATAAATATTCCTATACATACAAATTGAACAATAAAAATTATACTCATAAATCATCTCTTACATCCAGTGAAATTATTTAGTATGTTGATATTTGGGGCAAAATGTTTATGATCCAAGTTTTCTAGTTTTAGAAAATGCTAATTCTAATAAAAGTTTTTTATATTGAAGAAAAAAAGGGCAAATATTAGGCTTATATACCTTGTGGGTTTCAGTAAGATACTGTGACTGATACTTAGGCAAAATACTCATTTAGATCGAAATGATACAGTAAAATACTTCTTAAGGCAAAAATCATTTAACTTGATAGAAACAAGCACCCATAGTTCATTGTAGTGATTTATTACCATTAAACACATTTGTTATAGTACTGGCATGACTCCAGTGTTATAATCTTGTGCATAGAATCCTTACCTCAGTTCCAAACAGATAGATATTATTTGTAATATTCCCTTAAATTGCACTGAATATCTTAATATAATGTTAAAACAAACAGTAAACTTGTTTTAGTAGATATGGTAGATCTAAGGAAATGGGAGGGAAACACACTTTTGAAAGAAAGTTTACACTACAAGAGTAAAACTTTTTAAACATACATGTAATATGTGGGAATAAGCAACTATGGAAAGAACACACCATAAAGAAACTGGTGACTCAGTATTTGTAAATTCTCCAGTTTGTATGAAGGTTACTAGAGTACAGGGGGGGAAATATGACAGTATTATAAATTTACAGCTAGAGAAGAATCAGGTGTATCATGCCATTATATCATAGATAATGCTAGGTTACATTGTGATAAACTAATCCTCAAATCTCAGAAGCTTTAAAAGTATAATTTTTTTGTTTTAAAGGGTCTAAACCTATTTTTATGTCAAGTACAATAACTTTATGTGGAACCCAGTGAATAGGATAGATGAAAGTGGCACAGCTCTGGCAGAATTCAACTTTCTCTGCCAAATCTGGTGCCTCCTATTCCACTGCTTGAAGATAAATTTTTTGAAAAATGATCTACCTTAATTCTAAGAAAGGACTCTAGTGAATTCTCTCTTAAAAAAGTAAAGAAGTATGTTTTTCTGCTAAAAACAACTTAAAAATTCTGCTAATAGATAAAAATAGAACAGTGCATACAAATTAACTACAGGCATTTATTTAATAATTCACTTAACTTTCAAATAATCAAATTATAGTATGGCTTTAGGAGAACTTGTGGGTAAAAAAATCTATTCTTCCTTTATTTTTTCCTTAAATATTGCTACAGAAATTTTAAAATTTAAATATGTTCACTTTACTATTTGTATTTTGATTATTTTAAGATAAAAATGATTACAAAATAACCTTAAATATTAAAAAAAATCCTTGAATATGTGATATGTCAATAAAATAAATAAATATATAATCTCCTAATAGGCTTGAAAACAGTTTATGAAGCAATTTTTGGAAAAAAAAAGTGAGTAAAATGGGTAAGTCTAGTAAGAAAAAATATAAAACCTGCCTTTTACAAGATTAACTCTCCTTGGGTCTACTCTGATATCTCTGACTTAAGGCACTATCTTCTGAACATGCTTGATAATGGACATGTGTTAAAAGAAATAAACTGCGTGTCTACCCACTATACTATCATGGAATAATTTAAAAGCAGAGTAATTTTAAAGTCTTTAGTTAAGATTTTAAAGTCTATCATTTTAATAATATTTTTACCCATCCATGAACACCTTTCCCTCTATCTTTTCATTGCATCCTAATCCTAACTATACCCAAAATGTATATGCTTTTGATGATTAAGCACCCTAGCAGTCAAGGGCTGCTAGAGAAATACTCAAATATTAGAGTAGGTTGGTAATACCATAAGCTCATGAACACAATTTAAAATTAGCACACAGCAGGGCCCAGTAACATTGCTACATTTTATGCTCAGTTTAATCCCTATTCTCCACAGCAGTGATTTGCAAAGTGTGGTCCATGTACCATCAACAACTGTATCAACTTTGAACTTATTAAAAATGCACATTTTTGGCCTCACCCAGAGCTACACTAAATCACAAATTCTGGGCCTTGAGCCCAGCAATATGCTTTAATCCCTCCATGTTTGCTTTCATTTTTATGCCCTTCTAACTCAGGAAATTTACACCTTTGAATACATCCCCTTGCTACTGTGTATTTGTAACTGGCTTTTGCATATTTTTTTCTTCTATTAAAAAAGTACTAAGTACTCTCCTATTACTATCATAATTTAGTTTTCTAAATTATCATGTCAATAGTTGCTTTTTCCCTCCCAAAATCATTTTGTCTTTTATTTATTTATTTATTTTTGGTGATTTTGAGACAGTTGAAAGCAAACATCAAGAAAAAATTGGAGGGCTTCCCCGGTGGCGCAGTGGTTGAGAGTCCACCTGCTGATGCAGGGGACACGGGTTCGTGCCCCGGTCCAGGAAGATCCTACATGTCACGGAGCGGCTGGGCCCGTAAGCCATGGCCGCTGAGTCTGCATGTCCGGAGCCTGTGCTCCGCAACGAGAGAGGCCACGACAGTGTGTGGCCCGCATACCGCAAAAAAAAAAAAAAAAAAAAAAAAAAAATGGGAAAATTGAACCCCAAAAAAGTAAAAAAAAAAAAAATTCCCTCTGCAAAATAGATGGTTAGGATGGTAAAAAGACAAACTACAGACTGGGAGCAAATATTTGCAAACCACATATCTGACAAAAGACTAAACTAGAATATACAAATAACTTTCAAAACTCAACACTAATAAAATAAACAATTCAGGAAATGTGCAAACAGTAGGAAGAAATATTCACTGAAGAGGATGTAAAGATGGCAAATAAGTACATAAAAAGTTGTTCAAGATCATAAAGGAAATGTAAATTAAAACCACAATGAGATATCATTATACATGTGTCAGAATGGCTAAATTAAAAAAAAAAATACTGAGAACACCAAATCCTGGCAAATATGCAGAGAAACGGATCATTTCTTACATTACTGGTGGTAATGTAAAATAGCACAGCAACTCTAGAAGACGGTTTGGCAGTTTCTTATAAAACTAAGTATACAGCTAACATATAATGTAACAATCACAAACTTCTGGGCATTTATCCTAGAGAACTGAAAACATTAACACCTGTATATAAATGTTTATTGCAGCTTTATTTGTAATAGCCACAAACGAAACAACCCAGATGTCTTTCAACCTATGAATAGTTAAACAAACTGTAGTATATCCATTCCAAAGACTACTACTCAGTAATAAAAAATAACAAACCATTGACACCTACAGCAACCTGAATGAGAATTATGCTGGCCAAAAAAAAAAAAAAAAAAAAAAAAAAAACAATTGGACATATTTAGGTCATTATCAACAGAGCAGTCCCAAGTTTAACTATAATTCTATGAGTCATTTGCAAGTTTGTGCTTGAAGACATGCTTTTATTTCTGAAACTGAATTTCTTTTATGTAGTACAAGAAATGTACTGTTTTTAAAGCAAGTTAGAATTGGGAATTTCTGTTATTTACCGCTGAACATTCCATTATCTTCTCTTAATAAACAAAACCTTATTTAATCATATGTCCTGGTTTCCCTTCTCCCAAATGACACTATTATTGAATTTTGCCCAGGGTTTCTCACTGGTCTGTAAGTCTTCTTTGAAATTTTACACATTGACCTTTTGACCAGAATATGGTTTTCTCTTTATACACTTCATGATTCTCACTCACTTTTCAAGACATATTTCAGATATTTCCTTATATACTCCTATGACACTTTACCCACTTCTCAGGCAGTTAGTTTTCTTTCCTTTCACTGTGATTCAGCTGCAAATATTCTATACTTCTTTATTCACAATGTGTTCTATTTTCACTTCTTTGTATTTCTAGGACATTAAGTTTAATCTGTCTCTATAATGACAGCATCTACCACTCTGAAGAGCAAATATATCAGATATTAAATCAATATTTTTAAAATTATTAATTACAAGGAAAGCAGCTACTTAAAATTATGAAACATCTACTAACAGGAGTGTTATGTGTAACAATTACTCTAAAAATATTTCTGCTCTATCTCAAACTGAATACTCTAAAAGAATGACTGTAGCTTTAAAAATATCATCTCCACAAAACCGGGGAAAACTCCTAATAAGAAAATGCTTTCACAATTGCTGACTTTTTGAAAGGGGACAAGAACTACTAGTTGAGAATAGGGCTATCAAAGGACGAGTTAATGTTCCAATGAAAATTCCTAAGAGGCTGATACAGTCCATTAAAATGAGGGGTATTTGGTCACTTTACTGAATTACTTTAGAGAAAACCTCAGGTCTTGAGGAGTTCTTTCTGAAAACTAGAAAATCTCAAGCCATACAATGCTGTTTAAGAATGACTTCAAACATTTTTTATAAAGTTATATGTACTTTTTATTACATATAAGAGATTGTTGATATTCACATACTCATTCCTGTTACCTAAAAATCCTAAATAGAAAGAAAAGCCTCCTATGATGGGAAACCTTCCATAAAAAGGTAGCAGGATGACAGGCTATAACATATTTGGTTTTGAGTTTTCTTTTTTATACTTTACTGTGAAGTCCAATAGTAACTATTATCTTTAATATTTTATACTTAAAATTCAGCTATCTTAATTCCAATAACTAAAAGCTTATACAATTTTAAATACCAAAAGACTGGTAGTGTATACATTTCACTGCCAAAGAAATACACAATAAGTGTAGGAAATGTACTGAATATGTCTAAAGAAAGTCACTACACAGAGTGCTACTACAGCAGGCAAATATTTATGAAATATAGTCTCCATCATTACAAACATTTGACTGGGAAGATAAAATAAATACAAAATTCATTTAATTCTAAACACTATGATAAATGTGAAACAATATATATGGAGCCAGAGTTAGAGTCTTAAAGTTGTAAATACCTTAGGGATTTTTTTTTCCTTCAGTCAATATGGTTTTCTACAAAAATCTGACTACAGTAAATGACATAATATTCTTATTATTTCAGACAGAAGTTGAGCTAATTAACTGTATTCTCCAGTAACTATCATGCAAGTGACAATACATCTCTGTTATCAAGTTAATTATATACCTTTTTTCAATTTAGTTTCTAAGTGTATAGATATTATTTAAGATAATTTTTATGGATTTTTTGTTTTATTTTATTCTTCTATCACCTTTATTTCCCTCCTTTCTCCCATAGATAACAAATTGCTCTGTAATTTGTTAATACAGGGCAAGGTTATAGCAGAGATAAAAGTATACACACATACACTAATGTATGTAATGATATGTAATGTGCATATATATATACTATATAATGATTATATTATATATACATAATGTGTGCAGATAATGCATATGTATAATGTATATGCAACAACTGTACTTTTTTGGTTAGAACTGTTCTTCCCAAATACAGTGTACAGTCCTTAAGAGAAGAATCTGTGGATTTTATTGTTTATCTATATTGGATATCACACATCTTCGTGTTGAGTGCATCACAGATACTCAGTAAATATCCATTTAATTTGAACAAAGGACTATTCTACTACAGTTTCTTGTTATGATACTGAGCAATTTGTTATGATACTGAGCAATAAAATCAACTAGTTTCATGTACAGCCCATGATAATCTCAAGTGTGCTTTAGTTTTACCTTTTCATAGTTTTAATGGGATTTTAAGATGTCCACTTATCATAAGAATTTATAGTCTTACTTCCAGCAGGGAATCATATCAAATGACTAGATCCAGTCAAAGTTCAAAGTACAAAATACAAAATATAGACATATTTAAAGAACCTGATTAGGGTGAAATTTTTTTTTAAACAACATAATTTTGATAGCAAGAATAACCTAGGGAAAATGTAGAATACTTGCAAGATCTTGATTTAAGTTATATCTACAGGCAATGTTACCAGAATAAATATAATAAATTTATTAGCCTACTAATAAATATTTATCTAGTAGGCTGCCATCTACTTCATTCCTACTGACGCAATGATTAGACACTGGAAAATATCCTTCCAGCCAAGGCATTCTTATTACCAGTAAGTGCCTGTGGTAGATATGACCACCTTGATTTTGGCAATTAAGTGTTGCCACTTGGCCTCTGCTATTCTGGGAACTCATGATGACAACTAAAATCAGGAAACTCATATCTAGCCAGAATCCCAAATAGCCAGCACTCCAAATGGCCATATCTGGCCTACAAAGAAGAGCAACTAGAGGGCTTTTCAAGGATGTAGGTGTTCCATTCATGAATGTTTCATGCCTTAGTGAAGGGACTGTGCTCTGTTTCTTCTTATAGAACATAGTGGGTATACAGGTCATGAATCATCACCCCCACATTCTTATATGCCTAAGCCTTTGGATTCCCTGCTTCATATTATAATACCAAGTATGCTATAGTATCTCAATCTCATTAACTGTAGACCACACTGAGTCCAAGTTTCAGTCAAATAATAAGCCACTTGAGTCACCTCCAGTACACAAGTTAATGCATTAAATTCAGAACCCCTAGTAACTTCACTTACATAAATAGTATTTGTTTCCTTCTTCATTCATCTAATATATTTCACAGGTTTCTGCAGATATAGTAGCAAACTTTTGAAATTCTCTTGGGGTTTAAGGTATTTCCTTCTGTGTTATAGTATGCATCTTTCCCCCTGAAACATTGTGAAACTGGACACTAGTTACAGGTCTAATAGTAAAAGGAAGTGATTGTGATATGCCTTGAGTAGAATTGGCATTCATCTTCCCTCATGGACATAGGATTTATAAGCAAAGGAAGCCCAGTCTCCCCAGACACAGGAGGGCAATCTACTTCCACTGAGAAGTGAGGCTTAGACTGACACAGGAGATGAAGATTGTTCGTTTCACCTAGGTCTACCAGATGTTCCCATTTCAAGTTTTAGTCTTTCTCAATCTATGCCCTAACTTTAACATAGAAAATTAGTGAGACTGAATTCAATTAACATTGTTATCTCAGCATGTCTACATTTTTTGTCTTTCATTTCTCTCTTTACATTTTTCTTTGATTTTTCAACAATATCAGACCTGTAGCCTCTCTAGGAATTGCTCTATGTTTCATACTGTGATTTGACCTGATAGTTAAGGGACCTGAGCTTTTCCTTTGCTTTCTAGAAGTCCTGCAGTGGACACAGAAGAATCTGACATTATAGTTCTCATAGGTTCTTATAGTCATCACTAATGCCATAACAGTCAAGTTAACAGTCACTGGACTCCCAACTCACCTGCTTTAGTTGGTACTTCACCACATTAAAACACTGATGATAGCTTGATTACTTATGATGCCACTGAATATCCTGAATTATTAGCATTCCTTTTCCAATTAGCAAGGAACTTAGCAATGTTTTAAAGTCCAAGGATACAACATTCCAATCCCCAAATCCCATCTCTGTGGGTCTATCTCCTGAGACCACTATTATCTGTATCATCCAGGCTCTCATTGAGAGACAGAAACCACACAGTACATTTGAATAGGGAGAGTTTATAATAAAGATTTATTAACTAGTAACAGAGATTAACTAGTAAGGTGTAAATAGAACTCTAAAGAACAAAGAAATTTCAGATATAGGGATCAGCCACTAACAATCAATATGGCTGAAGCAGAATACCAAAGGAAGGGAAGTTTTTTAAAGAAGTTCCTCTGCACATGGCTTAGATTCAGATCTCACTGGAGGTGGTGTGGCTGTAGCCATTGGCTGGTAGAAAGGTTCACTGTGGTACTACACACAGAAACAGGCAAGCAGGAAAGAATTCCTG
>NW_006773486.1:365463-421959 GCF_000442215.2 Lipotes vexillifer | reverse complement strand
CCTGCTGAAATGTCAATGAAATTCCCCAGGAAGTTGCCCATAGGGTTGCTGCTGAGCTAATGAGAAGAATTTACTGGGAAGCTACTTGTGGTATTACAGTGAAAGTCACTGTAGGTGAGCACCACTGGATTTCAGTATGCTGCCCAACCATCATGTCATCTAGCAAAAGAGAAATGTTTATAGGTTCTAGCTCCCATATTGCAAGCAGGGCAATTAAGAGTGGATTTGGAGCTAACAGGCAATAAATTGATAAATGGCACAGAATCAGACTCTAAGTTGGTCCATATGTTGAAACTGACTAAAAGAAACTTCATAATATCTATGAAAAACACCTTAAAGAAAACAGTGAAAAAGTTAGATACTACGTATGTAATGATGAAGAATTACAGAAGTAATATAGAAAGCATTTTTGAAAACCTGTGGAAATTCTAAAAAAACATTTTTAAATGTAATATCACTGATAAAGAATCTATTCAATGTACTTAATAGAGGCCTGGAGAAAGCAGAATAAAGTTTCAATGAACTTGACAACACATCAATAAAAATTATCTATATTGAAATGAAAGAATGGAGAAAGTATGCAAACAACATCTGATATCTGTGGGAGCATATCAAATCGTCAAATATATGGATTATTTGATTTTTCAAAAGAAAGGGAATTTTGCAGAAGATATATTTGAAAATTTAATGGATAAGAATTTTTTCAGTACTTTTGAAATGCCAATTACCTATAAATCATTTGATAAACTTACTGTTACCCAATACAACCACAGCGGAGTGTTTATAGAAATTTTCACAGGATGAATTTAAATTTATATGAAAACAAAAGAATTTATAATAGCCAAAACAATCTTTAAAAAAATTGGGGAAATTGTATGCTTAATTTCAAGACTTATAAACCTACAATAACCAAGAAAAATAGATAATTGGAATAGAACAGAGAATCCAGAAACATATAGAATCAATTGTTTTATGATGAAGGAACTGCATCAATTCAACATGGATATAAAAATCTTTTTAACAATGGTGCTAAAAAAACTAGAAAACAGTATCGATTAAAATAAGCCTCAATATCTATCTCAGTATATGCACAGAAATTAATTTGAAATGAGTTGTACACATAAGTGAAAAAGCTACAACTACAAAGCTTCTAGAAGAAAATATCTAGAAAATATCTAGAAAATATCTAGAAAATTTCTAGAAGAAAATATCTTTCTAGGAAGAAACTTTCTCGATTTTGAGTGAGATAATAATTAAAAAACAAAACAAAAACTGCTAACATAAGGAAACAATGCATGCGACTTGATAATAAAAGACATTCTCTGCTCATCAAAAAGGAAATGAAATCATATGTCAGTATAATGACTTATACAAGAATGTATTTAAATCTTATTCATAGTAGATGCAAATTTGAAACAATGCAAATATTCATAAGCAGAAGAAAGGACACTGTTCTATGTTCAAACATATTGTTACATGTTCAAATATCAACAGGAATGGGCTACTGATATACAGAGAAATATAAATTCACAGAGAAATATAAATTAACTCCCAAAATATTATGGTGATCAAAAGAAGCCAGATGCAAAGATTCTGCATGGTTTTATTCATATGAAGTTCAAGAACAAGTAAGTTAAATAACAGAGTGTGGTGGTCTCTGGGGACAGGGAGAAGAAATTGATTAAAAAGTGACATGAGGGGGCTTCCCTGGTGGCGCAGTGGTTGAGAGTCCGCCTCACGATGCAGGGGACACGGGTTTGTGCCCTGGTCTGGGAAGATCCCACATGCCGCGGAGCGGCTGGGCCCGTGAGCAACGGCCGCTAAGCCTGCACGTCCGGAGCCTGTGCTCCGCAACAGGACAGGCCACAACAGTGAGAGGCCCGCGTGCCGCACAAAAAAAAAAAATAAATAAATAAAATCGTAGATATCTTGTTTACTCTCTCCAGCTACCTTGGCTTAGACAATATACTCTTAAGCCTCCATCTTGACATCTTACTTTATGTGGCCATTCTCTTTACCCACATACACAGTACTCTGGGCAGGATATAAATGGTTTCAGGCAGTCTTTGTCCCTCAAATGCTTCACATTTAGTCCATGAGAAACACTCATGCAAACTTTGTTTTCAAAGTATTTGAAAAGCTATTCTCAATCCAGACACCTCTGTCCTGTCTCCATTTGCAGTGTTAGCTTTCCATGGCATAAGTCAAGAAAAAGACTTCTAATAGATACATGAACATATATAACTGAATCACTCTGTAGTACACCTGAAACTAACACATTGTTAATCAACTATACACCAATATAAAATAAAAAGTTTAAAAAAAAAAAGAAAAAGAAAAAGACTTCTGTGTCCTTCAATCTCTCCTTCCTTCTCCAAAAGAATCTCTATAAATCCTTACCACCTCCTTCTCTAACTCCATTCCATCAACTTGTTTATACTCTGGGTGAAACCAGCAATCAAATGCATTTGTTGTTAAATTTATCTATTCATCTGTGTCTATATCTATCTCAAAACTATAACCAAATCTATAGGTATAAATTTTTAAAAGGTCTAATATATTGAAATAGGTTTCCAGGTGAGACAGGTCATGCCTCATGCCACACACATAACAAAACTGAAATAATTATAAACATATGTCATGATAACCTACTATGTCACCACTTTCTCATATTTATGTGTCCTTAAATATATTTAAAATTATTTTCAATGTCTACAAAACAATATTCCTATTAGATTAACATATTACTTTTTCTTTCTTTTTTTTTTTTTGCTTTTGTATGTGTGGTAGTAATACTTATTATAATTATTTTAAGCATCCATGCTGATAAATATTTAGGTTATTTACTGTGATTTTGTGGTAGACTACTGTCTTCTTTCTTTAAAATTCCACTGGCCTGAGTAGAGACCCAACCATGGAACTAAAACTACCAACGAGTGGTGACGGAGAATCCAATAGTTATGTTGGTGAGAGATTTACAATGCTTTCACCATTGCTTCCCTCCCTCCTTTTCTTAGTATTTTTCTCTCTCAATTAAAAAAAAATCTAATACCATTTTGATATCAGTCATTTACATATATATTTTAAATCTAAATTTTGTTTGACTTTTTTCATTAGAAATCTTTCACCAGGAGATATGGTATCTAAGTAGCAACTGGCTAGACATCACTCAATAACACAAGTTTACGTTTCAGGGGCACTACTTAGTGTTAGTTATTATGGACTGAATGTTTTTGTTCCCCCAAAATTCATTTGTTGAATTCCCAACCCCCAATCTGACTATATTTGGAGATAGAACCTTTATGGAAGTAATTAAAGTTAAATGAGATGATAAAGGTGGGGGGGTCCTGATCTGATAGGATTACTATCAGAGATACCAGAGAGCTCCCTGGCTCTCTCTATATATACATACACAGAGGGAAGGCCTTGTGAGGTCTAAGTCATATGGTGTATATCCACAAGCCAGGAAGACATCCCTTAACCAGAAACCGAATCAGTGGGGACCTTGATCTGAGACTTCTAGCCTCTAGAAGCAGGAGAAAATAAATTTCTGTTTTTCACAGCAGAGGTACATTTTAGCTACATTATGCATTAAGTATCTCAAATATATGCATTAAATATTTTTAAATATAATTTGTTTCCTGACTACCAATTTTAACATTTCTCCCCTTATGGAAAATGTGTTCTGAGTTCAAACAATGGATTTGAAATATACTTTTGAAATGCATTCCAGTCATACGTTGGAGACTATCCACTACATTATTGTTTCTCTAAAGCTATAACTGACATAGCAGAGTTCTCAATTTATATGAATGAAATAATAGCAGATGGCAAATGGAAACTGTGGACATGATAAGCTGATAATAAACCTATGAAGAAAACATTATTTAGGCCTGTATCTTTTTGTACTAAAATTTATACTATTCACTTAGATGACTGACTTCAACATAAATAAAAATATGTTAATGTAAAGATTTTATATGTATATTTATCATTTTTCAAATAAATTATAAGTTTACAGAAGTGGTAAAATATTTGAAATTAGGACTGTCTGGAAAACTCTATGTATCGCTCTTTTCTCCTGTCCTTGTAAAAGAGTACTCTACTCACCATTAGACAACTTCTTATACAAGAAATATGACTTTTAGTAAATATACACCTATTAAAGCATGGATCCACTGTTTCAGTTCCCTGCTGTCTCCATATTTCCTTCTAGAGTGCAAGCTCCATGGGACAGGGATTTTGGGCTGTTTTGTATACTGTGATATTCTTAGCTTCTAATAAGTCCTGGGTCATTAAGTATTTGTTGAATATGTAAAAATTTACAAACAAAACAAAACTAACCAAAGGCACAAAAATGTTTCTTTCCTCAAGTATTTTAATATCTTCTGGAGCAAATAAAGTTTCAAATCCTTTTATTGCCTGTAGAAGACTCATTGTTAAGGAGTTAGGTTTTTCTCTTATAGTATACTTATTCCCTTGCCCTCTATTTCCTGTGGGCAAACATTCTTGTCAGTTAAACAGGAGAAGATTTATTACTTTTAATTAAAAGAACACATGTTACAAGATAACCAATAGGTAAAGCAAAGATAAGATACCAGTGGGCTTGATAGGTTACCAGGGTCTCACTGAGCAGCCCCTCTTCTTATCTCACTTGCACATTTATCAAGGGTTTAGCATCTAGCCTTGAAGTATGGCCATGAGGGAATCTCATAGGCTGGTTAGATGACATAACAGACCTTAACCCTGAAATCACCAATAGTTTTCCTGGCTTGTGTAAATTTTGTAGTTCTTGAAGAATTTGAAATATGCCATTCAAAATTACTCCTGACTACTTTTAATTTTTTCAGTCAAAACAAAGGATATAATGACTTTGATAAAAACAGAGTATCAAACTTGTTTTCAGCTAGAATTGTAGGCAACAGGCCAAGTGTGGGTTTGGCTAATTCCATTTTAACATTGTTTGGGTTATAAGAATAAAGGGAGAGAACAGGGAATTTAATGAGCTACCCAGAGAAAAGCAAGCAATCCTGAAAACTTTACATTCTTATTCATTACTTTTTACTCAGCAGTCTCTCCTCAATTTCTTTTGGCTATAAAGAGCCATTTCCTTGACATAATGGCCTACTTGCTAGTAGGAGGTTCTGGTTGGACAGAGTGTATCAGATATATAAAATGTCAAATGGCAAGCATTTTGTGAGTAGAAGGGTATGTTTCTGCAGTTTTTGAAAGAGACCATTTAAAAAATAGTAAACAAATAATATATTATGAAGCAATAATCTTCAAATTAGGGTACATGCAACTTGGGGTGACATAAATATTTCCTGAGGGAACAAAACAATCATTGTCAGACCCTTGATTCTCATATGTATACTTTCATAAGCTTAACCTTCCTGAGAACAAGCCAGTGTTTCTTCTTTCCCTTCTCCCCTTGAGGAGTCTCCCTCACCCATTTTTCTAAATAAATATTAACCCCCATTCTTAATACTACAATTGCAAATTGCCCTATTGTATACAGTTTATTGAGAGCAGAAATAAAAGGATGATTCAAAATTTCAGTTTAGTGTGCAGAAAGTGAATGACAGTAATGACTGGTAACAAATATTTTTATACATCATAAAATCATAAAACCATCTGATTTCCAGATGGTTTGCTTTCAACAAATTGAAAGAGTACCTCACAGACTTTTCAATTGATAGATTATTCAAAATATGTGATAATATGTCACAATGTGATTTTTTGACATATAACTCAGGTGTTCAAGAATTGAGTGACGTTGCTTTTTAACAACATTCTTCCCACCCTCAACTATATTTTTGTTAAATTGGCTTATAATTATACATATATATAAACACATAGACACAATGCAAAAATAGGAATTATACTGATGCTGAATTGTCTCAACTGAGCAAAAAGTGATAACACAGAGATAATTCTTAAAAGGAAAATAACCCCAAGCATCTGAGACATTGTGAAACCTTTTTTATAACTAATAATTATAGAAATGTATAATTTTATTATACACATAATAATAACTAGGATACAATAGGAAAAAATTAAACTTCATATGAGCACAGAATATTCAAATTTTGTATATAGTTTTTTTCATAATAAACTCTAAATGATGATTATTAAAAGGCTTGAAAATATATACTATAACACAATTCTATGGTAAAACTAGAATAGAAATACAAATTCAAGGAGAAAAAATATTACATATTTGATTGTTAAGGGAAAATTTTTTACTGTATTTCTTTTTCCACTTCTTAAATTTTATTAGTGCATTGTATACTGTGCAGACAACCATGAAAATGATCAAATATCACAAGTGTTTTCTGTTCATTTTGTACATTAGGTAGATTTTTAACATGAGAAAATATTTAGTTAAATTTTTGTGCATTTTTAGTAGTCATTCTACATTGAGTATTGTGAAAGTCATCTATGTCTAACAAGAGCTACTGGCGAACGTACTATGTTTTAATTTAAATTATTCTTGAAAAGTATGTTGCCCCCCATACCTGCCATGCTTATTCTTTGTGCTTATTGTTCCTCTACCTGAATGCCCTTTCTCTTCCCAAGTCCTTCTTTCTCTTTAATTGTTCAAAGAATATCTGTTCTTAAAGAACTATCCAAATCTCTCTTTTTGCAGGAAGCTTTTCTAGACTATTTGAAGATTCACTATTATATTTGTTCCCTGTTCTTCTTTGCTTCATAATTTACATTGTAAATTCTACCATTTTATTCTATGCTTTCAGACAGGCATTATACATATACAGAGTAGCCAGCAAGACAATGCCCCAGTGATTTTAGGATTTCAAAACTTCTCCTTCCTTGCAAGTGGTTGCCTATGGTGTCTGAAGTTCCACCAGGAGCAATTATTCCATTGGTGTAAACAGTGTTTTCTCTGGTTGGTTCAGCTGAACCTCATACATACTGTTAGAAAGTATAGCATATTAAACATTCCACTGTATTAATTCATCTCCTCTCTCACGATAAGAAAGACTGAGAGTTTTGACCAGCACTGCTATTTGGTAGTCTGAAGATTATTATGCATAGTGAAGAGAGAGAAAATAATTTGAGGAAATTGGGAAATAGTACCATAAGTAAATTTAAAGATATCAATGATGAGCTTTATCAATTTCAAAATTTCCTAACGTCAAACCTATCTAAATTTTATATATAGTTCTACAATGTGTTTTTTCTTTCTTTTCTCTGTATAAACTTGAACACTCCTTATGGAAAGAAATATATCCAAAGATTATACCTAGTATGGTATCTCATATAGTATTTTTTTTAACATCTTTATTGGATGTTATTGCTTAACAATGCTGTGCTAGTTTCTGCTGTATAACAAAGTGAATCAGCTATACGTATACATATATCCCCATATCCCCTCTCATGTCTCCCTCCCACCCTCCCTATCCCACCCCTCTAGGTGGTCACAAAGCACCAAGCTGATCTCCCTGTGTTACGCGGCAGCTTCCCACTAGCTAGTTATTTTACATTTGGTAGTGTATATATGTCCATGCTACTCTCTCGCTTCGTCCCAGCTTACCCTTCCCCTCCCCATGTCCTCAAGTCCATTCTCTACGTCTGCATCTTTATTCCTGTCCTGCCCCTAGGTTCTTCAGAATCATTTTTTGTTTAGATTCCATATACATGTGTTAATATATGGTTTTTGTTTTTCTTTCTGACTTACTTCACTCTGTATGACAGACTCTAGGTCCATCCACCTCACTACAAATAACTCAATTTCATTTCTTTTTATTGCTGAGTAATATTCCATTGTATATATGTGCCACAGCTTCTTTATCCATTCATCTGTCAATGGACACTTAACTTGCTTCCATGTCCTGGCTATTGTAAATAGAGCTGCAATGAACATTGGGGTACATAACTCTTTTTGAATTATGGTTTTCTCAGGGTATATGCCCAGTAGTGGGATTGCTGGGTCTTATGGTAGTTCTATTTGTAGTTTTTTAAGGAAACTCCACTCTGTTCTCCATAGTGGCTGTATCAATTTACATTCCCACCAACAATGCAAGAGGGTTCCCTTTTCTCCACACCCTCTCCAGCATTTACTGTTTCTAGATTTTTTTGACGATGGCCATTCTGACCTGTGTGAGGTGATACCTCATAGTTTTGATTTGCATTTCTCTAATGATTAATGATGTTGAGCATCCTTTCATGTGTTTGTTAGCAATCTCTATATCTTCTTTGGAGAAATGTCTATTTAGGTCTTGTGCCCATTTTTGGATTGGGTTGTTTGTTTTTTGATACTGAGCTGCATGAGCTGCTTGTATATTTTGGAGGTTAGTCCTTTGTCAGTTGCTTTGTTTGCAAATATTTTCTCTCATTCTGAGGCCTGTCTTTCCGTCTTTATGGTTTCCTTTGCTGTGCAAAAGCTTTTAAGTTTCATTAGGTCCCATTTGTTTATTTTTATTTCCACTTCTCTAGGAAGTGGGTCAAAACGGATCTTGCTGTGATTTATGTCACAGAGTGTTCTGTTTTCCTCTCAGAGTTTTATAGTGTTTGGCCTTACATTTAGGTCTTTAATCCATTTTGACTTTTTTTGTGTGTATGGTGTTAGGAAGTGTTCCAATTTCATTCTTTTATATGTAGCTGTCCAGTTTTCCCAGCACCACTTATTGAAGAGGCTGTCTTTCCTCCACTGTATATTTTTTTCTCCTTTATCAAAGATAAGGTGACCATATGTGTGTAGGTTTATCTCTGGGATTTCTATCCTGTTCCATTGACCTATATTTCTGTTTTTGTGCCAGGACCATACTGTCTTGATTACTATAGCTTTGTGGTATAGTCTGAAGTTAGGGAACCTGATTCCTCCAGCTCCATTTTTCTTTCTCAAAATT
The DNA here is from genome assembly GCF_000442215.2 of Lipotes vexillifer. NCBI lineage: Eukaryota > Metazoa > Chordata > Mammalia > Artiodactyla > Lipotidae > Lipotes > Lipotes vexillifer. The sequence continues at coordinate 413,089 of NW_006773486.1, read as the reverse complement.
GCCTGGCTATTCACGGTCTTTGGTGTTTCCATACAAATTGTGAATTTTTTGTTCTGCTTCTGTGAAAAATGCCATTGGCAGTTTGATAGCAATTGCATTGAATCTGTAGATTGCTTTGGGTAGTAGAGTCATTTTCACAATGTTGATTCTTCCAATCCAAGAACATGGTATATCTCTCCATCTTTTTGTGTCATTTTTAATTTCTTTCACCAGTGTCTTATAGTTTTCTGCATACAGGTCTTTCGTCTCCTTGGGTAGGTTTATTCCTAGGTATTTTATGCTTTTTGTTGCAATGGTAATTGGGAGTGTTTCCTTAATTTCTCTTTCAGAGTTTTCATCATTACTGTATAGGAATGCAAGAGATTTCTGTGCATTAATTTTTTATCTTGCTACTTTACCAAATTCATTGATTAGTTCTAGTAGTTTTCTGATAGCATCTTTAGGATTCTCTATGTATAGTATCATGTCATCTGCAAACAGTGACAGTTTTACCTCTTTTTAGTTTATTTTTAAATAGATGATACTGGATATCAAAACATAATTTAAAATATCAATATTTGTAATGTGCTGGGATTTATAACCTTTGCAACTATGTAAATTTATGATGTAATTTTCTATGCTAACAGCGATATGATAAAGGAACTTTTTTTCAAGATTCTTTAGTTTGCCAGAAAAACAGATGGTAGGTCCTCATATAAAGTATTCTGTGACAGACACCACAAATTATTTGTCACTTTGCATTCTTCACTTCGTTCATGATATATTTTCTGATTTTATCGAGAAACAATCACCCAGCTGGAGATTCTACTTGCCCCTTCTCATGCTTCTAACTGTGACCATGAAACCAACAGAATATGTGACAAAGTGATGTGTGCAACTTGTGCATGGTCACCCTAAAGGAAATTGCTTTCTTGTCACTCATCTTCACCCTTTCACACTCTTTGGGTTATGGCAAAGGCTGAACAGTCATCTTGGATTCCAAAATGGAAACCACATATGAGGGAGGATGAGGGCATCAGCCAACAAGTGCCAGAAAGCTCAACTCTGATTTGAAACATGAGTGAAATAAATAGCTATTATTTACGTCACCATTTGGAGCATTTCTTATTTACAACATAAAATTCTGTATTCTAAATAATGTACATGGCTAAGTAGAAAAATAAATAGAAAAACAAACAGCTATATTATTTCAGAAGATGTAAAAATGTCAATATAGTGCAGTGAGTGAATACTGAATTGTAAGGGAACATGAACTTCTATCCCAGTCCTAGCTTTGACATTATATGGCTGTTTTCTTTAGACAAGTAATATTACTTCCCTAACTACTTCCTAAATAAAGGGAATGGATTATATATCTTGAAGGCCTTATTACTTAATTACCATGTTTTGTTTTTTTTTTGCAGAGAAGACCAGGGGAAGTTTCAAGAGAAGTTGTTATTTAAATTGCACCCTGAAAGATAATTTAATGGATGTCTCTGTGAGATATGAATCATAGAATAAAAGTGAAAATCTCCTGGTGTCCTCTAATAACCTACACAGGGTAAAATAAATTGACTTCATAGGACAATAATATTCTTAGAACAGAAATATGTTTATTGAATACAGCAGCTCAGATGTAAATGCAATGGTTGCTTAACATATTACTAACAATATCTAACCCATTCTTATATTTATGATCTTATAATTCCAATTCTTAGCAGTCTCCAATATATGAGACAAATAGTACAAGGCACTGGAATTGATCATGGCAGTGACCAAGGTGGCTAAGCACATTTCATTCTATTAGAAACAATTAAGATCTTGGCAGTTGAATATGAGGAAATCAGGAACAAGATTTCTAGAAGATGGGAGGAATGATTTGCAAGCTCATTTAAACACAGATAAAATGTTAGTAGGGTTTATAATGAAAGTACGTAAGACCTTTTAATTTTTAAATGATTTAAATTATGTAAAACCATAAATTATTAAGCAAATTGATATCTGAAATCATTCATAATTGTTGTCAACAACCCAATTTAAAAAAAAAAGGCAAGTTTCACAAAAATGTTATAACAACCTAAAATGTACATGATTTTTTGTTAGGCATTTTAACGTGTTTTTATTTAAACATCAAAACAACATTTGTCAGAATATTTTTCCGTGTTATTAGAAATGATTAAGCTGAAAATCAGAGAGTTAAATAAGTCCTCTACAATTTCAAAGCTAGTAAGTTCTAGTGACAAGTTTTGTACCCAGGCCTGCTGGATTCTAAAGTTCATGCTTTTCAAAATACAGCAAATTCTTCTGCCCAGAATTACAACCATATACCATCAAGATACAGACTTTTCCATCTTCTTCAAAAGATTCCTCATAGTCCTTTGAAGTTCATAATTCCCTCCGCACTCCAGCAGCAAGAAATATTGATCTGTTTCTATCACTATATATTAGTTTTTTTTATATAAATGGAATCTTACAATATGTACTTCTGTGTTTTTGTCTTCTTTCAGTCGGCATAATGATTTTGAGATTCATCCATGTTGTTGTATCATAGTTGTTTCCTTTTTATTGCTGAGGAGTATTCAGTTGTATGAATTTATCATTTTTTATTTGTCCACTGAATTGTTCATAGACATTCAGATTGTTTTCCATTTTGTCTTTATGAATAAAGCTTCTGCACACATTTTTTTGTACAACTATTTGTGTAGATATATGTTCTTATTTCTCTTGGGGAAATATCTAGAAAGGGAAATGGCTGGGTCCTATGGTAGGTACTAGTTTATCTTTTTAAGAAACTGACAAAGGTTTTTCCAAAGTAGTTGTACCATCTTACATTTTTCACCAGCAGTGTATTAGAGTCCAGCTCCACTACATCTCATCAACACTTGCCATGGTCACTCTCATTAATGCAAGCCATTCTAATAGATGTGAGTAGTATGTAATTGTAGTTTTAATTTTTAACTCCATGAAAGTTAAATGAGGTTGAGCATATTTTTTGTGTAAGTACTGGCCATATTATATGTCTTTTGATCAAATATTTTACTATTTTAATTGGCTTTTGATTTATTAAGTATTTATCTTATATCATTTGTCAGGTATATATATTGTAAATATGTTTTACCAATCTGAGACTTACCTTGTTGATTTCTTAATGGTGATTACCAAAGAAAAAACATTTCTAATTTGGATAAATTTGAATTTTGTTATTCTTTTTTTTCTTTTATGTTTCATGCTTTTGTTGTGTTCTATGAAATCTTTGCCTATCCAAATATGTAAAGATTTTCCTTTATGCCTTCTTCTAAGAGTTTTCACCTTTTTTTATTTTATATTTAATTCTGTGATACATTTCAAATTAACTTTTTTGTATATGATTGCACTAATTTTCTATTGTTGTCATAATAAAATATCACATACGTTGTGGCTTGAACAATACAAATTCATTATCTTAAAGTTCTGGATGTCAGAAATCTGACATGGACCTCACTGGGTAGAAACCAAGGTTTTGGAGGACTGCATTCCTTTTTGGATGCTCTAAGGGAGACTCTATTTCCTTACTCACCTCAGTTGTTGGCAAAATTCAGTTTCTTGCAATTACAGGATGGAAGTCCCTGTTTCCTTGCTGGTTGTCAGTCGAGGACCACCCACGACTTCTAGAGGATGTCCACATTCCTTGGCTTATGGCCCTTTATTCCCAACTTTCAATGCCAGCAATGGTTAGTAGAGCCCCTTTCATGTGACACCTTTTTCTGACTCAAGCAGGAAAAATTCTTCACTTTTGAAGATCTATGTAATTAGCCTGAGCCACTTGGATAATTCAATATTATTTTCTCATTTCAAAATCCTTAACCTAGATCACACCTATAAAGTCTCTTTTGCCATAGGTAACATACTGACAGGTACAGGGGATTAGTATTTGGACATCTTTGGGAGACCATAATTCTGCCTACAACAATGAGCAATAATATATTTTTTTCTATAATGAGTGTCATTATTTTAACATTATATGTTTAAAAATATTTTCTTTCCCCACGGAATTGCCTTAGCAACCTAGTCAAGAATCACTTGACCACATGTTTGCATTTATTTCTGAAATATTCATTGTGTTTTGTTTATTTACATGCTTATTCTTTCATCAACACTACACTGTACTGATTACTATATATTTACAGTAGGTCTTAAAATTAGGTAAAATAAATCTTTCAATTTTTTTTTTTGAAAATTGATTTGGCTATTCTAATTTACACACACATTTTTCACATTATTTCTTAGGTTTCTGACAACTCATCTCAGTACTGTTCTGTAATTTTTAGTATAAAGGTACTAAAAACTTTATCAAATTTATTCCTAATTATTTATGTTTTCTGGTAATATTGCAAATATTTTAAAATTATGTTTTCTCACTAAAAATAGAATTACCATATGATCCAGCAATCCCACTCCTGGGCATATTTCCAGACAAAGCTATAATTCAAAAAGATACATGCACCCCTATGTTCACAGCAGCACTAGTCACAGTAGCCAAGACATGGAAACAACTTAAATGTTCATCGACAGACGAATGGATAAAGAAGATGTGGTACATGTATACAATGGAATACTACTCAGCCATAAAAAAGAACAAAATAATATCATTTGCAGTAACATGGATGCAACTAGAGATTATCATGCTAAGTAAAGTAAGTCAGAAAGAGAAAGACAAATACCATATGATATCACTAATATGTGGACTCTGAAATATGACACAAATGAACCTATCTATGAAACAGAAACAGAATCACAGACATAGACAACAGACTGGTGGTTGCCAAGGGGGAGGGGGAAAGGGAGAGGGATGGACTGGGAATTTGGGTTTGGTAGATGCAAACTATTACATTTAGAATGGATAAACAACAAGGTCCTACTGTATAGCACAGGGAACTATGTTTAATATTGTATGATAAACTGTAATGAAAAACAACATTAAAAAAAGAAAGTATATATATGTATAACTGAATCACTTTGCTGTACAGCAGAAATTAACACAATATTGCTAATCACCTATACGTCAATAAAAAAATAAAATTATGTTTTCTAATGGTTTGCTGATAGTATATAAAAACACAACTGATATATTTTATATTAAACTTGTATCCTTTGACTTGCTAAATTCACATATTAGTTCTAGTTCTAGTTTTGTACATTCCTAAGGATATTCTATGCAAACAATCATGCCAATAATTATAAAGACAGTGTTGATTATTCTTTTTTGATTTTAATCCTTTTCTTTCTTTCTTTATTACAATGATTAGGATCTCTACTACAATGTTGAATAGAAGTAGTGAGAGTAGATATCCTTGTCTTATTCCTAATCAAAGGGGGAAGTGTTCAATATTTCACCATTAAATAAGATGCTAACTGTTAAGTTTTTACAGCTGCTCTTTTTCAGGTTAAAGTTGTTTCTTTAAAAACCTAATTTGCTGAGAGTTTTTCTCACAAATGTGTGTTGAATTTTTAAGTTGTTGTTGTTCTTTTTCACCTAATGTGGCAATCACATGGTTTTAGTGTTAGTCCAGGTCTTCCGAGAAGCAAATGATAAGATAGGATCAAGTATGCAAAGACTTTATTAGGAGACTCAACAGTGAGAGAAAACTTAGAGGGGGCTTTGATCTAGGGAGCCATCAGGCAACACATGTCTGACACTGTGTGCAGAAGAGATGGATAGAAGATTGAATAGAAGTATCTTAGAATGTAGTGGAGTTTACAGAAAGTTGAGTTAGGCCATCAGGGAATTCTCAGAACAAAATTTCCCATTAGAAGAGTCCCCTATCTCCTATAAACAAGCCTGCTTAGTATCCCCCTACCATGACTAGTCACTGTCTGGGAGGAAATGAGCAATGGATTTCAGGGTGCATAAGCTGGAGCCCATGGTCAACTCTGCTCCCTGTAGATGGAAGAATTCAAGGCACATCTTATAAGTGACACAGTTCAGTCTTGGCTCTGCACAGATCTACTTTTTCTTTTAAATAAACTTAATTTTTAGAATAGTTTTATATTTACAGAAAAATTAAGACGATAGGGTACCATAGAAAGAGTTCCCATATACCCCACACCTAGTTTCCTCTACTGTTAACATCTTACATTAGTATGGTACATTGGTTACAATTAATAGACCAATATTGATACATTAGTATTACAGAAAGTCCATATTTTATTTAGATTTCCTTAGGTTTCACCTAATGTCCTTTTCTGTTCCAGGATCCCATATAGGATAGCATATTATATTTACTCATTTTGTCTTATTCACCTCTTCTCATATCTGTTTTTCAAAATTAAATCAGAGAAGCTCCTGCATGGTTCCTATGGTAAATTACTCTCCCCTGCCTCCATTCTTGGCTTTCTGGAGCCATGCACAACTAAAAGTTTAATATTTAAGGCATTCTTCCTGATGCTGGCCTTTATAAGGTCAGAAAATAATGGGAAAGAATAATATTCTAACATTCAAAAATCCATAGCACCAGTAATAGGTGCTGCATACATACTTCACCAAGTTTGTATAAGGATCCAGTGAGGTAATATGTATGAAGCTTTCCAAAGCCCCTGTCTCTTGTGTTTTCATTGGTGATAGAAGTGGGGATGCTCCCTCGCTGTCCTGGTCCTCCAATTTTCTTTTACAACTATGAGTGGCTTTGTACTCAAGTTTAGCCAATATGATATAAGAGAAAAGATATTAGGTAAGGTTGCCAGGAAAGTTTACATAATACACAACTAACCTAGCATCTCATTTCGCCCTTTATCCTTTGACCTACTCCATGATTCCTATGTAGATTATCAAAAAATGATTTTGATTAACAGAAGTGCAGCAGTTATCATCCTGTGATGGAAACCAAAAACTAAATTGGAATAAGAAGACAGAAGGAACAATGTCCCCTTTGAAATATTTTTGCAGTTTACACAAGCCCCAAACAGCCTATCTCCAGAATTTTTGTATTAAACAATTTATTATTTATGTCAGTACTAGTCAATTATTTGCTTGTTGCCATTAAATACAATCCTAGTTGATACTGTAGGTCAAATATTTAACACACAGCCTGGTATGGGTACTCTGATTATTTATTTATTTATTTATTTTTTTTGTGGTACGCGGGCCTCTCACTGTTGTGGCCTCTCCCGTTGCAGAGCACAGGCTCCGGAGGCGCAGGCTCAGCGGCCATGGCTCACGGGCCCAGCCGCTCCATGGCATGTGGGGTCTTCATGGACCAGGGCACGAACCTGTGTCCCCTGCATCGGCAGGCGGACTCTCAACCACTGAGCCACCAGGGAAGCCCTGATTATTTGTTAATAGATATTATTATGAACATATATACCAGTTCAGAAAATTAAAACTACCAAACAAAATATAAATACCTAGAATATGTTAAAATTTAGTTTTCCTTAATGACATATTTATGTTAAATATTTTTGTACAAAATGAATGAAGTGGGTCCTTAGCTCCTTCCTAACACACATCACCAAAAGAGAAAAGCTGCTATACAGGAGAACAGGAGCTCACAGGCCAGAATACAAAATAACTGAAGAATAGAAAAATTTCAAAAGAAAAACAGAAACTGAACAATATATATTATCTGAAGAATTATTGAAGCAGTGAACAACTAATTAAAATAAGCATGATAAGCATATTTAACCAAGAAAAGGAAAATATTACCATGTTGGATGCTAATGAGATAACACAACAGAATGGATAAACTATGGAATGTAAATAGCTGAAAATGAATTTGTGAGCTGAATGATCATATGGGGTAAGTTTCACAGAAGATGTTGGGAGAAAGTAAAGAGATATAGAAAACAAAAGAACAATTAAGAAGTAAAGAGAAAAGAAGTATGAATATCCAAATAATATGGATATAATAAAGAGAAAAATAAAAAAAGGAAAGAGTAAAAGTTTCCCAGATTCAGATATATTTGCAAGACCTCAGACTAAATGGTTCATTGAGTCTCTGTGATGTGAGAGAAGGAAATTGATTCTGGAACTCAAAATTCACTAAGCAAGCAGATGTCAAATGTTCTTAGGCAAAACTCTACAAGAGAGAAAGCTATCTCTTCAACATGACTCACACTCCCTTTGGGAATTTCCTTCTTCTGCTGCAACTATACATATCTACACATATCATTCTCTTTCTAAAGCCAGCCCTAACTTGACACAGTATTTTTTAAAATAATGTTCTCAAAAGGTAATCCTAAAAAAATCTTGATTTGTTAAAAAAATGAAGATCCTGATCTCCATAAAAGACCTTATAATAAATCTTAATCCCATTCTGTATGAGCTGAATTCATTTTTAAAAGACATCTCAGTTGATATTATATAGACTACATTGAGACTCTGCTCTAAGCACTCAGGGCTTGTGACTGTGAAATTTCCTCAATTCCAAGAAGATCCCAAGGCACAAAGGAACAAAATGCACCAAACTTTAAAAGTTAATTAGAAGAACTTAAAGAGTCACCATATTACTATTAAAGAACAAAAGCTAATACTGTCTACTGAAGAATAAAACTAACAATCATGAAAGTTTAAACATATTTAACATATTGTCAGAGTACCTGAATTTACATTTGTTCAACTGAAGATAAACTTAATTGAGCAGTTAATGATAAGTTTACTCTATCCCCAACAGCAAAGGAATCTTGCCCTCAGCAAGAATAAAGCAGTCCTGTACAGAATCCATGTGTAAAATGAATCTCTATCTCAAAATAAAATCTATCCTCCTAGAAGATGACTGAGTAAATAAGTACTCAGAGAAGCTGGAACTACATTCCTGGACTTTCTATGGAAGAGAGCTGAAAGTGGGATATTCTTGGGTACATTTTATCTTAATTGGTAGAGAGAAAGAAGCTGCCTCAGATTTACAAAGATCAGAAATTTCAACTTTTAATGAATTTTTTGTTAACTTTGAATTGTTTATAATAAATCCATTATAAATTGTGACTTTGTCAATTGACACTTGTTCTGACTACCTCATTTTAATTTGACAAGCTGTCTTCTCCACCACCTTTTACTCATAAAATCTGTCCTGAATCTTACAAAACTTCTGGGTGAAAATAAGCAAATTATAAAACAAAATAATACAACAGACACTATGAGTTAGTCAAAGAAAACTCAAATATGTGGTATATGCCCACCTGTGTGTGTGGAATACTATTATAATGTATCTACTTGGCTAGGATGAACTACATTTCCCAGAATTCACTTTCTTTTATTGTTTCTGATAAGGGGAGGCCACAAGGAGGATTCTTGGGAGATTTGGAAGCAGCAGCCATTTCTTACCAAAAGTACACATTGTTGCTGCTCAGCTGATTCACCTCACTGGTGTGAAGCAGCAGCTGAGCCTGCAATTGCTCTCTCTCCTCAGGATCACCCATCAGCTGCTCGCACTGCTGGACCAGGTGTTTGTGTTTATCTCTGTGACAAAGGGCCCCAGCATATGCAGGATACACATGTCACTAAGATCAGGAGCAATAAGACCAGACTCAGGCCCCCAGTGGGGCTGCACCCAACTCAAGCTTATAGGTTCCAGCCTGCCCTTGATCTTTCCTACCTTGCATCTATCTTCCTTTCCTGACTGCCTGTCCTGTGGATTCTGAGCTCTGGCGTCAGATCTGGAAACAGTCTTATGGGGACTGCTTAATTAATTCCTACACTTATATAAGACCAATTCCCTGTAACAAATGCATTTAATATATATGTATGCTTTTATCTCCTACTGGTTCTGCTTCTCTGATTGGGCCCTAAGTGATAAAATGTATGTGTTGTATGTTCTCATAATGGTCTTATGAAATAACTTTCTGTATTATCCCCATTTTGGAGATGAGGAAATGGAATTGGTGGTAAAAACTTGCCAAGGTCACATGGCAAGCAAGTAATATAATCAGGATCAGAACCAGTCAGATAAGCCTTATTTAAAAAAAAAAAAAAAAAGGAAGAAAGAATTGATATAACTGATGTTTGGCACAGTAACCCATATAAGTATATAAAGCTGCTGATACATAGTAGGTACTCTCAAGATGTCATTTTTCTTGTCTGGGTGCTTTAACACACCAAACATCCCAGCTGACAATGAAAGAATCCTTATGAACTGTACAGAGCGTGCATCTGCTGAACTTGCACAGAATGAACTGGAAACACAGTCAATGTTTTGTTTTCCTTATCACTGTATTGTTCTCTCAAGGTGAACCAGAAATGAATGACTACTCACCTACTTACATGTGGCTTTATTTATGAAATCTCACACAATCAATAATTGATTGTTCTCTGGAGGAAGCAACTCACAGGCACTGAAAATGGCATGTTCCTTCCTTCCAGAAAAGAAGAGGACATGTGCTTGAATTTTTTTGGAGATAACAGGGTGGGACTGGCAGTCGGGGAGGGGAGTTGACACTGACTATGGAGACCACCTGATTTTAAGCGGCAGGACAGCAGTAACTTTCTGGGAGTTTTTGTTTTATTCCCCAAAGACAAAATTTTCATTTCTGGCTAACATATGAAATAATTTTCAATGGAACAAAATGACATTCATTAACTAGCAGTGACAGTACTATTTTTTGTTTGTTTTGCTTTTCTTTTTCATTTTTTTGCAAATTAGAATTTAACTTCAGCCAGAGTTGCCTGGAAACACTGGATATGAAGAATATGGAATTTTTAATATGGTCATTTGACTCCAGTTGTTTTCATGTTCCACCATGTTGATTTTTTTTCTTTGGCTGATTTTGAGCATTTTTCACTCATTTCTTTTTTGTTTCTTATTTCATTGTTAGAGAAGCTCCTAAATTAAGGGAGAAATGGGTATTTTCCCCTGATGAGGGCGAGTGAGTAGTGTCATACCTAGCATGAGTACAAAAGGAAAGCTGAGAGATTACACAGAATGCAAGGAATATAATCTAAATTTCTAATAACAATAGGCAATACCAAAAGGTTTCAGACACTGGAACAGTTAAGTTAAATAGGGTTCCATGATCTCTGTCCAGAGAACCTCTGCCAGGGGCAAGATACTGCTGGTCATGTTATATTTTCCCAGAAATTTCTCCCCATGTGCTAATGACAGAGAGTCCCAGGGAAGAGGGTTTAGACGAAGAAGGAAAAGGATGGCAGTGGGGGGATAGTGAAAAGGGCAGATTTTTGGAGCCTTAGCCTCTATGCAGGCCCTTTATTTTTGTGTCAGACTGCTAGCCATAGTGAGACCTAAACCCAACACTGAAGTTAAATATAGAGCAAGACCAGGACAATGGACCCTTATAAGATACTGTATCCCCAGGGCCTGGCACATGGAAGGAATAATTATTTATTTAATGAATAAATTCATTAATTGATCAAAGGAACGAGAAGAGAATTTGTCTTATTTTGTTGCTTGTTTGTTTTATAAAGGATTGATCTACATTTAACTTTGCATGTGACTTCACTTTTTTCAAGTTAAATACCTGGTTTCACATTTTCATGATAATCCTAAAAAGAGACATCTTAAAATTTGTTTACATCTGGTGATAACCACTGTGGTTAACACTAAGCAGTGGCAAAAGTCCAAACAGCTACAACAAAATGATGTGTAAAGGTGGAACAAAATGTGGTCTATTTTAGCACTGGTGATGGTACACTCTAACCTTATAAAGGGGAAAAAAAAGAGAACATCACTGCATTAACAAATATGCTGGATTTCACATTAAACTATTTAATAGTGCAACAATAATGTGGGTGGAAAGAAGACAATAGTGATTTCTTTCCAATGATTTTGGGAGGTGAAGGTGGTCTTAAATATATACTATTTTCCATTTTGTGCCTTGTGAGCTTTGGATATTTTGATTGTAATTTTTCCAAGTTAACTTTTGTTCCCAGATTTGTGTCGGCAAGTCTGTGACAATGACACAGTAATGATGATATATCTCAGAATAGCACTGCCTAAACGCCACCTGTAAAAACAGCAGGAAAGCAATATAGCGAGGAACAGAACAGCAGGTAAGATGATGTTTGTGTAAGTGCCAGCTACATATTTGTTAAAGCTAATGAAGTGTAAAAGGAAATGCAACTTATCCTCATCTTGTCCAGAATTTGGAGGCATTTTGAGGAGTAAATCCCAAAAGAGAAGGATGGAAAATTGCCTAGATTGAGTAAAATCAATGGCCAACAGGAAAGAATGACATTTCTTTCTTGAGTCTACAATAACCAGATGTCAAGTTAGTAAAAGAGAATGTGTTGGTTTATAGGTCCTCAGAAATGTCAATTGCCATATGTGATAAGGGGGCAGTTTATTCTTTTAATTTTTATTTTAGTGCCCACCAATTCTGAAGAGAGATCTAGATGAATGTGTAAAGTTTCTCTTTGAAGCTGAGTGGTGAGGAATGCATCTTGATGAGTCCCATTTTCAGGCATTAAAGTGCCAAAGTAAAATGAGGCCTCTATTTCATTTCTTACCCTCAGCTAAATCAGGATGTCAAGTCATAAATATATTTATCCTCTGTTGGTAACATTAGAAATTATCCCTTCTCCTGCACCAATAAGATGAATCTCTGCTTATCCCTCATTACATCAAACTCTATTAATATGTATTAAAGTAACAGAGATTTAATATTGAAACAGAACAGTGTGAACCCTGTATGCAAGTCTATAATTCCCTAAATGACACCTAGTCATTATTGGGGATTTAATAAAAGTTATCTTAAAGGCAAAATGATTTGAAAATTCAAACCTCTGTCAAAAGACATTCTTAAAAATTCTTCTTTTCTAGCTCATGATTCTTAAATTTCAACATGCACTTAAATTATGTATACAAAATCATTTATACTTTGTACTATTTGAAAATGCTTGACTTTGGCCAGTATGCAGACTTTTTAGCCTAACTCTATCTAAAACACAGTCTAGACTTTGTGAACCTGGAAACAAAAATGTAAGAATTTTATAAAATCTCTAAAGCTTTATAATGATTCCTCACTTTTTCAATCCTAGAAATTACAGAATTGGATTATGGAATTGTAAGAGATGGCTAGGAAACTCCAAAATCCACATGGTGGGCCATCTAGAAGTGCAGCTTGAATTCTGTGGCATGAGTTGAAGGAGCACACAGGCAGAATTTCTCTCTTTTAGGGAAGCCTCAGTTCTGCTTTTAAGGTTTTTCAACTGATAGAATCAACTGTCCTCCCCAGATTATCTAATGTAATCTTGTTTATTAAGTCAAATAATTATAGATATTAATCACATCTATAAAATACCTTCACAAAAACATCTAGATAAGTGTTTTATTGAGGACTATAGCCTAGCCAAGGTGACACATAAACATCCCAACTGTTATTTCCTTCAATGATAGAACAGATTATATTTTTTCTAAGGAGCAAACTAAATGATATGGATAACTTTTACAGATAGGGTGAAAAACACAGTTTTGTTTTTCCCCAGATTTTTTGTAATAATCATTTATTCTTTGGAGGACCATGTAAGTGTACATACATCTTTAAGTTTTAATTTGTATATGGAAAACTTCAAACATATATGATAATGCAGAGAATAATACAATGAAGGCCAGTGTACCCCTCATGCAGCATCAACAATCATCAACATTTTGCCAACATAAAATATGCATATATATATATATATATATATATATACATATGTATCTTTAATCACTAGGATGCACTTCTGCCTGGATTTGAATCTCAGTCTCTGAAAGGCATGAGGGAACATAGATAAATGAGTAGCAAAATTATGTTTTTCATTTCAACCTAGAGGATAAACTTAGTGAGTAAAAACTTGGCCACAATACCCTGCACTACTGTTTTCTTTCTCCTTTAATTTTTTCCCCTACTGAATTTAGTTGAATTTTATGAAACCATCATTTATTGAATGTATATAACTTTGCTTCTGATAATAATATATTAAGGAAATGCTAGAGAAGGATAATAGTAATAAAAATCATGGCTAGATAGTAAGATAAAGATATAGCCTAATATTTTTAGAAAATAATATAATTTAAAAGGATATGGGAATAATCATTTTAAGAGTATAACAAAAAAGGCTAGCATTCGACTTGGGATTGGAAAGTAAGGTGGGAGAAAAGACAAGGAATTTACTTATTTATCCTTTAAAGTTTCCAGGCTACAGCACAGTTGATGAAATGGTGGAATGCCACATTGCTTCTAGTCAGTGCAACATTGCTTTAATGTAAAACTCATGCTCAATTTCCATTTTCCCGCTGAAGGTTTAAATGAGCCGATGGATTCTGAAAAATGCACTGGCAGCAAAAGTCTAACAGAGTTATGGTGTTAACAGCAGTCTAGATCTCTCTACTTTGTACCAGGAATAGGTATGTTAGAGTCCTTGGGGAGGGGAGGGAAGGCTCCTTAAAATTATTTAGTAACATAAGTGAATGCCACATGCTTATTACCCTTGTCTTAGGGAAATATGCATAATAATGTAATCATTATTGATTCTTTCTCTGTAGGACTCCTGCTTTGGCTCATTGCTCATTTTGAATGACTCAGTAAGTCACAAGAGTTGTCAGTGTTTCCTCACTTAGCTTTACATCATTTGTTTACAACATCTGCTCAACAACAGCCTGCTTTATGGATGAGCTCCTATAGACTGTGACGATTTAATGCATAATGCAGGTGTATATTAAATCTGTTACACATACATCATGAACACATGGAATTGTTTGGAGACAACTGTGGATAAGTGTGCATTATTTTATTCTGTACCCCAAAGGCTTAGCATGATGCCTGGAACCTGGTATGCACTCTATGAATGCTTGTTGAATAGATGGGTGTGTAAATGAATGAATGAAATTAACTTTTTATAAAAATCAGCTGATTTTCATATGAAACTCTGCACAGTGGCATACAATGTTGTCTTCTACCTGAAATTCTAACTAATTCTTTCTTTGCCTATCTAAACCCTCCTCTTCAAGGACTACCTTCATCCTCATATTCTCCATAAGCTTACTTGATCACTTCATCAAATGTTGTTTTATCCCTTGACTAATCAGTTGGCACTTTACAATTACTTGGAGAAAGAAGATAAACAAATGATGCATTAAATAATCACATATAAATGGAAAAATAAGATCAATATAATAACAGATATGTACTGTTTTCTTAAAAAACAATATTAATGTTTGAATTCAGGTTCTGTGCATTAAAAATAAATAAATCACTACTCACCAGAAGTCCTGCCCACAGCAGATTCTCATCATGACGCAGATCTGTTTGAGATATATTTTAGTGTTAAAAGACCCCACTTAATTTTTTTTCTATTTTAGAAGGACTCTTATTTCAATTAATTATTTTTCTATATAATAAACATACACTTGAAAGGGGATAAATACTTAGCAGAAGGAAATTGTCACTTTATCACTCAATATCATCTAGCACAGTCTGAGGTACTAATATCTTTTTTCATTAAAAAGCTAACATTGGAATAATACCAGGTTTTGCAAGAACAAAACGAAAGTTTTAAGAAAGTCGTATCAATGTAAATATTTAAATTTCTTCTTTTAAATAAATTGGAGCAATTATTAGTTCTCTCACTATTCCTCCAACATTTTGTACATTTATGGACTAATTCTTTGATAAGCCTAAAACACGTCGTCGGATTTAATCCAAGAAATTCTTGGTGGAAGTGTAAACAATGCAACATTTATCCATTTATCCATTCAATCCACAAATATTTATTGACACGCTAGTTTTGTTTCTTTTTTTGGAGGGGCTGGGTGGTGGGGGCGGAGGGTAGCTTTTCTTTCTTGTCCGCCCCTGCACCGCCTTTGGGCCAGAGCCCTTTTCCCAACCTTACCTGGCCTTTCCTGGGGCAAAACCGGCTGCTCTGCGACTCTAAGTGGGGCAGGGGGTAGTGAGGCCTCTACAAACATTGGGGTTTGCTTGACAGGTGGCACGAGCTAGACCCCCTTAGGGACGAGCCTGAGACCTGCACGGCCGGCGTCCACGGCACCCTGTGTTCCTCATCCCAGTATTCCTGCGTCAGCCCCGTGGAACTCCCGAAATCGCGCGAGATCAGGTTTCCCCGCGGCAAGCTTGGGCTTCAGCGGTAGCGTCTCGAACAGGATTTCGCTGTTTTCGGATATGACTCTGATCCTTACCTCATCCTAGTCTATCGGCTTACTCCTCTCCATCAGGACCTACTCTTACTCTTCCCCCCCGCCCCCGCCACCTCCAACACACACCTGAAGCCACATAAGCCTAACATGTGGGCTCCAACTGTGCCCTGTTTGCCTTCCTT
The DNA here is from genome assembly GCF_000442215.2 of Lipotes vexillifer. Taxonomy (NCBI): domain Eukaryota; kingdom Metazoa; phylum Chordata; class Mammalia; order Artiodactyla; family Lipotidae; genus Lipotes; species Lipotes vexillifer. Next base: position 396,870 of record NW_006773486.1, on the reverse strand, counting down.
GGAAATCCCACACTCCACCTGGGCCACACTCAGGCAAAGCAGAAGGCTTCCTCATGGTGTTTAAAAAAAAGAGAGAGTGAGAGAAAGAGAGAAAGAAAAAGGACAGGGTTAACCCCCAGACAGGGTCCCAGACAGGACAAGAAATCAGACGCTGTCGTGTGGTGATAGTGGGCCTTCATACTGGGGCAAGGCTGTCAGCTCTAGGCCTGTGTCTAAGGCATCATCCTTCACCATTTGAAGGCCAAGGGTGCTCGGTGGATGTTGGCACAGATGCAGAAGTTTCCGATGTTGGTTAGTAGACTTCTGTCACTGAGTAATTAATGAAGGTGCATTTGAAGCCCACGGGCTCCAGCAAGTGGCAGATCTTTTCTTCCAGGCAGCAGGTACCCTTAATGTTTCCACTGGTAAATAAGGTAAACCATTTGGAATTATAGGTTTTATAGTAAAATCTTAGATAGAGTGATTTCCATGATTGCACTAAACAAAGTTTCAAGTTTAAAAATATTCATTTAATGAGATGACTTAAAAGAGGAATCACTAGTGAGGCTTTCATGAGATCACAGCTGAGGTGCTGGAGATTTCCGAAGAGATGCTTTAAATTATCATATGAGTTTGAATTGGATTGTTCACTGAGCAATCACAAATGTATCTGCTTTATGAAAGCAATGAGATCATAAAAATACAAGCCTTCTAAACTTGTTCCATCTCTAACTCCTCCCTTTAAGATTCACCATCATCACCACAGTTTCCGTTTTTTATTTGACTCATGATTCTGACTCACCTTCCTTTTGGCCACTTGTTCTAGCTTTCAGGCAATTGTTTAATTCATATTCTCAACTACATGGATCTGGTCATAGGGGTGTGGGAGTGAGATGAAAATGTAGCTTTTCCTGCAATATAGACCTTGTAGTCTTTAGGAGGAAGAAAAGCAAGATGAGAGAATGCAAGTCTCCAGGACTAACACACTCTTCTCTTGTTAATTCTGACATTGTCCATCCTTCATAACACCCATTGTTATGACTACAGAACCTCTGACATTTTGCTTTGCTTTCCCAAACTTGGTATTGACCAGGGCTAAGGAGATGGAATGCTAAGATATCCTTCCTAAGGAAGGAAATGGAAGAAGAGGCAGAGGAAAAAAAAAAAAATCCCAACCTGCTAAAGATAGAGGAACCCTTTCAAAGTTATTTTCAGAAGAGATCTCTGGGATAGTTGGTAGCTAATTACAGTAAATTTATTATACTCTTTAAAAAAGTAGATGGACTGAGGAAGTTGCAAGTAGGCCACTATAATCTGTTTCCATCCTTCAGTTATAGAAGTATTTTTTGAAGGAAGTGCCTAAGCTCTACAGAGGAGCAATGCAGTTGAGCTATTGTAAAAGTGTCTATGCTTTTATACTCTATTGGTGATCTGGTTGGGAATCATTAGCTGAATCTACAGGGTAGCTCTCTCAGGCCCACTTGCAGGGCTCCAGGAGTCAAAGATTCAGAGATTAGATCATGCTATGCAAATAGTCTCCAGCTAAATGTTTCCACTGGGCTTGGTGTCAGATTGGGCTTTATGACTTCCTAAAGGATCATGGCCCTATCACAATGAACAATTTAAATAAGGAAGCTTGGTTTTTCTTATACACAGAGAAACAATTGACAATTTATTTTTGTTGTGATAACTGTGCTCAGCTTCTAGGTGAGTTTTATAAGGACTTCTGAAGCACAGCAAGATAGCCTACAAGTGGATAATATTGAGAAAAAGTAAATATGCTTTTCCCCTTTTTTGCTGAATGCTTATGTAAGTCAGATGGAATAAAGTAAGGTTGGGGTGGGGTGTGGAGATTAGTGAAGTCCCTAATACCAGTAGTAAGCTTTTTAGACCATACAGAAGATTTTGCATTCTCCTTTAATGACTAAATGACCCAGACTTTGGGGGTAAAGCAGAAGTTTGAGAGAGAAAAAGTCTAGATGTTGATTAATAAGAAAGCTGTCTGAAATGGATAACAGATTTCATTTGAAAGTGAGTTTCATCTTTATCTGTTAGAATTAATTGCAGAATGTCTTGCAAGAAATATAAAGAGGTATTAGTTACAGGGAATTTACATCCTATCTCTTAATCAAGGGAATTTAAACAAAAGGAGTACATAAAATAGGTTGACATTTTTCTGCTAGATAGAATTGAGTGAAAGGAAAAGAAACAGGTGAAACCACAAGCAACAGAAATACATCATGTGGTATCTAATTAATGTAAGTAACTAACTGAAAATTGGACAAGTGCTAGAATATATTAAATCCAGCACCTTTTTTGTATATTGGTAAAAGACTATAATAAAAATAGCTCTTGGGAGAATTAATAATTAAAAATTTAATGGCATATAGTATTTAAAATACCTCCATTTGGAAAGTCTTTTTATAGTAATCAGCAAGGATCAAAAGATGTTTATTTCTAATTATTAACACTGTGTTAGTTCTGAGAATAATGATAAAGTTAATTCACATATTAACAGAGACAAAGGTGACTTTTGTAGATAAGAATTTAGGTGAACACCGAAATTCAAAAGATATAAAATTTTAGTATTCAACTTCATGGAATAGGAAGAATCATCATTATGAGTTTCTTTCAATAATTTGATTATTGCTCTTAATTGTATGCAAGGTAAAGACACATTATTGTTGTTGTTTTATTAGAAATCATGGTGGATAATACTTTAAATAATTAAGATTGCCTCTGGACTGCAAGTCCTGGGATCAGTCCAATTTTTCAGTTTTCACTTAAACTGAAAAACACCCAAACAGCATTTCACAGTGCTGACTGTGAGATGTGTGTTCTCTTTCTTTTATCACTTTGAAACAGAAATTATAGGATAGTTGTATTTGGAATAGAAATTATAAAAATCAAACATAAAAATTATATGTTTATATAAATTACAGTTTATGTCAGCATCTTTTGAGCAGTCACAAAAGTGGTCTTTTACAATCATTTTTATTTTTTATTTTTCATAGTGCAATACAGAGTTTTATTTGCTAAATATTTTTCCAAGTTTGCTTCTAGGGACCCCCATATATATAATAAATAATTCTAATTTAAATGTCACATAAAATGATTGGGTTTTACTATTAATATTTTTACAATAATGAAACTTTTGTTTAGAGGTAAGCTAGGAACAGATGTTTGTTCTTCTTTCTTTATTTTAGTCGTGTTGCAGGAGTTTTTTGTAAAGGTGAGATTTGCAGTACCTACAAGCATGAAAATGATTTTACTCTCTTTCTGTGTGTTCTCAGAGAAAATAAGAGGCTCTTTTAATTGTGCCAATAGCAAGAAAACAAGGATAAAAAAGGAAAATAATTAGAAAGGCTGAATCAACAAGAAAATAAAAACAGAAAACAAAAACTAAAGAAAATCAACATGGTTATAATTAAAGTTAGTTTCTTGGAAAAAGTCCTTGTTTAATGAAATCTTCACAGGATGTTTAGGATGAATGAAAATTATTTGGTAAGTCTAACTTAACCCATTTTTTTTCAATATACAAGCCTCAATTTTAATAACTTCCTTAATTTTAAGAAATTTTTTTATAACATACTTGACTTCAAGTGAAATAATATATTTGAAATATATGATTGTTTCTTTCCTTGTACCTAAGAACTACTAAAATTATTGCCTTAACTAATTTATTTAACCCAAGTCAATAAAACTTTCTGATTTTCAAAATAGGGATCATGTTATTTATCTCATGGTGTTATGATTAAAATTCAATAAGAAACCAGGAATGGCATCACCAAAATGAAAGAGTAGGCAATTCCATACATCCATCTACCCATAGAAACATTGAAAAACAAGGGGGTGGAGTCAAGATGGCAGAGTAGGAGGATGTGGAGTTCACATCTCCTCACAAGTAGGGTATCAACTAGGCACTAGTGGGGGACCTCGGATACCTAAGGGGATGAAAGGAATCCCCGCGCAACCAGGTATGACATGGGAGGAAAGGAGTGGAGAAGAAAAGAGGAGGTGGGACAGGACCAGCATCCCTGATGGGGAGCCAGGATAGGGGAGAGGTTCCCACACTTGGGGGGGACCCACAAATGGCACACAGATTGTTGGGGACAGAAGAGGACCTTCAGGCGATGGGATCAGAGAGGAATGCAGCCAGTGTCTCCCCCACCCCCTAGGACCCCAGTGAGCCTGCTGGGGTCCTGGGCATGAACGCCCCCCCCAGGGCTCCCTCTGGCCATGCAGGACCCAAGCCTGAGCCCCACTGCCCCCACCAACACCTTTTCTGGCCATGCAGGTCCTGGGCCTAAGCAACCACCCCATGGCATTTTCCAGCTGAGCAGGTCCTGGGCCTAAGCTCCCCCTCCAAAGGCCTGTTCTGGCCTTCTTTATTTATTTTTTTATTCTTATCTTTTAATTTCATTTTTTAAATTTTTTTATTTTCTTTTATTTTATTATTGTTATTTATTTGCTATTGTGGTTCTGTTTTGATCTGTTGTAGTGGCTTCATTTTAATTTTTTATTGTTTCTAATATATTTTTAAATTTTATTTTATTTTTCATTGTTTGCTATTGTTCTGCTCTCTTTTGCTTGTTGCCTTTATTTTTTCACCACGGGGCTTGCAGCATCTTGTTTTCCAGGCTGGGGGTTGGGCCTGAGCTCCTGTGGTGGGAGCGCCTAGTCCAAACTGCTGCATTAACAGAGAACCTCAAACCCCAGGAAATATTAATTGGTGGGAGCTCTCCTGGAGGTCCTCATCATGGCACCAAGACTCAGCTCCACCCAACTGCCTGTAAAGTCCACTGCTGGATGCTTCAGGCCAAACAACCAGCAAGACAGGAACACAGCCCCACACAACAAAAAAATGAGATGACAAAAAATTATGTTACAGATGAAGGAGCAAGGTAATAACCTACAAGATCAAATAAATGAAGCAAAAATAGGCAACCTACTTGAAAAATTATTCAGAGTAAGGATAGTAAAGATGATCCAAAATCTCAGAAATAGAATGGAGGCATGGATCAAGAAAATACAAAAAAATGTTTAACAAGGACCTAGAACACCTAAAGAAAAAACAGTGGTGAACAACACAATAACTGAAATGAGAAATACACTAGATGGAATCAATAACAGAATAACTGAGTCAAAAGGATGAATAAGTGAGCTGGAAGATAGAATGGGGGAAATAACTGCCAAGGAGTAGAATAAAGAAAAAAGAATAAAAAGAAATGAGGACAGTCTCAGAGACCACTGGGACAACATTAAACACACCACCACTTGAAATATAGGGGGTTCCAGAAGAAGAAGAGAAAGAGAAAGGGTCAGAGAAAATATGTGAAGAGATTATAGATGAAAACTTCCCTAACATGGGAAAGGATATAGCCACCCAAGTCTAGGAAGAATAGAGAGTCCCATACAGGATAAACCCAAGTAGAAAAATGCCGAGACACATATTAATCAAACTAACAAAAATTAATACAGAGAAAAAGTATTACAAGCAGCAAGGGAAAAGCACCAAGTAACATACAAGGGAATCCCCATGAGGTTATCAGCTGATTTTTCCGCAGGAACTCTGCAGGCCAGAAGGAAATGACAGGATATATTTAAAGTGATGAAAGGGAAAACCCAGGAGTACTCTACAACCAAGAAAGCTCTGCATGGCAAGGCACTCATTCAGATTCAATGGAGAACTGAAAAGCTTTACAGAAAAGCAAAAGCTCAGATAATTAAGTACCACCAAACCAGCTTTACAACAAATGCTAAAGGAACTTCTCTAGGCAAAAAACACAAGAGAAGAAAAAAATCCACAAAAAAACCCCAAAACAAGAAAACAGTAATAGAACATACATATCAATAATTATCTTGAATATAAATGGATTAAATGCTCCAACCAAAAGACACAGATTGGATGAATGGATACAAAAATAGGATCCATGTATATGCTGTCTACAAGAGACCCATTTCAAAGCTAGGGACACATACAGACTGAAAGTGAGGGGATGGAAAAAGATATTCCATGCAAACGGAAATCAAAAGAAAGCTGAAGTAGCAATACTCATATCAGATAAAATAGAGTTTAAAATAAAGACTGTTACAAGAGAAAAAGGACATTACATAATGATCAAGGGATCAATCCAAGAAGAAGATATAACAATTATAAATATTTATGTGCACAACATAGCAGCACCTCAATACATAAGGCAAATGCTAACAGCCATAAAATGGGAAATCAACAGTAACACAATAATACTGAGGGATTTGTACACCTCACTTACACAAATGGGCAAATCATCCAGACAGAAAATTAATAAGGAAACACAAGTTTTAAATGACACAATAGACAAGATAGAATTAATTGATGTTTATAGGACATTCCACCTGAAAGCAGCAAAATACATTTTCTTCTCAAGTGCACACGGAACATTCTTCAGGATAAATCATGTCTTGGGTCACAAATCAAGCCTCAGTAAATTTAAGAAAATTGAAATCATGTCAAGCATCTTTTCTGACCACAATGCTATGAGATTAGTAAGCAATTACAGGGAAAAAACTGTAAACAAACACATGAAGACTAAACAACACACTACTAAATAACCAAGAGATTAGTGAAGAAAACAAAAAGTAAATTAACAAATACATAGAAACAAATGACAATGAAAACATGATGATCCAAAACCTATGGGATGCATCAAAAGCAGTTCTAAGAGGGAAGTTTATAGCAATTCAATCTCACGTAAGGAAAAAAGAAAGGTCTCAAATAAACATTCTAACCTTGGGACTTGCCTGGTGGTCCAGAGGTTAAGAATCTGTCTTGCAATGCAGGCATGCCATTTCAATCCCTGGTTGGGGAACAAAGATTCCACATGCTGTGGGGCAACTAAGATAGCATGCCTCAACTACTGAACCCACGCACCAAAACTAGAGAGCCCGTGTGCTATAACTAATAAGGCTGAGTGATCTGGAGCCCATATTCCACAACCAGAGAGAAGCCTATGCAGTGCAATGAAGAGCCCGCATGCTAAAATGAAAGATCCTGCATGCTTCAATGGAGACCCGATGCAGCCAATAAATAAATAAATAAAATCTAACTTTACAACTAAAGCAACTAGAGAAAGAACAAAAAAAAAAAAAAACAAAATAAGTAGAATGAAAGAAATCATAAAGATCAGAGCAGAAATAAATGAAATAGAAATAAAGAAAATAATAGCAAAGATCAATAAAACTTAAAGGTGGTGGTTGGAGGAGATAAACAAAATTGATATATCTTTAGCTGGACTCATCAAGAAAAAAAGAGAGGATTCAAATCACTAAAATTAGAAATGAAAATGGAGAAATTACAACAGACATCACAGATATACAAAGGATCATAAGAGACTACTACAAGCAACTATATGTCAATAAAATGGACAACCTGGAAGAAATGGACAAATTCTTAGAAAGGTACAACCTTCCAAGACTGAACCAGGAAGAAATAGAAAATATAGAGAGACCAATCACAAGTACTGAAATTGAAACTGTGATTAAAAATCTTCCAACAAACAAAAGTCCAGGAACAGATGGCTTCACAGGTGAATTCTAGCAAACATTCAGAGAAGAGCTAACACCTATCCTTCTCAAACTCTTCCCAAAAACTGCATAGGGAGGAACACTCCCAAACTCGTTCTATGAGGCCACCATCACCCTGATACCAAAACCAAAGATATCACAAAAAAAGAGAATTTACAGACCAATATCACTGATGAAAATAGATGCAGAAATCCTCAACAAAATACTAGCACAAAAAGTCCAACAACACATTAAAAGGATCATGAACCATGATCAAATGGGATTTATCCCAGGGATGCAAGGATTATTCAATATACACAAATAAATCAGTGTGATACACAATATTAACAAACTAAAGAATAAAAACCATATGGTCATCTCAATAGATGCAGAAAAAGCTTTTGACAAAATTCAACACCCATTTATGATAAAAACTCTCCAGAAAGTGGGCATAGAGGGAACCTACCTCAACATAATAAAGTCCATATATGACAAACCCATAGCAAACATCATTCTCAATGGTAAAAAACTGAAAGCATTTCCCCTAAGATCAGGAAGAAGACAAGGGTGTCCACTGATGCCACTATTATTCAACATAGTTTGGGAAGTCCAACCACAGCAATCAGAGAAGAAAAAGAAATAAAAGGAATCCAAATTGGAATCCGACAAGTATTCCTTGGAAAAGGAATCATTTTCAGATGCCATGATACTACATATAGAAAACCCTAAAAATGCCACAGGAAAACTACTAGAGCTCATCAATGAAACTGGTAAAGTTGCAGGATACAAAATTAAGGCACAGAAAATCTCTTTCATTCCTATATACTAACGAAAGTTTAATTAAGAGAAATTAAGGAAACAATCCCATTTACCACTGCAACAATTAGAATAAAACCTACCTAAGTAGGCAAAAGACCTGTATTCAGAAAACTATAAAACACTGATTTAAGAAATCAAAGATGACACAAACAGATGGAGAGATATACCATGTTCTTGGATTGGAAGAATCAATAATGTGAAAATGACGATACTACCCAAAGCAATCTACAGATTCAATGTAATCCCTATCAAACTACCAATGGCATTTGTCACAGAAGTACAACAAAAAAGCTTTACAATTTGTATGGAAACACAAAAGATCCTGAATAGCAAAAGCCACCTAGAGGAAAAAAAAAAAATATGGAGTTGGAGGAATCAGGCTCCTTGACATCAGACTATACTACAAGCTACAGTAATCAACACAGTATGGTACTGGAACAAAAACAGAAATATAGATCAATGGAACAGGATAGAAAGCCCAGAGATAAACCCACATACCTATTGTCACCTAATCTACGACAAAGGAAGCAAGAATATACAAGAGAGAAAAGAAAGTCTCTTCAACAAGTGCTGTTGGGAAAACTGGACAGCTACATGTAAAAGAATAAAATTAGAACACTCCCTAACACCATACACAAAAATAAACTCAAAATGTATTAAGGACCTTAATGTAAGACTGGACACTATAAAAGTTTAGAGGAAGACATAGGAAAAACACTCTTTGACATAAATCACAGCAAGATCTTTTTTGACCCACCTCCTAGAGTAGTGAAAATGAAAACAAAAATTAAAAATTGGGACCTAATGAAACTTAAATCTTTTGCCCAGCAAAGGAAACCATAAACAAGATGAAAAGACAACCCTCAGAATGGGAGAAAATATTTGCACATAAAGCAACTGACAAGGGATTAATCTCCAAAATATACAAAGAGCTCATACAACTCAATATCAAAAAAAAAAAAAAAACAAATAACGAGCAGAAGACCTAAATAGATATTTCTCCAAAGAAGACATACAGATGGCCAAGAGGCACATGAAAAAATGCTCAACATCACTAATTATTAGAGAAATGCAAATCAAAACTACAACGAGTTATCACCTCACACCAGTCAGAATGGCCATCATTAAAAAATCTACAAACAGGGCTTCCCTGGTGGCACGGTGGTTGGCAGTCCGCCTGCCAATGCGGGGGATGCGGGTTTGGGTCTGGGAGGATCCTGCATGCTGCGGAGTGGCTGGGCCCGTGAGCCATGGCCACTGGGCCTGTGCATCCGGAGCCTGTGCTCCGCAGCGGGAGAGGCCACAGCAGTGAGATGCCCACGTACCGCAAAAAAAAAAGAAAAAAAATATCTGCAAATAATATATGCTGGAGAGGGTGTGGAGAAAAGGGGACCATCTTGCACTGTTGGTGGGAATGTAAATTGATACAGCCACCATGGAGAACTGTATGGGGGTTCCTTAAAAAAACTAAAAATAGAACTACCATATGACCCAGCAATCCCACTACAGGGCATATACCCTGAGAAAACCATAATTCAAAAAGAGCCATGTACCCCAATATTCATTGCAGCACTATTTACAATAGCCAGGTCATGTAGGTAGGCAACCTAAATGTCCATCATCAGATGAATGGATAAAGAAGATGTGGTACATATATACAATGGAATATTACTCAGTCATAAAAAGGAATGAAACTGGGTCATTTGTAGAGATATGGATGGAAGTAGGGTCTGTCATACAGAGTGAAGTAAGCCAGAAAGAGAAAAACAAATATCATATATTAATGCATATATGTTGAATCCAGAAAAATGGTACAGATGAACCTATATGCGGGACAGGAATAGAGATGCAGATGTAGAGAACAGATGTGTGGACACAGAGGGGGAAGGGGGGTGGGACGAATTGGGATATTAGGATTTACATATTTATACTACCATGTGTAAAATAGATAGCTAGTGGGAACCTTCTGTATAGCACAGGAATCTCAGCTTGGTGCTCTGTGATGACCTAGATGGGTGGGATATTGGGGGGGTGGGAGGGAGGTCCAAGAGGGAGGGGATATATGTATACAAATAGCTGATTCACTTTGTTGTACAGCAGAAACTAACACAACATTGTAAAGCAATTATATTCCAATTAAATAAAAAGAATAAATAGAAAACATAGCACTAGAATAAAAGGTAGGCTGGAAAGGCAAGTTTAATGAGCAATGAGGCCTTGAATGCAATGAATGAGGAGATTGGGTTGATGAGAGGATGAGGCTGCAGACCCAACCAGCACTCAGATGCAGCTGTGAGCAACAATGTGGGAATTTTCCCCAAGAGCAGTTTGGTGAAGCCCTGGTTGGTATCTGGTAAAATCTGGGTGATTTATCTTTACTAGCAAAAAAGAGCAGTTGAGAGTGTGGTGGTTTTAAAATATCTCGAGAATCTTTTATGACACTCCTCCCTTCTAAAAATGAAATCCCTCCTCCCCTCCACTCATGTGGGGCCAGACTTAGTGACCTGCTTCTAACAACAAAAGTGTGACAGAAGTGACAGTGACTTCTGATACTAGGCCATAAAGGATGCTGCAGTTTCCTCCTTGCTCTCCCTTGGATCACTCACTCTGGCGACAGCTATGCTGTGAGGACACTAAAGTTGTCCTATGGGGAGGACCACAAGCAAGGAATGAGGCATGTGAGTGCACCATCTTGGAAATGGCTTCTCCACCCACAGTCAGGCCTTCAGGTGATGCAGCCCTGGCATGAATGACAATCTTGGCTGCAGGCTCATAAGAGACCTGGAACCAAAACCATCCAGCTAAGCCACTCCTGAGTTCCTGACCCACAGAAAGTTATGAGATTATAAACCTGTATAAGCTGAAAAAAAGAAAGGAAAGAAAGAAAGAAAGAAAGAAAGAAAGAAAGAAAGAAAGAAAGAAAGAAAGGGAAAGAAAGAAGAAAGAAAGAAAGAAAGAAAGAAAGAAAGAAAGAAAGAAAGAAGAAAAGAAAGAAAGAAAAGAAAGAAAAGCAGAAACTGTCAGAACCAACTTTTTCAGTACTCTAAAAAATAGTCAAAGATACAGCAACCAAGCAAATGCTAAACAAGAAAAAGGCAATATAAAAATGTTAAAACAAACAAAAAACTTTGAGGCACTTTTACTTGTCTTTGTCCCACCACTCCCCAGACTCAAAGGTGGTCTTGAAGATAGTGGCTTGTCCCTTCAAAGGAAGCAGAGCAGATCTTATTCACAAAGCATTATGTTACTTTGTTCTAAGTTGTCTGATGGCTCTCTGAAGACTTAATGACAGGTGCTCATTTCTGTTTTACCTAACTCAGAACTTGTTAAAGACAGAAGAGGGATGGGCATTGTTACAAACACTGTAACACTGTAAAGTGAATGAAAAACCTCTAGCTAACAGAGACAAAAGATTACAGTTGGAACATAAAATATACTGCTTAAATATGGTAGGAAAATCCAGGAAAAGAATTCATTTGGGAAATTAGGACATTCAAAATTTCCCATGTCCTGGGTGCCCATGACCTGCACCCAGGACAGGGTGCATTATCTCAGAGAAGACTTGAGAACATTCTAAACTTATACCTCTGCCTTATCTCTAGACTCAGGGCTAGCAAGAAGTATATAGTAACTGAAAGGAAAAATTCATAGAAGGACTGAAATGAGCAGGTGAAAGAATTAGTGAACTCAAAGACAGCACAATTGAAATTAACTAAAGGTTTATAATGAATAAATGAATAATGAATATCCTCACCTGTCACATTTCCTTAATAAATATATTTAAATAAAATTTTTAATGTTTTAAAAGAATAAATTAGGGATGACATGAGTATTTCAATGTAATTGAGACTAATTAATTGTCTAAACATTTTTAATTTGCCTACTTTGATTGCCTCTATGAAGTTCTGGAGATTCCTCAAACCACTCTCACTTCTCACACCAAATGCAAATCTGGGAGTCCTCAAGACCACAGTCAGATTCAATCATTTGCTACAAGTACTTGTAGAACTCAGAAAAGCCATTATACTCATGATTATGGTTGATTACAACAAAATAAGTTAATATCAGAGAGGAAATATGTACATAGGGCACAGTCCTGGGGATACCAAGGCTTGGAGCTTCCAGTTTTCCTCTCCCAGTGGAACTGTGCAGGCAGCACCTGTTTTTACTGTGATGTGTAACAATATGCATAGAGTACTGCCAATCAAGGATGCTCACCTAAGCCTTGGTGTCCACAGTTTTATTGGAACTGGGTCACATAGAAATGTTTCACGCCCTATGTGGCTAAAGTTAGACTCCATTCCATTCCCTCCAGATGTTGAGCTGATTCTTTGTGGCCAAAGACCCCCCAACCATAAATCATACATTAGCATAGACTACCTGGCATGGCCAAAGCCTCCAGGTAAACAAGGACTCACTTTCAGGCAGAGCATTCCAAGGGCTTAGAGGTTACCTCCCAAGAGCTGAAGCCAAAGCCCAAACCTCTTTTGAGTAAGTTACGCACCCTTTGTGTATTTATGCAGAAGAAATATTGAGTGATACCATTTATTGTTTTCTGCTCTTCTGGTATGTGATTGCTTATAAAAGTATTGCAGATTGAACTATAGAATCCTTTGTGCAACTGACATTAAAGAAGATTAATATACAATAAATTAATTAGAACATAAAGTATATAAATACAAATATATGTATAATTAAATGTTATATATATCAAAACAAAGTAAACAGCATACAATTAAAATTTTGAATTCTCAAATTGAAAATAATCTAAATTCTCAATAAATAAATATAAATTTGAATATCAGGGGAAGTTTTTCACCTCTATGGACATTTTTTTTCAATAAGTAATAAATGAAAGCTGAAAAAAAAATCTAGTTTCATGCCTGTCTGCCTTCCATAGAATAGGGCCTCTTATAATAGTAGCATTTTGCAGACAGTAGTTCAACTTAGATTTTACTGGAGAAAGAATGTTAAAAACCTCATTTAACTGTGTGTATTGGTATATTGGAAAATGAAGAAATGTGGTTACAATTTCACAGTCCATTGCTCAGTTTTTCTGGGACTGTGGAATTGGAAAAACAAAACTGACTTCTAGAATATTTTGCAAAAGTAAGGATGATTAAAGCAAACTTGGAATTTTTTTTTTCAAAACAGTTTGATAAATCCTAATGCTGTGCTAATTGTTAGAGATTTCAATTGTCACACCTCGTACTACTCTCTTAATAGAGGTAAAAACAATATTACCCTTCAATCTTATGGGGATAAGCATAAAAATAAAAGAACGGAAACTATACTCATAAACAAACAAACAAAACAAAAAAAACCTTTGGACTTTAAATTATTCCAAATAGAAAAATAATTCAAAATATATTTTGTCAGTCTCTTTTATAACACAATCTAAATAGTCACATGATTTTACTATTTTTTATTTATAAAAATAAACTCACCTAGTGAGTACATTAGAAATGTCTATTAGGGGAAACTGATCAAGATGGTAAAGTAAGAGGACATGCAGCTCACCTCTCCCCATGAACACATCAAAAATACATTTGCTTGTGGTACAATTCTCACTGAAAACTAAACTGGAAACTAGCAGAAGGACTTCTGTACAACCAAAGCTGTAAGAAAGATACACACATAATTGGGTAGGAAGGAAAGAAAAACAATAGGGTCAGGACTTGTGTTACTGGGAGGGGACACAGAGGAAAAGGGAGACTATATGAAGGGACACCCACCCTGGGAGTGAGCAACGAGAGCCACAGATTGGGAACCACAGTTCTGGGGTCCTATGTTGGGGAGATGAGCCTCCTTGGCTGTTTGGAGAAACTCTGGGACTAACAGGAGGGTGGTAGGAAGCCTGGCTTGCCCCTAAGCAAGGTGAAGAGAGGTCTGATCTATGGGCTGCCGGATCTCCTGAGACCTTGCGACAACCCCAGCTGGAGCCAAGCAAACACTCCTGCCCATTCACTCCACGTCACAGTTTAGCACTGGATCTGGGGTGGCCACAGCCTGGGAGAAGATTAGACTGTGGGACACAGAGGCAACCCCGACCAAGGGCAGAGCCTGGATGGGGTGGCAGCAGCCATGGCCTTTGCTAAAGCAGCCCACATCTCTGATGGTGGCTGCTCCACCACAGCTCACCCCTCAGTACACACCAAGAGTCTGCGTGGGCCCCACCTGCCCCACTATGTGGCTCCACAACAGGGTGGGGGTAGTGGGGGCTGGGGGCAGTGATCAACTGTGAAGGACAAAAGGGACTTGGCACTGGGGGCTGCATCTAAAAGAACCAAGGAAAACAAATGTGGGTGCCTGCACAGGCAGCACCTCTGAGACAGCTCGGATATTTATCTACAGTGGACATGAGCCAAGAGCTCTCATGGGCCTCACTTGCTTCAGCATTCCCCTTCTCTGGGGCAAGGGTCCTGGTGCAGGGAGAGGGGAAAACAAACACTTAAAGGGAACAGAGCCAGCTCAGGTCCAACCCTCAAGGCTTCTGCTCTAGCAACTTGGGATCAGACCCATAAGTCTACAAATAAAAAGTGTTGGAGAGGATATGGAGAAAAGGGAATACTTGTACCCTGTTGGTGGGAATGTAAACTGGTGCAGCTACTATGGTAAACTGTACGGAAATCCCTCAAAAAACTAAAAATAGAACTACCATATGATCCAGCAATTCTACTCCTGGGAATATATCCAAAAAAAAAAAAAAAAAGAAAAAAGAAAACACTAATTTGAAAAGATACATGCACCCCAATGTTCATAGCAGCATTATTTACAATAGCCAAGATATGGAAGCAACCCAAAAGTCCATCAACAGACAAATGGTTAAAGAAGATATGGTAAGTGTAGACAATGGAATAATATTAAGCCATAAAAAAGAATGGAATTCTGCCACTTGCAGCAATGTAGATGGACCTAGAGAATATTATGCTTGGTTAAAGGTCCGATAGAAAAAGACAAATACTGTATGATATAATTTTTATGCGGAATCTAAAAGATAAATGAATGTATAAAGTAAAACAGAAACATACTCACAGATATAGATAACCAGTGGTTACCAGTGAGGAGACAGGCGTTAGGGGGAGGTGCAAGATAGGGGTATGGGATTAAGAGATACAAATTACTAGGTATAAAATAGATAAGCAACAAGAATATATTTTATAGCACAGGGAATTATAGCCACTTTTTTTTTTTTTGCGGTACATGGGCCTCTCACTGTTGTGGCCTCTCCCGTTGCGGAGCACAGGCTCTGGACGCGCAGGCTCAGTGGCATGGCTCACGGGCCCAGCTGCTCCACAGCATGTGGGATCTTCCCAGACTGCGGCACGAACCCGTTCCCCTGCATCGGCAGGCGGATTCTCAACCACTGTGCCACCAGGGAAGCCCTATAGCCACTATTTTATAACAACTTTTAATGGAGTATAATCTGTAAAAATAATCACTATGCTGTATAAGTGAATTTAATATTGTAAATCAACTATACTTCGCTGTTTTAAAACGTCTATTAGAACAGAATGGAGATGCTGTGCATTATAGAATAGGAGAAAGAGAGAAAGAGAGACTGTCCCTGGGTGTTGTTCATCAGTAGTAATAATATGTCATTTTCTCTAAGAACAACTTTCCTGCTTAAAAAAACCCCAAATCATCAGGTTTTTAAACAGCCATTCCCCAGATAAATAAGAAAATATAAAACATACAACAAATAGCTTCTTCTAATTTGCCCTTCTTTGGGAAAATAATAAATAAAATAAACTTATTTTCTATCAAGCTACAGAAATTTAGCCAAATTACAAAGACTAGAACTTTTTTCTCCTAAACCGTCTTTTTAAAAGAAAACCACTTTACTTTTCATTTATTAATTTATGAGTGAAGGGGACAGATTGAGCCAGCACTCATCAAATAAAATAAATTCATTAATGAGTCAAATTCACTTGAAAAAAATTGAAAAGTGATACTCAACTTACATGTCATTTCCTTGTTAAAAAAAAGGAAGAGAGAATATACTTTTAAAAAATATTTAGACACTTAAGTGCTTGTGATGATTTATACCTTTGATTTCAGCAGGGGTTAGGATTTCAACAGCAACACTGCAATTATTTTTAAAGTTCTGAACATGGCCTTTAGCACATGATTAAAATAAAGACACTTCACAAGTGGGATCTTAGGGATCTCTAGCAGCCAAAGGGAAAACAAAAATAGGGGTTAATTTTGTTTTCTTTGAAATAAAAGTAATTGTATTAACAAAATCTGTGTAATAGCTATCAGCTCAGAAGTTTTACGATTGGGTGAAAAAGGGAGAAAAATATGGAACATACAAAGATTAGAAATAGCAATAATATAGATATGGAAAACTAACATTCACTTAAAACTTTTGATATTACAAGGCACTTTAACATATACCACCCACTTTGTTCTCCACAGCAAACTTAAGTTCTACCAAAATTCATTAGGTAAGAAAATGTTTTCAATATCCACATTTGACTGCTGTTTATACTGAGGCTCAGAGATTAAATGACCAGTCCAAGGTCATTACCAAGTAAGTATCATACCAGGACTTAAACACACATTCCTCTCAAAACACATCTTTTTCTATTAAACAAAACTGCCTTTATCATACTTTAGTATCACCAAACTAAATACCATTCATGAAGAGAAAAAATTGAGACTGGTCTGTGTTAGATATTACTAGTCTTCAGGTCTCTAACTCCTTGGGCCAGGCAAATATTTATTTCAACATTATCCAATTTATTCCAACATATTATTTATCAAGACAATGAAACCAATAGAAAAATGAATGCCAACTGAAATTTTAAATTATAAATGGTATGTTCTATGCATTAAAACTTTTGACATATGGTTATAGAAAATTTTAAAATAAATTTTATAGAACCTAAAATACTGAAACAGAAGTTTCCCTTTATCTTTTAAATCTAAAAAGGTTTCTTGAATTACTTTTATTTTCTCCTTATTGTGAGAAACAGAATATATTCTTAAATAATATTAAGGAGCATCTCTATCTTTTCATGATAGCTAAAGTAATGTAAATTTTGTATTCCTACATGACAAAACAAACAATCATTCCTAATTTTCAAGAAGCTGCCATGTGCCAGAGTATTTCCTTATCATAGTTACTCATAACTCTTGAAGAGACATTCAGGATGTTACTTATCAGCCATTTCAATTTTCTTGGATTCTAACATTTCATTTTAATTTATTATGAATGACAGTTTCTCAGCTTGATCAGCAAAATAAGTATAATCAGTTAGCAACGTAGGGATGGATAATGACACTAGGTTAGTCATTCATTTTTACTGATGGCATAAGTCTATTCAGACATTAACCAATTTTTTAAATAGAAACCAATCTAAAGATTGGTTTTGGATATAGAAAAAGTATAGAGTTAACACAGTTGGAATTTGATAGCATTTAATAATCTGTTCAATTAATCATCACTTGGAGCAGGGCTAGGAAACTAAGACTAGTCTAAGCATTAAAGAAATATAATCATCTGATGAAAAGGTGTCTTAATTATAGAAAAATTAGAAAAAGCCTTAAAAGCATACAATCTCATTATTATTATTATTATTATTTTGGTTATTTCTCCCACAGCCATTACTTCTAAATATCCACTTAATTCATGTGTAAGGTGATAAAAAATAATTGGCATATATGTTGTTACGGCTGACAGTAAAATGATTTAAGTGATTCAAGGTAAAATTTCCAATTTTCCTCTTTATGGTACTGGGACCAGGATATTTATTGTTTGTTATCCCAGGATAATGTCATCACAAACTGTCACATGCTGGTATGGAACTGAGAAGCTGAATAATCATATTCAATCATTATAGAGTGATGTTTATATAGATCATCCATCGAATCCTTATTAATTTTTCAATTTTTCAATTCAAGTTGTTAAAGTTATGTGTTGGATTTTCTTCATTGGGCTCGTTATAACAACAACTATTACCACAATGAAAGTAAAAAACCAAGACTCCAAAGAGACACAAATTTTGTCTCTCCATGAAGGGATGAAGGGATCATAGTGCAACGTTTTTAAGCTAAGATTTTATTATTGGTGAAGTGTTTGATATTTTTAGTTTCTTGAGTAAACTAGAAAAACACACCATACTCTTGCATTTTAAAAATTTGAAGACACCTGCATTTAACATTTACTGAATTACTAATTCACAAAGAAATATCTTGTGTCATAAAACAATGCAGGTATTGTACTTGTTCCCTGATATTAAATCTAGCAGAAAATATAATACAAGGTCAGTTACAAAGTGTTCTAGAAATTCAAACCCTAAGGGATTAGTTCTAATGGGCAGATGTTATAGATTGTATGTCAGATGGCTGCAATTATTTTTTTTCATGTCCCTTTACAATGTGATTTTGCAGCTTTTCCCATTAACAGGTAGAGTTTATTTTTCTACCCCTCAAATATGTACTGGCTTAGTGATTTCTTTGGCCAGTAGAATGTGGCAGAAGTGATGTGCCAGTTTGAGCCTGACCACACAACCATGAGGACAAGACTAGTTTTGGCTTCTGAAAAGTAGAATTACATAGGAGAAAATCAAAGCAGCTAATACCAACCTGACTTCCAGAGCAGAGCCATTTAGCTGATTCTCAGCGGATTATGAGGGACCCCAAGCATGACCAAAAGAACCACACAGCTGGAATATAGATTCAAGAATAATAATTAATGGCCATTGTTTTAAGCCACTAAATTTTGGAGTGGATTGTTAGGAAACAACAGGAAACTAATACAGCAGATAAGTAGGTGGCAGAATGCAAGTTGTTAGAAGTTGTTAAGTCTGATGTGCAGAGATGAAGAAGATGTGGTAGGTGGAGGACTTAATTTTTCATTAATACTATGGAGTAGACACTGAAAAACTAATAGTCTTCATTTTTAATTTCCTGTTGATATTTTTAACAGATTCCTTTTTAAAAAGCATTTTAGATTTACATTGAAAAGGATAGTACAGGGAGTTCCCATATATTCTGCATCTAACTTCCCCCCTTTTAAAAATTCTTTTATTATTATGGCATATTTGTTATAATTAATGAAACAATACTGGTCCATTATTATTAACTAAAGTCCATACTTTATTCAGCTTCCCTTAGTTTAGCCTAATGTCCTTTTGCTTTTTCTCTATCATATCTAGGATACCACATTACATTTAGTCATCTGATCTTAGGTTCTTCCTGGTTGTGATAGTATCACAGATTCTCTTGTTTCTGATGACTTTGACAGTGTTGAGGAGTCCCGGTCATGTATTTTGTACATCTATTGTGCCTATCTGTTAGAACTTTTCTGATGTTTTTTCACAGATTACTAAAGTTATGGCTTTAAGGGAGGGATACCACAGAGATAAAGTGTTACTTCCATCATATCATATCCAGTATACAAGTACGATACCAGGGTATCAACATGATTTTTCACTGTTGATATTGACCTTGATCACCTGGATGAGGTAGTGTTTGTCAGGTTTTTCTACTATAAAGTATAATAATTCTCCCCTTTTCCATTCTGTACTCAATAGAAGGCAGTCATTAAGCACAGCCCACACTAAGGAGGAGGGAATTGTGTTCCCCCTTCTTTAGGGCACTGTATCTACATAAATTTTTTGGAATTCTTCTGCATGGGAAGCTTGCCACTTCTCCAATTAATTTATTTATTCAGTAATTTATTTATAGCATTGTAGACTCATGGATATTTATTCTATATTTAGGGTTGTAATCCAATGCTACATTATTTTGTGGCTCACATTTTTCCTGTCTTACCCATTAGAAGATATCTCATTTGGTCCTGTTTCCCTTTGCCATATCCTCTTCAATGTAGTGTTCTTCTGCAGGGTGGTGGTGGTGGGGTCGGAGGGGAGTTGGAATTTCCTTACTTTCTGGAACAACAAGATGATCTGGACTCATCTTTTGTATTTTCTGCCTCAGTTTTAGAATCAGCCATTTTCCCATAGAGAATGGTATAAAAACAGAGATCTGGGGATAAGATAGGTTTGTTGCTACTTGAGTGTCTTTGCCTCTAGGCCCTATCAGTCCTCAGAGCAAGGAAAAATATGTGTACCTTTAAATGAGTGGAATTCAAACATATCTATAAAGAGTTCTACATGTAACCATCTGTATCTACATTAAGCCAAACATGAGTTCATACCAATGTCTCCAAGCCTAGTGTAGTACCACACAGATCATTCTGGATCCTTCTTCTTTTTCCTTTTTTAAATATGAGTATAATTGCTTTACAATGTTATATTAGTTTCTGCTGTACAATGAAGTGAATCAGCCATATGTATACATAAATCCCCTCCCTCATGGACCTCCCTCCCACCCGCCGCCCCCATCCCACCCATCTAGGTAATCACAGAGCACTGAGCTGAGCTCCCTGTGCTATACTGTTATAGCTCCCACTAGCTATCTATTTTACACGTGGTAATGTATATATGTCAATCCTAATCTCCAGATTTGTCCAACCCTACTCTTCCCCCCCATGTCCACATGTCCATCCCCTATGTCTGTGTCTCTATTCCTACCCTGCAAATAGGTTCATCTGTACCATTTTTCTGGATTCCACATATATGCATTAATATATGATATTTTTCTCTTTCTGACTTATTTCATTCTGTATGCCAGACTCTAGGTCCATTCACATCTCTACAAATGACCCAATTTCATTCCTTTTTATGGCTGAGTAATATTCCATTGTATATATGTACCATATCTTCTTTATCCATTCATCTGATGATGGACATTCCATGACATGGCTATTGTAAATACTGTTGCAATGAACAGTGGGGTACATGTGTCTTTTTGAATTATGGTTTTCTCAAGGTATATGCCCAGTAGTGGGATTGCTGGGTCATATGGTAGTTCTATTTTTAGTTTTTTAAGGAATGTCCATAATGTTCTCCATAGTGACTGTACCACTTTACATTCCCACCAACAGTGTAGGAGGGTTCCCTTTTCTCCACACCATCTCCAGCATTTATTATTTGTAGGTTTTTTAATGATGGCCATTCTGACCAGCGTGAGGTGATACCTCATTGTAGTTCTGATTTGCATTTCTCTAATAATTAGCGATGTCGAGCATTTTTTCATGTGCCTTTTGTCCATCTTTGTCTTCTTTGGAGAAATGTTTATTTAGGTCTTCTGCCCATTTTTTGATTGGGCTGTCTGTTGTTTTGATATTGACTTGCATGAGCTCTTTGCATATTTTTGAGATTAATTCCTTGTCAGTTGTTTCATTTGCAAATATTTTCTCCCATTCTGAGGGCTATCTTTTCATCCTGTTTATGGTTTCTTTTGCTGTGCAGAAGGTTTTAAGTTTAATTAGGTTCCATTTGTTTATTTTTGTTTTTATTTTCATTACTCTAGGATGTGGGTCAAAAAAGATCTTGCTGTGATTCATATCAAAGAGTGTTCTGCCTATGTTTTTCTCTAAGAGTTTTATAGTGTCTGGCCTTACATTTAGGTCTTTAATCCATTTTGAGTTTATGTTTGTGTATGGTGTTAGAGAGTGCTCTAATTTCATTCTTTTGCATGTAACTGTCCAGTTTTCCCAGCACCACTTATTGAAAAGACTGTCTTTTCTCCATTGTATATTCTTGCTTCCTTTGTCATAGATTAGGTTAGCATAGGTGTGTGGGTTGATCTCTGGGCTTTCTATCCTGTACCATTGATCTATATTTCTGTTTTTGTGCCATTTACCATACTGTTTTGATTACTATAGCTTTGTAGTATAGTCTGAAGTCAGGCAGCCTGATTCCTCCAGCTCCGTTTTTCATTCTCAAGATTGCTTTGGCTACTTGGGGTCTCTTGTGTTTCCATACAAATTGTAAAATTTTTTGTTCTAATTCTATGAAAAATGCCATGGTATTTTGATCGGGATTGCATTGAATCTGTAGATTGCTTTGGGTAGTATAGTCATTTTCACAATATTGCTTCTTCCAGTCCAAGAACATGGTGTATCTCTCCATCTGTTTGTGTCATCTTTGATTTATTTCATTCATTAGTGTTTTATAGTTTTCCAAGTACAGTTCTTTTTCCTCCTTAGGTAAGTTTATTCCTAGGTATTTTATTCTTTTTGTTGCAATAGTAAATGGGATTGTTTTCTTAATTTCTCTTAATTGATCTTTTGTTGTTAGTGTATAGGAATGCAAGAGATTTCTGTGCATTAATTTTGTATCCTGCAACTTTACCAAATTCATTGATTAGCTCTAGTAGTTTTCTAGTGGCATCTTTAGGATTTTCTAAGTATAGTATCATGTCATCTGCAAAGAGTGACAGTTTTACTTCTTTTTTTCCAATTTGTGTTCCTTTTATTTCTTTCTCTTCTCTGATTGCTGTGGCTAGGACTTCCAAAACTATGTTGAATAATAGTGGTGAGAATGGATACCCTTGTCTTCTTCCTGATCTTAGAGGAAATACTTCCAGTTTTTCACCATTGAGAATGATGTTTGCTATGGGTTTGTCATATATGGACTTTATTATGTTGAGGTAGGTTCCCTCTATGCCCACTTTCTGGAGAGTTTTTATCATAAATGGGTGTTGAATTTTGTCAAAAGCTTTTTCTGCAACTATTGAGATGACCATATAGTTTTTATTCTTTAATTTGTTAATATGGTGTATCACACTGATTATTTGTGTATATTGAGTAATCCTTGCATCCCTGGGATAAATCCCACTTGATCATGGTTCATGATCCTTTTAATGTGTTGTTGGACTTTTTGTGCTAGTGTTTTCTTGAGGATTTTTCATCTATGATCATCAGTGATATTGGCCTGTAAATTTTCTTTTCTTTTTGATATCTTTGTCTGGTTTTGGTATCAGGGTGATGGTGGCCTCATAGAACGAGTTTGGGAGTGTTCCTCCCTATGCAGTTTTTGGGAAGAGTTTGAGAAGGATAGGTGTTAGCTCTTTTCTAATAGAATTCACCTGTGACGCCATCTGTGCCTGGACTTTTGTTTGTTGGAAGATTTTTAATCACAGTTTCAATTTCAATACTTGTGATTGGTCTCTTTATATTTTCTATTTCTTCCTGGTTCAGTCTTGGAAGGTTGTACCTTTCTAAGAATTTGTCCATTTCTTCCAGGTTGTCCATTTTATTGACATATAGTTGCTTGTAGTAGTCTCTTATGATCCTTTGTATATCTGTGGTGTCTGTTGTAATTTCTCCATTTTCATTTCTCATTTTATTGATTTGAATCATCTGTTTTTTTTTCTTGATGAGTCTGGCTAAGGCTTTCTTATTTAGATGTTAACTCTAACTCCAAAAGAAACTTGTTTCCAACAATCATCCATTTATTTAATTGTTCAATTCCAGTAATATATATATAGCAGTAACAGAATTGCTTAGCCACTAAATATTATGCTTTTAACAGAAGCCTAATATCTCAGTTTTTTTTCCAACAAGAAATGATTTTTCTACTCTATGGTCCAGGTATATATAGCCAATTTATATATCATATTCTCTCAGACTCCTCCTAGTCCTCTGTAACAGGAATTAATATGAATTGTTAAGCAACCTTGGTCCATTTGAACCTCCTGGAAAACCTAGCCTTGTTTTGTACAATTCAGAGGCTTTTAAATGACACTATCACAATCTGCTATCATTAAGAGCAATTATTTTAATTATCTCCATGGTTTTAAATAACATCTAGAAATCAACAACCTAAATTTAGAAAGCTATGTGTGTGGTGTCCCACAAAATCTTAAGTAATATATCCAATACTTCAGCTTCAGTAAAGTTAACTAAGACCTACCTCTATCCAAACACTTGACCTTCATCTCCACTGCCAACACCTCTGTGCAAGCAATCATGTCACCTTACATGAGCAAACTGCTACAATGACCTCTGAAATGATCCTTCCATTCTCCTTCTTAACTGTTGCAAACTATATTCCATACACCAGAAAGGGGATATATTTAAAAGTATAATTGAGATCACACGTTTCTACTATGTTAAAACCCCTTTGGTTGCTTCTCATGTTTAGAATAAAATCCAGATTTTAACCATCACTTAAAATCGTCCTACATCATCTCTCCCCAGGTTTTCCCTGTGTGGGAGTAACATTTCAAGAAATAGAACTTCACTGTGTTTTTTGAAAATGCTCTTGTTGTTGTTTGTTTGTTTTTCCCTGCTTTAAGATCTTTTCATTTGTTTTTCTTCTGCGCATGATACCTTTTCCCAAATCTGTACTTGACTCACTCCTCGCCATTCTTTAGCTCAAGCCTTAACTCTCTGGGTGAACTTGTGTGAGTGCTAACACCATCTCTCCCATTTCCTCTCTTTCAAATTATTCCTGTTATTTCCAATATACATTCAAATTTCAGCTTAAAGCGATCTTGTTTACTAAATAGTATATTCTAACTTGTTTGCTGTCTCTTCCTATTAGGATGTAACCCCCGTGTGAGGGTCTAATCATCATTGTGTATGTAATATCCATATCAGGGACTATTGAAGATATGTTACTGAATAAGTGAATTAATGAATAAAATAAATATAATAACATTGTTCTAAAACTATGAATTTGGAGCTAATACCAAAAACGAGCATATTTTTATGCCAGTTTTCAACCTTTTTTAGATTTTCCTGTGGACTTAAGTTTTGTGACAGCTGAAATTAATCAAGGATTACTTATGTTGGGCAGAGAGGGTTGGAAATTGATCTATCACATAACATTCTTCATCTTGTCAAAGTGGTAGTATAGTGCACTAGAAACTGACAGGTGAAGTCATTCTCATCTGGGAAATAATTCAGCAACTTTGCTAAAATCATAAAGGTCTTTACTTTAATGGAGGAAAATGAAAGTATTACTTAAAAAAATTTAACAATCCAAGATACAGGAGGTTATTTATTTAATGACACTAAACCTTAACGAATCTGACACACAGGAAAGCTACTTACTTTTGAATACATAAAATGAAGCTTAATTTTAAAAATTTGGCTTCACTTCATGAGAGTACACAGACCAACTCTACAAAATAATTTACATTTGTGTAGTTAGTTTCATGTGTTTTTGTTCTTGTTACAATTAAATCCTAGGAAAATATCCCTTAGAATTGTTATTTTTGAATTGAGGTCTTTCCTTGTTCATTTGTTTGTGAGGTTTCCTATATTGTTGTTGTTCTTGTTTTTTAATGTCAATAGGTAAAGATATTTAAATTCAGGTATACAAATCAGTGAGTTTTAAGAAATTCTTACAGTAATATAATCATGACTGCAATCAAGATGCAGAATATTTCCAAAGCCTCAAAAAGTTCCTCCATGTTCTTTGTAGGTAATATTCTCTCCCCAAACCCAGTCACTGGAAATCAATGATTTGATATCTTTTCCCATGATTTTGTCTTCTATAGAAAGTTATTTAAATGGAATTATAGTTTCAGCCTTTTCTACCTGGTTTTGTTCAAATCGTCTGCTGTTTTGGGGATTCATCCATATGGTTGCATTTAGTGTGTTCTTTCTATTGCTGAGTAGTATCCCATTGGATGGATGCATTGCACTTTGTGTACTGAGTCACCAGTTGATAGATATTTGAATTGCCTCCAATTTTGGTAATTTTGAATTAATCTGCTATATACATCAATGCAGAGGTGCTTTTGTGGACATATATTTTATTTGTTTAGAAGCCCAATTGCTACTATAGTAATGTTTAGCTTTATAAGATACTGGGTCCTAGGTGTTCTTATACTGGAATAGTTAGAACTTCTCTCACATGCCTCCTTCAATACCATCTACTACCAACATATTTACCATTCCTCTTTTCTTTTAGGCTCAGGGTAAAAGTTGGTCACCAGTGACACACATCTAAAAATCTATTTACGTATAAGTGATTTCTTTAGTTCATTAAATATAACTCTAAAGTTTATGTTCACTTGCATAATGTAGTCAGGAGCTGATTTATTCATAATAAAGATAATTGGATATAGAAAACAAAAATTTAATTCACCTTGTGATTTAATTTGTTCTTTCTTATACACAGATAGTTTTACATATATCTTTGTTTAATTCTTTTTTGAGATTTCAAGTCTATAACTTTTGTTCCTAAGAAGAGATGGTAGAGTCTCCTGGGATAATAGTATTTCAATAGGAACAGATTTTACTTCTTTCATCAGTAAATATACCAGTGAAATCACACTAAATAGGAAATTATCTACAACACAGGAGTTTTCTTGTCATTCCATCTCTTGCACAAAGAAATAACTCTGGAGAATATAATACATATGAATATTGTGTGATTAATGTTGATAGAGTAGGAAGCTATTTTACCATAAAATCAAAGAGGAAAAGCTAAATATTAAGGCAAAGACATGGAACTAAGAGAAGGTCTCTAGTACAATTATTCTTTAATATTTTCACTTTGACATTATAGAATTATCTTCCCAAAATACTAGATGCCACTAATAATTACATTTAAGCCATTCAATTAAAAAATCTGGAATAAAATGTCAATTCTTTATAATGCTATGAACTCTTTCACTCTACTTTTCACTCTAATGACCCATCACTACTTGCATATATCTTACACGCAAAGTTTGACTTACTATTTCTGAATAAGCCATATTATTTCTGTTTCATCAGTATGGAATGACCTTAGTTTTATTTCCATTTTATATCCATGCAAATCCATGCAAAAGAAAAACTTAAATGTCAGTTCCTTTTCATTCTTTCTCTTGCCTATCCCTTACTTTTTCCATTGCAACCCATAACCTGTGGTTTGTAATTTCAGAGTATAATTAACTGATCTCTAGTAAAATTAGCTATTTACACATTGTCCTTCATCTCCACAACTGGAGTATAATATAATTGAGGGCCATTCCTGGATGAATGCTATGCAAAGGGCTCTACTAAAGAATGAATACAAAAGTAACTATCTTTTAATTTAATAAGTGCAGGTAATGAGGGAGATGTCCAGGTAAACAGGGGGAAGTTAATGCTACTTTGACACAATTCTAACTTTAGGATGCACAGTGCATTGTTAAATACAATTCACACTAGAATATAATATACTTAGTAACAGGGAAATGCATAGTATTGAGCAGTTTAAAACTTCTCAGAATAGGTAGCTGAGCAGGGTCATGCAAAGGAGTAAAAATATGATAGGTGAATGAGGAAGAGAATGCTAATTTTAGTCTGATTGTACAAGCCTGACTTGTTTTTCATTAGTGTAATAATAAGCTGAATAAGAAAGGGGCAGGGCAAGAGCAAGCCAGTTACTTCCTGAAATGCAGACATGATTCAATGGCATAAGTCCTTCCTCAACAAACTTGTTCTAGATCACCTCAAGGCTCCTTGTGGCTAGAAAATAAATTAATTGTTTTATTACAAAAGAGGGACATGCAAATTAAGGCAACTAAGGTATACTTATTTACACTCACTATACTGGCAGAAATTAAAAAGTCTAATAATTCTAATCATAGGCAAAACATTGGAACATTGATAATTCTTATTTATCGAAAATGAGAGTGTAAATTGGTACAAATTCCTTAAAAATAATTTGGAATTACCTTGTCAAGGTGAACATTTACAAACTTTTTACACAGTTATTTTATTTTTAAGTATATGGCTTAGAAAAAAAATATTCTATATGTACAAAGAGACAGGTACAAAATATATTTCCTTGTACCTTTCATAATAGCAAAAAAAAATTGAAAAAGAAAAACTAAAAACAAGGCAAATATCCATTGACTTGAAATGGTTAAGCGAATTATAGTGTTTGCACACAATGGAATAGTTAAGGCAGTGAAAATGAATGCATAGTCTACTACAAAAACAACATGGCTAAGTTATAGAAACAATGTTGAGTGAAGGAAATAATTACAGAATGTTACATAGAATATGACAACATGATGCCATTTCTTCAAGTGTAAAGCCAAGAAACACTAAATGATATATTTACGGATACCAGGTATATTGACATATATATATTTTAAATGCAGTTGAGTAATGGAAACAAAATTCCAGGTATTGGCTTATCTCTGTAGGAAGGCAAGGAAGATACTGGAAATGAGGTCTCAGCTCAAGAACACTGAAAATGATCTTTTTAAAAAAATACTTTTCTGCTTCGTATTTCATATCGGCTTCATAACTTATTTTAATGCTGCAAACGTTTTTAAAGTGAATATCTAAAGCAAAGTGTAGCTTCTTTATAGATATTTGGCATTTGTGTGAATCAGGCAACAAAAATGAAAGACCAAAGGTGTTGTTCAAAAGAAAACTGAAATAAAAAGTAAATAGAAATTAATATTTATTTTTACATATGTACTTGGAATGAAACCATGACTTGAGTTTTTTTTATTCTTACTGCAATTAAGTGACTAACTTTTAACAAAATACAAATTAACAAATATAAATACTACAAAAATAACACATTTCACAGGAAAGGTATTGTTTATAGGTAGTAAAAATAGAGTATGAAAAAATTGACCAAAAACACACACTAAGTAATGTCTACTTGTTCAGCTGCAGTGGTTGTTCTGATGATAGTTTCTTCAGTTTATGTTTGGCCTATCAATCATATTAGGAATGAATATTCAATCAATAATGTAAACATACAGCAATTTTACAGTAGATTTAGAGATATAAATGGATTGTTCTACTAAGTAGAAATGGATATTTTAAACATATTTTTGAGAAACAGAAAACATATTGATCTAAAAACATATAGTTCCCGTGTCTTGATTAATAAGTAAATGTCTTATATTTTTACTAAATATATTTATAGTATTCAAGACCTCAGATGCTTCTCAAATATGTGATAATTCTGAAGGTTTAAAAGACTTATTAGAAAATGTTTAATACTGAAAACTCCTAATCATGAGGGCAACTATTTGAAAAGAAAAATACCACAGAAGGAAATTTTTTGTTATACCACAGTAGATAAAAAGAAATTTCATCTTCAAAATTCAAAGCTTGTAAATATGCTTCAAGATAGCTAAAATTTAAAGAAATGTCTGTCTGCTGAAAGAGGAAAGATCCTGTAAAACCATCATAGGGAAAAGGGAGGGAGGGGGAGAGAGAGAGAGAGAGGGAGAGAGAGAGAGAAAGGGAGAGAGGGAGAAGGGAGAGAGAGAGCAAGAGAAGGAAAAGTCGTGAATGTTTTGCTTTGACATAAGGTTACTCAGGATGTAATCTGCATTAAAACATAAAAAGGTCATTACATAAGCATTTACAACTCTTAGCATTTGAATGAAATTTAAAGTTTCCACATCAGATGATCAAAGATGTAAGAACCAACTCAGGAGAAACAAATAAATGACTGCTTATATGCACCAAGCCTTAATTTTTCCATTGAAGGAATAGAAATAGTCACTCATTAGCTATGAGTAATGAGAATATACATTCTGTATATTCTCGGTGGCTCCAGAAATTTTACTCTAATTTTTTTACCCCATATAATGAGACAATATACACACACACACACAATCACCATTGGATGAGACAGTTGTACCATGACACAGCTTTTATTTGGGCAGTCATGTAATGCTCCTTTGGAACCAGCAAGTACTTGGGAGAGACCACACATACTGTTGTTGTACGGAAAAAGCACAATACTCTGCTGAATTTGAAAACAAAATTATTATATTATAGAAATGTAGAAATGAAGCCTAGATATGAAATAACTCAAAGTCGCACAGCTAACCAATGAACAGAGTGGAGATTTGAACAAGTTCCATGTAACTTAAAAAAAAAAAGGGTTCTCACCACTCTTATCTATTTTCTTAGAACAGTGAACCTCTATGGAATGCCCTCAAGCCAACAGTCTCAGTGTCACCTGGCAACTTGCTGAAAATGTAAATTCTCAGGCCTCACTTAATTCATCCCTGAATTAGAAACTATGAAAGAGAGGCCCAGGAACCTGTGATTTAACAAGCCCTGCAGGTAATTCTGATATTCTTTAAAGTAGGAGAACCCTGGCTTAGACTTTGACACCTGACAAAAATAAATTCTGGGCTCCCACATTAATTCATGTAGTCCCTGTGTCAAGCAGAGTAACAGGCACCCGATACCAATCCAAGGGGAGGACTCCAAACACTTCTGCCCACTGCTTTTGGTATCTGAGTTGCCAAGGAAAACAATACAGTCAAGCACTGGATTGAACAAGCCTTTACTCACATAAATAAGAGACCTAGCAAGATCTACTTCAATAGTTAAGGTCGGTCCCCAAGGTCAGCAGGTCCCTTGGCGGTGGAAGGCCAGTGCAAGGCAACAAGGCCCACACTCACCCTTCTCAGGGCTACAGTGGAAGGAAAGTTCTTCTGCTCCTTACAGGAGACAGATTTAACAGTGGGGTTGGCCAGGTGCCATGTGACACACACGCTTTAAGCAAAGACAAAAGAACACTGAAATATAGAAAGATACTTCCATAGGAGATGATAAACCCAGCACAGGCTGGTTGGGGCTCTTTATCTCTTGGTAAGAAAGTATTCCAAGCCCAAGGCTCATTTCTATGTAGCTGAATGTGAGTCTCAAAACTGCACTCATGAGACTGCCTTTCCCAAACACGAATTGTCTCTAAGAGGTATTGTCTCTAAGAGAAAAGGTATTCTCTTAGGGGGAACAGAACCAATCAACATATCCTTTTAAATCATAGCCATAGTGTAGAAGACATGAGAAAAGGAGAGACTCTCATTATAGTACCTAAGCCTAATTTTGTATTCTTTACCTCCCCTTGTAAATACTTTGTGCTCACCACTCTGATTTCTTTTTGCTATCTTTCTATACATTCCTGTAAGTATGCCCCTTCCATTTGAGTATCTTATATAAAAAATGTACTTTGTTAAAATGGCAAATACATTTATTTTGTTTTATTTGATACTTGCAACACAAAAACCAAGGCTATACAACACACCAAAGAGTTTTATGAATGAAATAAAAATAGACCAGACAATATCTAGTTGGTGAAAAGGTAGAGCAGGTAGAGCAACAGGAATCTCATAAACTTTATATGTTAGAAAACTATTTGATAATATTTGGTAAACATCACTATACATATATCATATATATATATATATATATATATATATAGCTTATATATATATATCTACCTATTT
>NW_006773486.1:362199-364949 GCF_000442215.2 Lipotes vexillifer | reverse complement strand
TATTTTATATATATATATATATATATATATATATATATAAAATAGGTAGATACACAATCCTAGGAATATATTCAAAAGAAATCTATACATATATTCACCAAAAGACAAATAAAATAATGTTCATAGAAGTGATTTTTAATTCCAAGCTCTGAAACTATAAAAACCCAAATGCCCATCAAAGGAATAATGGATAAATAAATTGTGGTGTATTTATACAATGTGTTACTACACAGCAAAGACAATGATTGAACTATACCTACATCAAAAACATGGGTAAATCTTACATACCTAATGTTTAGGCAAAGAAGCCCAAAACATGAGTTCATTCTGCATAATTTATTCATATAATGTTTTAAAACAGGCAAAACTACTCCTAGATGTTAGAAGTCAGAATAGTGGTTACCGTTACTGAGGCATGTAGTGGCTAGGAGAGAGTGTGCTGGTTCTATTCTGCTTGTTTTGATCTGTGTGCTGGTTACATGACTGTATTTACTTTATGGATATCATTGAGCTGAACACTTATGATTCAGCTTTGTTTATTGTACTTCAATTAACTATATATAAAGCAAAAATAAAATGGGCTTGCTATGGCCCATATATTAAGAACCATATGAAAAAGTGTATTGATAAATAACTTTTGTTATTTATCAGTTTATTTTTGTTTATGTATTTACTAGCCAGATTGTGTCATGTGGTACCTGCCTTTGGGATGCAAATTAATCATTTAACTGAGAAATAAATATTTGAACTGAAGCTAAGCAAATGTGAATATACCAATACACTTAAGTTCAAAAGATAGTATGTACTTGGAAACTGTGAACCTCTCCAGACATAATACGTACTTTTACTCAGAACAGTTCAGAAATCTTAATAGGGTGCACATATCATTTAAACAGCCAGGTATGGAAGCGATAGAGGTAGAATAACATTACTTGAACTTTAATTATTTTTTAAATTTTATTAGTAAATGTAGATATCCCTACAGTTCTTGGATTTTGCTATTTTACACTATTTTCTTTTGAATAGTGATAGTCAGGGTCTTTAAAATGAGAGCAAGTTGGACTAAGTTTGACTTAAGTTCAACAAGATTTCAAGATCAGGTGTTTGCAAGGTCACTGCTAAAAGTGAAGTCATCTTTGGTTGAATTATTTTTAACGGGCTTTGCATCTGTAGATTGCTACTTTATAAACAAAGCTAAATGTTGCCAAAATGATTCTCCCTAGCTCTAATAAAATATTATATATTCTCGAAGCTAGGAATTTTAAATGAATTTCTGCTAGGTGTGTGGAATGAAAGCTTTGAAGAGATTATCTGGTATCTCAGGAAGTTTTTCTGGTCTAGTAAATGGTTCAGAGATTGATTGTTTATTGCTGCCTGTAGAGAGTTTATGGACTGTTTACTTATTTCAAGATGGTATAAACTTTGCCAGCAAGAAATTTTCCTGCAGAATGTCTCCTCAAGGAAAAATGCATCAGCATCTTAACTGTGAAGGCCAAACAAGATTCAGCTTTTTATACAAACTAGATTTTGAGACTATTATTGCAGAAACTATCTATTTTATTCATTTATTTTATTAAAAAATAGTTGGTAAATATTACATGCCTGCTCAGGAATATACAGACAGGAGAGTTCCCTGATATTATTCATACTTATATGAGATCCAGTTTTCCATGTTAATTTTTGTTACTTTTAAATTAAACATTCTACAGTTCCTAAACGTTGACTGGAATAAGAATTCTTCCAAATATATTTTCCACAATTAAATAAAAATTTTCATGCAAACATTTAATAAAGTATATATTGAATGCTTCATTGTGTGCTTGTCATTGTTATGGATGCTGGAAATATACAAATATATGACAGGTACAAATCTTAAACCCTAGAGAAATGTCTTGATAAGAGGAAAGGAATGAACCACTGAATTAAAAACAGCATGTAATGATTTTTACAAGTTTCAAATTATTTTTGTATTTGCCACAAATATCCCCAACTGGATTTCAATTTCTACTGTATCTCCCCCCAACCTAACTCTCAACTCCCTCTACTCCCTGTTTCATGGGGCTCTTCAAAGTATATTTGCATATTAAAACCTAGTGCTTTGGTAAACAAACAGGTCAAAATTTCTCAAACTCACAAGGCTAGACACTCCCTTTTTATCAAGAAACTAATGTTATGGGATATAATTGGTATTGCATTAATCTCAATGTTACCTACAAGAAAACTGATAAAATAGTGGAAGGATTCATTAATCTTCACACTGTTTTCCTTATTAATTCTCTCTCTAATCTAACCCTAACCCTAACTACATTTAACTACTGGAGACTAAAATTGTTAAGTACTGGCTATAGGAAATTTATATGAATTCTAGTGCATCTAATTATAATTGAAGATTCTTTCTCTAAAGATTAAAAATGAAAATAATTTGTATATTGTTTTTACATTTTAATATACAGCACAAATATTGACATGATACATACTCAACACATTTAATTTTCCACATCCACAAGAAGAGTCATTTATGTATTCGGCCAAAAAAGATCAACCATGTATGGTCACCAAATATGTGTTGGTATCATAAAATGTAAAGGAATAGAATACAAATTAAATTGTTTTCATAATATTTCATGTCACAAGAAAGAACTCTTCAACATGATGGTGTGCCAAATAGAAGGATACATGTATGTAAAGCTATGAAATTCATTTATTTCAACTCAATAAAGTGTCTTTCTTTCTAGCATAAAACATTCCTG
>NW_006773486.1:298326-362178 GCF_000442215.2 Lipotes vexillifer | reverse complement strand
ATTCCTGCTAGTCATTTTGTGGATTTTCAACTGGTATGTAAAATTTCAAAAATTCAAGTGTTTTAGAAAGTTAAGAGATTTTACATGCATTTAAAAATACCTGCTGTCTTTGATACCTGAAAATAGTTACAAAAGTTGTCAAGATCTGTTTCTTATCACTTCGCTAAATCATAAATAGTTTTCAGTCAGTCATCATGCAGTCTGATTATTCTCAGTACTAACCAGTATGAATATATTCACAGGCCCTAAATTTACTTTATTGGTAGGAGTGTAGCTACAGGGATTGTCAGGAGGACAGCAGAGAGTTATATTACTTGACTACTCTGATGTAGCAATCATTGTTCACGTCTAATGAAATTACTTATATAGACCCTATTACATTATTGTCACTTAAGTGTTTGTGGATATTTTCCACTCTGATTAAAACCATTAAAGATTAAGAAGCATTTGCCTGACACAAATGAACACTTCGGCCCCAGTGGGCCACTTATTGCTACTATTATAAGTAGAGAATTCACTTGAAAAATACCTAAAATTCTAAAATTGTTTCCACCAAGGGCTATCTGAGGATTTTAATTCTTCAGGTATTCATTGAGTTATGAGAAATAATGTAGGGTGAGCTACCCATATCATGAGAGGTACTTTTAAGGTTCACTTAAAAACTACTTTTTTTCCAAGTACAAAATTATCTTGTGAGAAAAATGAATAAGCTAAGGATTATTATTATAGTAAATAATCTGAGGCAACATGACCCACCTATTAGAGCTTGGGACAGTATAGTCAGAATGTTTCTAAATGAGAAGAAAAAACAGTTACTTTTCCTCTGTGCTTGAATTCTCAAATTCAATTTTTCTAATATGAAACACAATAATACTGTTAGGCAGACTTAGTCCCTTCACTGTTTTGGGTTTGAGAGAACTAAAGAGAATGAAAGTGTAGATATATGTTTATAATTATATTAAAAATTACATTTTTATCTGCATAGCCATCTACTGTTTACTTATAAAATAAACGTGCAAGTAGGAGTATACATTTTGGTCACAGGAGAATTGAGATTTGAGAAATAGTTTCTTTTTTCTATTTTTGCTTATATAATCATTATTCCAACAACTGTTTGTTCAATGAATTTAGTTACCTTTATGAACCATGTGTAGAGGTAAAGAAAATAGGAATAGGAAAGTTTGTCTAGGATTCCTTGACAGATAATCCACTGTCTCTCTTTATACTTATCTGACATTCATCTGGCATAAACAAAGACATGGTTCTTGTAATAGTTTATTAACTTGTTTATATTTAAAACTGCAATTATATAATTATATCAATATGGGATACTAGAAACATAGATTATAAGAGAGTAAATGGTTTTATGAAATAAATGTTTATAAAACACTTTATTCTATTAATATGGAATCAGTAAACTTGGCAAGGGACAGATAAAGCAAAATTAAAATCAAATGAGAGAGATTTCTTTGAGATGAAGGCATTGAGGGAGGAACTATGGAGGGAGATTTGCATGGGGCGTAGAAAAATAAGTAGGGTTTGGACATGTGTCTTTGGGGAAACAGAGCGAAGATGCAGCAGAAAAAACTAAGAGGCATTTATGGGGGAAAAATGTGTTATATAGTGGCTGAAGCGTACGGGAAATAAGGTCGAAAAACTTATGGGGAAGTAAAATTCCATAGATTCCAATGTTAGAAAATCAGATTTGGAAGCATTTAGTCTACAGAGGTGATCCAAATGTCGTAAATTGAAGGTAATTACTATTGAAAAAAGCCTAGAGGAAAAGAAGAGGCTCGAAGTAAGTTTGGAGTATGACAAAAAGAGGAGAAAGAGTTAAAGAAGTTAGAAGGAAGAGTAAAAGATTTTGAAGAATACCTTGGAAAGAATTGTGTTACAGACACCAAGGAAGCAGAGAAATTCTTGCTAGGCCTATCAATAATATCAAAATATACAGAGATGCATACTGCAAACAAACAATAAAATCCAATGTTTGGTTTAGTGATCACTGTACCTTAGTATAGATTCA
The DNA here is from genome assembly GCF_000442215.2 of Lipotes vexillifer. NCBI lineage: Eukaryota > Metazoa > Chordata > Mammalia > Artiodactyla > Lipotidae > Lipotes > Lipotes vexillifer. Next base: position 360,152 of record NW_006773486.1, on the reverse strand, counting down.
GTGAGAAAGTAGATATGAAGAAACTAACAAAAGCAATAGAATAGGACAGGAGAATTAGGATATTAAAATGGAAACCCATTCAGCCTAATCCCATTGAATCTAAAAGATGGCAATTGGACTATGATAATATGTAAGATATGAGATAAGAAAGATTTCAATGACAAAAATTTATAGGCAATATGAAAGGGCATGAGGCTGGGGCAAGAGAACAGATGTCCAGAATTTGAAATCCCATCAGTTGTACAATTTTTAGAGAAGAGGAAATTTACATACATTTATTTCCATGAACAGCAAAGGAGAAATTGAGAACACTGAGAAAATGTGAGACTAATGTTCTGAAGTAATCAACTCTAAGCACATTAAAATTCCTCAAAATGGTAACAGAAACAATGTTAATAGGGTTTTGCTCACTGGTGCTAGAATCACTGAGAGAAGATTAGAGAAATAGTTCTGGAATTGAGAGGTAACATTAATGATAGAGACCATATATATATATATATGTGTATATATATATATATATATATATATATACACATATATATATATAATATATATATATATATGTATATATATATATATATATATATATATATACACATATATATATATATTTTTTTTTTTACAGAAAGTTTGGGCAAAGAGGAGGATTTGGATTCACTGGAGTATGTTACAATATTCTTTAGTATACTCTCCCTCAAGCTGTTTAAAAGACATTCAACATTCTGAAACATTTTGGCTGAAAGTGACAACCTTATAAGGAAACTGTTAACTAATAATAAAAATAATAACAGCAACAATTAAAATGATGATGATGATAATGGTGATAATGATGGTGCTGTTGATGAATATAGAAAGCCTTGACCCTTATAAACAGCTTCAACAGTGGGCATTTAAAATCTCAATCTTGGTCAAATTGCATCAAATACCTCACTGGAGCAGTCACCTGCAAACTTAAGGGCTGATATTACAAATAGAAATGAACTAAGGAGTTTTTCTTTAATGCAACTAGCAACACTTACATACTTGAAAAAAATAACAGCTTTAACATCTAAAAAAACACACAAATTACCTATCTTGCATTCTAAAGTTTCTTTGAAATTTACCTTAGTAAGGACTTGCTATTCTGACCTCAGGTAAGCAAAATTTTTTTGCCAACATTTCCCTTCCTATAGAATCTGGATTTCATTATTTGCTTCATTTTCATCCTTACCACAGGTGCAAAGAACAGTTTCTCAGATAAGGGAAAATAAACAAAATTATACATATCTTATAGTGTGAAATATTTAAAACAGAAAAAGAAGAAAAATGAAATACATCCTCTCCAGTTTTCCAAGTAAAAACAGAGAAAAAAGAAAAATAATATATTTAAATTTGGAATTAGTCGCTAATGAATTCTGAAATCTATTATGGAAAACTGTGTGTGCAAGCACATGTATAGATAGATATACAAAATCTTGCATTTGACTCACTTCCCTCTTACACCCCTTGCACTGATGCATCCCCTGTGGGCAAACCCAAAATAGCCTGCTGAAGAATACTTGGAGCATGCACAGCTGTACTTGACGAGCCAACATAGCCAGCATTCAGCAGGCTTGGCAGCTGACTACAGGTGCAAAATTGAGCCCAGCCAGGATCAGCTGAGCCAAGCCCGGATCAGCAGAACCACCTATCTTAGAGCAACTCAAATTGTCATCTCACAGAATGTGAGCTAAATAAATGATTATTATATTAAGCTACTGAGTTTGGGATGGCTTATTGCATAGTAAAACTAACTAAATACAAATGCATCAAAAAAAATCAAAGTAATAAAAATCCCCCACAAAATTAATTTTTAAAATATTTAAAAATCTCTTCTAGTAATATTGGCATTGTTTGGGGAAAGGCTTGCTCCTGATCAGAAAAAAAATTTATTCCAAATTTTAAATTTTAGCATAATTGCTCCATTCCAATTTATCAGATTAGCTGACAAAATGAATGTGAATGCAAAACCTAAGGGACTGGGAGAAAGAACTAGAAATATGAAGAATGTTGGAATTAGGACATATGGTGACCACATATCTTGGTTTGTCTAGAGCAGTCATAGTTTGTGTCAGGATTCTCAATGACCTATCTTAGCACTTGTCCCACCCACTTCTTTCTCAAATGTGTCCCCAACTGGACAAGAGATTATGTGGTCACTCTAGTACCTGGGAATAGGTAGTATGAGTAAAATGAAACCAAAGTAAAAACCTCTTCTATTTATAGTTTTCCTTAGGCAAGTGATATTTAAGTAACACTCCTCAACCAACAAAGTACCAAAGTAGCTTCGTGTACCTTTCTGGCTTTATATTTCAAATAAAAATTCTACAAGCATAATTCCATTGTGACAATTTACTTTAAAAGATCTGAAAATATGTGATGAAGTTTTATCTATTTCCTGTTAGATGGTGCAGACTAACAATGTTAGCGGTTGAATATTTAAATGTAAGCAGAGATAAGAGTTTTTCAGAAATAATTATCTATATAGAATTAGAAATTAGAAATGCATTAGTAATCACTAGTTTTGCTAAAATTGTATGTGAAGTGCTGAAATTTTTAACTGAAAAGTATTTCTGTCTGGAGAATGATTTTCAGAAGAATTCCTCCAAATTTCAAGATGATGAGAGGGTGTGGTAAGCTAATTACCTTGATTTACAAAATTCTATTGAGAAAGCTATTTATGGAAATGACACACCTCTTGTTTTTCAACCTCTAAGTTGGTTTCTGTTAGAGGATAGAAAAATAAAACATGAAAAGCCTATAAACTGGCAATTTATTTGTAGAAACAAACAAAAAATATTTTACCATACAAAGTATGAGTCTATCATCTTTGTAGCTATAGCGATACATGATAATTAGATTAGGCAAGGCTATTTAAAATAATTTGATATATGGGAATGCATACATGCATTATGTCTTGCATCAGTTAATAGTTATTACTAAATAAAAGTATTTCTTAATTCAACAAGTATGATACTTTTTAACTAGAAAACCAATTTGCAGTTATTCCTTTCATTGGATAAACTTTACTTAAATTTCTGAGGTAACAAAGAAATATTAAACTTTGCTATTGACTGTAATTGAACTGTGAATCTGGTTTATAGTCACTATTATTCAAACACATTATCATCAATGTCATCCATTCACATTTCCAAGTTGTAAAACTGGGAATGTTTGTATACATTTCAAACTTCCCCTTTACTATCCTTATAGCCCATTTCCCAAGTCCCCAAGGTTTTTTTTGTTTTGTCATACTACTTTCTAAATATCCATTAATCCATGCCTTATGCAACTTTCTTATTTCATTTTCACCTAGACTACCTTAACAGCTTCCTATGTTATTTTAATTCTTTCCTGTATTTCTCCATTCCAGTCCATCTCCTATCCTGTTAGGGGAGTGAACTTTCTAAAATGTACATTTGACTTTTTCAATCCTAAACTTTGTTACTGTTTTTTCAAACTATATTTACTAAGCCATCTGCATCAAAATCACTTGGAAAGGTTTTTTAAATATCAGTACTCATTATTTAGTTAGGGCTTATTCCATACCTTATGGTTCCAAAATCTCTGGGGAAGTGACCCCCAAATCTGTATTTTAATAAGCTCCCAAGGTGATATTTACATAGACATACGAGAACTACTATTTTAAATGAGTCAAAGTTTATTATTTCCTTCTTGGTAAAAACTGAATGTGGTAGATTAACTAATATTCCCTTCCTCATGTCTATGTCCTAATCCCAGTAACCTGTGCACGTTACTATATATGGCAAAAGGACTTTGCAGATGTGATTAAATTAAAAACTTGAGGTGCGGAGATTATCCTGAATGACACAACAGTTCATATAGGAGGTAGGTAGTGGGAGTTAGATTCAGAAGAGAAGGCAATGTGATGACAGAAGTGGAGGTTGGAGTGATACAATTACTGGCTTTGAAGATGAAAGAGGACCAGGGTCAAAGAATTTAGAGAATTTGCAAAAGACAAGGGAGACAGAAAAGACAAGGAAATAGATTCTCTCTTCAGAAAATCCAGAAGGATCCAGCCCTGCCAATACCTTGACTTTACCCAAGTGAAACTTATTCTGGACTTCTGACCTCCAGAAATGTAAGAGAACAAATTTGTGTTGTTAAAAACACTGAGTTCATACTAATTTGTTATAACAGCAATAGGAACTGAATACACTGAATTTCTCTTCATGGCTCTTATGATGAGATTCCTGCTTTCCTAGCAAGACGTTTTCCCTGCCCTCCTCTACATACATTTTTGTTCCTTTTTCAAAACACCATGCTCTGTTTTGCTTTCTTACTTCACTCATGCTATTCCTTTCCCCTAAATATCCTACATTTTTCCCACTAAGATTAAGATCCCCTTGTTTTCCAAGACTCAACTTCGATTTGAGCTAACCTAGAAAGCTTTCCCTAGGCCCCTATTGTGAAATGATTGACTGGAACATTTTAGTTTTCATAATTTTCAGATTATTTTTGGTGAACATTAATATCTGGTGTGCTACGGAGAAAGTAAATCTTAACTCCATCTCTGCCAAAAGTAAAAATTTTATTAGGACAAAAGTACAGAAACTGTCATAGAATTTATTCTTGTAAGTTTGGTAAAATACCTTCTATGCATAAATACTTCACTTGAACTAGATGTAACAATATTATTGCAACAGTTTCAGGTAATCATCATCAGCTAATTAGTCATCTCAGCTGAATCCTTAATTATGTTGGGGGGCATAAAACTAAATGGAACCATAAGCCTGGAGTACCACTGATATTATTGAGCCATAAGATTTGCCAAATTTTTATACCAAAATTTACTTTTATTATAAATCAACTGCTGAAGTAGGGATTAAATTAGTTTATACACAGACTTTTAAAATATGATTATGTTAATATAATGATTCCCTTCATAGGTGTTTTACAATTTTTGTTGATATGGTACATAGCTGGATATAAAGGAATGCTAGCTATTCTACCGAATCATATTTATTACACAGAACTTGATTATAAAATATTAGTTAGAATGCCATTTTATAATATTGATTGCAGCATTATTTGAAGATCAGTGATAAGAACAATTTAAAATTCTTATAAAAGTAACTGAGAGTATATGCATAAATAAAACAGCAGGGTTCCTGAGTTAACCTAGATAAGAAGAAAGGTGTATCAAGCAGAAAAGACAGGTTATGTTGCTTTTGTTTGTTACGTGATGGGAAGTTGATATCTGTTTGTACGTGTGCACACTTGTACGTATGCAAACTCTCTGTACATTGATAGTAACTAAACCCTAGAATATCTTATGGTAACAGTAGCCTCACGGTCAAGGTAAACATTTTTTCTACAAGTGAAAACATTAGCCATTGAACAATTACTATGTATCAAGGATTATGCCAAGTACTTCATAAGCATTGTCTACATTAATTTCTCATAATAACTTTGTGAGGTAGATTACCCAAGGTAATATAGAGAAGTAATGTAACATCATGTGATCCAATTTTTAGGGTCTATAAAATTTACCATTATATGGCTATTTCCTGCTAGTACCCCAAGTCAATGTTTGTCACATCCTTACCATTCAGCTGGAGTGAAGGGAAGCCCTTTGGCAAGCTCTTCAGATACTGGCTCACTTCTCATATTCTTATGAAAATACAGCTAGAGTTGTTGAAACTGTGGACCTTTCAGATATTCCAAGGATGTAAAAATGGTTTTCCATTTACTTCTCTATTGAAATTGTTGGTTTCTAATGACTGATTTTCCAAATGATACAAAATAATGAACATGTGTTTGAGTTGGCCATGATATAGTAATGAAGAATCAAATTTATGCAGTGACTGAATTCAAATCATTTTCACTGGTAAACACATTAAGCCAAAAGAATTTTTAATTGTTAGAACCTTATTTTGAATCCTCCATCAAGAGTACCACATTTGGACCATTAACTAAACTATATATGAACTTATATGGTATTCAAGATGAATAATTTTCATTGACTCTATAAAATAAATTTCATGTTGATAATTATATAAATGACTAATTTACAAATTTATATGACCTGAAGCACTGCTTCTGAGTATGTGGCAACAATGTTTATGATATTCATAATCATCAGATATCTAGCTTTCAGAGCATTTGCACATGCCTTTTCTCTCTTGTCTCCCTAAGAGGGCATCTTTGTTTCTCCAGCTGGCAATTAAAATTTCATAGGATCAGATAGAAATTGCTTACGTTTTAACCTGCATATTCAGGAATGATAATTAGTTTTGCAAACTGGACACATTAATGGAGTCTTTACATGGTTGGGGAAATGATCATAAATATAAAATCAAAGAAGTCTGGCTTCATGGAAATAAGGATGAAGTCCTAAACTAAGCTTGGTACAATGTACTATCTTTAAATATCCACCTTTGCCTTCTAGCAGAATATTTTTGTATGGAGAATAAATATTTTCATCATTGCTACATCTTCTTAAAAATGCCAGGAGTCCCAAAATCTCATTGGAAGGCCACAGTGTATAAGTAATTGTGTTAGCTAATTAGATATTTGGAATTATTAGAATATAGAGAGATGGAAATATGGAACCAAACTTATTTGTACCTAATTAAAAAATGTTTCCTTTGCAAAAATATTATTCATAATAATTTAGGAGTTTAAAATTTTGAGGGTTTAAAGAGGATACTCTTTTGAACTCTTCTATATTTTGCCTTTTTATAAAGAGCTAGTAAAGAAAACTGTTCCCATAAACTTGCAAAATCTTCCATATCCCAAGCAATCTGTCCAGCTAGAATGGCATCCATCTGCATAGGCTGGCGAACTCATTTTAGTTTGGGATTTTATTCATGCAAAACACATGTACTATAATATGTGCTTAATAATCTCTATGGATTTGCAAGATAAATCTGCTTCTCTAAAAATCTTCATGCTGTCAGTCATCATAAAACTGTCAGTTTTTCATTTTGCTATTATAATGGGATGTTCTAAAGATAGATATATATTTTAGAACCATTGTGTTCACAGAAATGTACATTGTCCCAAGAGGGAAAAATGTGTAGGCAAAATGAAATCATATCTCATAAAAGCCATTTTTACATATTGTGAACCAATGTTTTTTAAGATTGGGCACCTGCGGGCTTCCCTGGTGGTGCAGTGGTTGAGAGTCTGCCTGCCGATGCACGGGACGAGGGTTCATGCCCCGGTCCGGGAAGATCCCACATGCCATGGAGTGGCTGGGCCCGTGAGCCATGGCCGCTGAGCCTGCGCGTCTGGAGCCTGTGCTCCGCAACGGGAGAGAACACCATAGTGAGAGGCCTGCGTACCACAAAAAAAAAAAAAAAAAAAAAAAAAAATTGGGCACCTGCAAAATATGAATGAAACTGTTAGATTTCCAGAATGCTATTGTTTGTGTAATGTGACTCTTATGGGGCATGTCCAACTGCCGAATTTTTTTTGCTTTTTTGTTTTTTTATATTTTAAAATACTTTACCTGAGTTAAAAAGACAGTGGATTTTATTTTTACCTTAGTACATTATAATTTTTGTTATTCATTTTACTGTTTAAGGTATAGAGGAATCTTTTTTTTTTAGTTGTTTTGTTTTTTGTTTTTATAGAGCAGGTTCTTATTAGTTATCCATTTTATACATATTAGTGTATATCTGTCAATCCCAATCTCCCAATTCATCACACCACCATCACTCCCCTGCCATTTTCCCCCCCAGTTGCCAAATTTTACATACCTTGGGCCTACATGGCTCGTTAGCCACAGAGTGTATTTCAGCTCAGATTACCACATAGAATAAACTTTTGTCAGTGTTTTTTTTTTCCTTTGGTTCAGTTGACACAGCAGTGGTTTAGGCTAAATGTTCATAATTTTAGAATAAATCTGTGCATACAAACATTTAAGGGACCATAACAAACCTAATATCTTATGCTGTTGGTAGAGATGTTCTCCTGCTTTGTATAATTTTCCCATGCTCTCAAATTTTCACTTGTTTTACAACCAAATCTTTTCACTTGCTTCACAAACCAAAACAGTTGAGTTTAAATGATTTTCTTAAGGAAGTAAAAAAACTGCAAATGGGTTTTAAATTGTTGAAAATTAGAATCTACCTATTCTAACTAGAAAGAATCTAGACCAACTCCTTTATTTTATTTTATTTTTTTATTTTATTTATTTTTTTTGCGATACGCGGGCCTCTCACCGTTGCGGCCTATCCCATTGCGGAGCACAGGCTCCAGATGCGCAGGCTCAGCGGCCATGGCTCACGGGCCCAGTGGCTCCACGGCATATGGGATCTTCCCAGACTGGGGCACGAACCTGTGTCCCCTGCATCGGCAGGCAGACTCTCAACCACTGCGCCACCAGGGAAGCCCCAACTCCTTTATTTTTTAGATGAAGATGCTTGAAACCAAATCCTTAAACTTACCTGAAGTAACTCAGGTCTATAAAGTGAGAGCTGGGAATAGATCCAGATATTGTTATTCTGATTTCATTATTCTTTCTTCTAAATCATACTTCTACTATCTATTTGATAATAGATTCTTTTTAATGTTTTATGTTTTTTAGCTCTATTGAGATATAATTGACATACAACATTGTGTAAATTTAAGGTGTACATGTTGATTTGAAACACTTATTTTTTTTATCCGTTCATTCTTTGACAGACACTCTGCTTGTTTCCATATCTTGGCTATTGTGAATAATTTGCAATGACCATTGCAAATATCTCTTCAAGATTCCTTTTTTTTTTTCATTTCCTTTTGAAGTGGTGTTGCTAGATCATATGGTAGTTGTATTTTTAATGTTTTGAAAACATTCCATACTGTTTTCCATAGTGACTGTACCAATTTCCAGTCCTATCAACAGTGCACAAGAGTTCCTTTTTCTCTACATCTTCACCAACACTTGTTACCTCCTATCTTTTTGATGATAGCCATTCTAACAGGTGTGAGGTGATACTGTGATTTTGATTTACATTTCTCTGATGGTTAGTAATGATGAACACATTTTCATGTATCTGTTGGCCATTTGTAAGTCTTCTTCAGAAAATGTCTGTTCAGTTCCTCTGCCCATTTTTTATTAGGATTGTATGGGGTTTTGTTGCTGTTGTTGTTTTTATTTATTTATTTAGCATTCAGTTGTGTGAGTTTTTTATGTATTTTGGATATCAGATACATGTTTTGAAAATATTATCTCCCATCCTGTAGACTGCCTTTTCATTTTGTTGATGGTTTCCTATACTGTGCAGAAACTTTTTTGTTTGGTGTAGTACCATTTGTTTAATTTTGCTTTTGTTACCTTTGTCTTTTGTATCATATACAAAAACTCATCGTCAGGACCTATGTCAAGGGAGTATTCTAGGAGTATTATGGTTTCATCTCTTACATTCAAGTCTTTAATCCATTTTTATTTTTTTGTATGGTGCAAGATAAGGACCTAGTTTCATTCTTTTGCACATGGTTTTACCAACATCATTTATCCAAGAAACTATCTTTTCCTCATTGTATTTTCTTGGCTCCCTTGTCATAAATTAACTGACCATATATGTATGGCCTTATTTCTAGGCTCTCTGTTCTGTTCCATCGTTCTATGTGTCTGTTTTTAGGCCAAAAGCATATTTCTTTGATCACTATAGCTTTGTAATATAGTTTGAAATCAGGAAATACCTCCACTATTTAAAAAGGAAAAAAAAATTAACACAGGTTGATAGGAAAAACATCATCTTATTTTGGTAGGTAAATGGAGAGTAGTGATAGTATTTCAGTTTTTAAAATGTGGAATTTAAATCAAAATTTGGATTTGTTTGGAATTGGATGTATCTTCAGGGAAAAAGTGATGACAATTGGAAATCAGAAAATTATAAATTGTATTTCTAACTCTTAATTATGATAGTAACAATTTAATAGGATAAGAATAAAATGTTAATTGCAGTTGATGACTATCTACCATGTCACAAAATTCAGCTCCCTCTTTATATTAAAGAACTCAATGTGTGGGAGTTTCCAAGCTTACAGAGCTAGTTTAATTCATGAATCTGTTCTTGTTTCTCAATCTTAGTCATGTTTATCAACTACTCCCATTTTGCTATACATACAAGAAAATCTTCATTTTCAAGAAGGCAAGAAACTTACTCTCTGTTTTGTGCCAGTTTCAGCCTATCAATAACCAGGTTGTAGCTGGACCAGCCCTTGTGGTTCTTATTATGATTGTCAGATGCCATCAGCAATAAACATCAGGAAACTTTGAAAGAGAGCAGGTTTATTACTTACAAGTCCTGGAAATTACATGCACACCTGGAGACACACAGCAAGGTTTCAGTTAGTGAGAGAAGAGAGTACATGGGCTTGGGGTTCTGCTTTTACTGGGGTCCATGATGAGGGCACCTAGGGTTTCATCACTCACTTTTTATTGTTGAGTTTAAAACATAAGAGTGGGAATTTAAAGCATAGGAAGAGTAAAAACAAGTGGCTCAAATGGTCAATTATTGAAATCAACCAAGACCTCTAAAACAATGGAGCCTCGGTGGGGTGGGGGGGAGCTGGCCATTTATCTAGTCATGTGGCTGGAGATGTGTTTATTCAAGATGGCTGTTTTTGAAGTGGATGCCTCAGCAATCAAGGCAATCAAAGCTTAAGTCAGGCACTTGTATGACAAAAGAAGAAAAAAAAAAGCAAAAACAGACAGGTCTTATACTAGAATACTAGAATAGAGGCAGAAAAGTATCTATTATCCTTGGAAGTCATAGTGAGACTGAGAACTGGACAAGAGAAAAATAACAGATGTAAAATTTGATATACACGGCAGCCCCATAACTGCCTTACTTTCCTCCTAAGTTTTTAATGTCACTTAGGGTCCATTTACCACCTCTCTCTTGACTCAATCTGTCACCATCTGACTAAAACTAGCACTACTTACTGAGCACCAATAGTATATACTCACTGTACTATGAGACAGAAAAACTAACACAGTTCTTTTCAAATTTTAATGGTCACGCAAATTACATGGAGGATCTTGTTAAAATGCGGATTCCGACTCAATCAATCTTGAGGGCCTTGAGATTGCATTTCTAACAAGCTTGCAGATGATGCCAACACTGCTCCACATATATTGATCATCAGCTATTTCAAATATGCATGTTTAAATGACTTACTCACATTTCTTAGCTATATAATTAACAGAGGAACGTGATTCAAATGCAAGTATGTTTTACTGGAAAATAAATTACACAGTGCTTAACAATAAAAATAATAGCTAATATTTATTGAGATTTACTTTCTGCCCGGTATGATGCTAAATTATTTAGATGCCTTCTTTTGCTTAATACTCATGGAAATCCTTAGAAATAGTCACTATTTTTAAGTCAACATAATAGATTAGGATCTGAGACATAGAAAAGGTAAGCAATTTGACAAATATCATAGAGATGTCAATAATCAAAACAATACTGCACCCCAGCATCTAACTATAGCGCCTATGCTATCAAACACCATGTTACACTGTTTCATAATTAGAAATTAAAATTCAAATATTTTCCACTACTCTATTTCTTACTGTGCTCAGGCTAAACATAAGGATAGGCTCATTGGATGGAGTCTTTGTACCTTATATAGAATTAATTAAATTCTAAACTTTCATTTGTCTTGATTTTAAAGTTAAAACTCCATGTGTCTTTATTTTGCAAAGTCCCAAATGGCAGGAATGACTCAAAATCATCAATTCCTCTGGTAAGAATAGGAAGAATAATCAAACCTCCATCCATTAAAGGTATTTACAATCCAAGTATCAAACCTCTTGTATTATAGGGCTTCACCTACCAGAGTGATATTTCTCAAACCCAGTTGTTCAATCTAAGTTTCTATTGACAGCTACAGACCACAGCAAGTACTTAGTGCTGTCTGAGGAAAAGGTAGATAGGAAAGTACAAGAACAAAATGTGAAAGGCTTTTTTGAGAAATGATAGTAATGTTCAACTCATGCATTCTGAGACAATTAACCCTGATCTAAGTACTGTGCCAGTTCTGCTCCTGTAGTAGCCACGTTTTAGATGACCTTATTAATTTCTCATTCTCTCTGGGTACAACTGTGAGTAGGTTCACATCGTGTGATGTCCTACTCTTGTAAAGTGATTGGTCAAAGAATGCACATCTTAAGTAAGTTGAGACAGAGAATCATTAACTTCAGGTTACTAAAGCTGTAAAGTGAAATTTGATCAAATTACACCATGAAAACATGGGACATGAGGCAGATATTTTTCAGATAGAGAAGAATGAATCAAATTGGGTCACAGAGAACTATCCAATGTTAAATAACAACCACTTTTTGATGCCCAATTGAATCTATACTCATGGATTTTGTAAGACTGCTCTGAGCCTTAAAATGAATTTCTCTTTCCTGCTTAGGTTAGCTTAGTGTTACTTTTGCTATTTGCAACCAAAGACACCTCTTGAAAACAGCTAATTTCTTAGCTTCATAACCTTGAGTACAGTCCTTAGTTCCTTAATCTTCTCTGAACCTCAGCTCAGTCACAATTTTACCTTCTTGTATGAGTGCTACAATTAAACCAAATAATTCATGTACATTTGTAAGTTTAATACATGACCAAAAGTAAGGCTCAGATAATGCTGTTGTTGTTTATCAAAACAAACAAACTAACAAATAAAAAAATACCTTCCTTATTTTTATCATGGTCCTTTGTTTGCATTTAAGAAGTATGGCAGGGTTTTTTGCTATTGTTTTAGGGACTTTTCACATCTAGGTACCACAAGCTGCCAAAGTGGAAAAAAAGTTTTATTAAATATCATTGCTATATTTTATCATTTACTACTCAAAATATAAAACACTTACTATAAATGTCTATTACTTATATTTATTTGTGTAAATATTTCTGATCTGCAAAGGAAAGCTGATGTGTAAATTGGAACACACCATATTTCTGTTACACTTTCTAAAATTATGACAGATGTATTTTGCAGCGTGATACATATTTTAGCATTCTGTCTTTGTGTATAGTTGCTACTTTAAGGAAAAAAAGACTCAAACAATATATTATTTACTATAATTAGTAGTAAATACTAGGAGGTAAATACTAGGATTGTAATTCAACCCTCCTAGTGCTATTAAATGTATTGTAACAATTGGCCCATATTTGAAAATAATAACTTTGTTAATTCTACAGAGAATTCCTTTACAATAAGTATCATTCATTATAAAGATATTCCTTTGGGTGAGTAGGCTTTTTTTTTGCCGGGGGTGTTATATTTCTAATGCTTTCTCTCATGAACGAATCTCTAAAGATTTCAAGGTGGTATTATGTAATAATAAAATAAATGGGTTACAATTATGATAGACTCTTACATGTCTGAGATATTTTTAGTGCCTGGAGCACACAAAATTCAAAATTGTACAAGTTCATCTCTAGTTGCAATAGTAGTAACCATTTTCTGTGTTTTTTTTTCTAAACCCATGAGTCACTTCAATAGGGTTTGGTTAGAAAGAAGGAACAGTTGACATTTTTATAAATGTTCTACCACTCAGTCAGAGGTCAGTTATGTTCCACAAAATGAATCTGACGGGACCCGCTGCAAGATAAACATTTGAAAAATTCTCTGCTGTAGCGTCAGTTATCTTCTTACCTTTAGGACAAAATTTTGTATTATAGTCCTTTTCCCACATTCAAAAAGCATATTTTTTTAAATGCATATTTTTAAATGCATATTTTTTTAAATGCATAAGATATTGCCTTTTTGTGTGTGAGGGAGTAGGGGTGAGGGTACTTCCATCACTGTCAAAATCAAAGGGTAAATTTCAATAACATTAAAAATCACAGGGGTAGAGCATTAGAAAAATGTCTTGACTCTTCCACCTTGGGCTGCTCTTTGTCTTTCCCCTTTTCCTTTTGTCAGATGAAAAGTTTGAGTGGTGCTCTGAGAATAGGAGAAAGAAATTAACTCTGCTTTGAGCATAAGGCATAATTTAAGCTAATGCTCATCTCACTTCCAAGAAATTCTCAAATGGTAAGAAATAGATCAGTCTCTACTGAAGGTATAAAATATAAGTCATAGATTTAGTCTTGAATTCTAGAGAGAGAGAAGTACATTTTCTTTTTGTGTTAAAATGTTGTGTGGATTATAAATTGTATTATAATTTAACCAAACCTGTGTTTCAAATATATAAAGACTATTTTTTCAAATATGTTATTTAAAGTATATTTTATAACTTATAATATCTAGTATCCCAGATAAATATATATTATAAATATATTTATTTAACCTCATCTTCATATATAGGTATGAAATATATGTAACAAAGATTTTATTGCTACATTTGAAGTGTCTCTTAAATTATTTTGGTAAGAAATTCAGCAAACATTTCTTAATCCTCTCTTTTGGAGCATGCTATGGGCTGAACTGCATCTTACCTAAATTCATGTGTTGAAGCTCTAACCCCCAATGTGACTGCATTTGGATATAGGGCTTTTAGGAATTAATTAAGGTTAAATTAGTAACAATTCATAATAAAAATAATGAATAATAAATAATAAAGGTTAAAAAAGGGTGGGGCCCTACTCCTATGTGATTAGTGTCCTCATAAGAAGAAGCACCAGAGAGTACTCCTGCACATGTGCTAACTTGCTCTCTCTTTCTCTCTCTCTCTCTCTCTCACCTCTCTCTATATCTCTTTCTCCCTTTCTGCATACACAAAGAAGAGGTCATGTAAGCACACAGCAAGATGACAGTTGCCTGCAAGCCAGGAAGAGATCCCTCACCAGGAACTGAATCAGCTAGCACCTTGATCTTGGACTTTTAGCCTCCAGAACTGTGGGAAAATAAATTTCTGTTGTTTATAACACCTAGTCTATGGTGTTTTATGGCAGCCCAAGTTGACTAATAGAGAACATATGTGAAAATAACAATCCAGAAGGTGGTATAGATATTCTTACTATTATCCTTATGTAAAGATGTAAAAACCTAGAAAAAGAAATGAGGTATAGGAATACTTATATTTTGAGAATAATTTGTTAATACCACTTCATATACTTTGCTGCCCACTTCTAATCAAGAATTGTAAAGCTGAATCTACATTTTATGCTTATTTCCTTTTCATTTAAAAAGTTTTTCTTTCAATTACTTGATTCAGCAGTTTACATATCTTTTTCTTTTTTTTTATTACCTACTCCTTCCAGTTTAAAAAAATGTCAAGAATAAATAAAGGAAAAGATATACATGTTCTACTATACTAACATAATGTATATTGGAAACATAAATATATTGATTTTAAAAAGGTGAGTTAAAACTTGAATAGACATTCTAATTATTTTTCTCATTACCCTAACAGCTATCTTGTGCATCTCCTAGAGCACAAACATTTTGAGACCAATGCACTAACACATGAATCATTAAAGCTTCAAGTTGTTTCACATTATATGTCTTCTTCAAATAATTAAATGATTTTAGAAATGTGTAGGGCATTCTAGAGTATCAAGAATTGATACTCAATAGTACTGATTTCTCTTTTCTTCTAAGTATTATCTCCCCACCCCAGACTGTCCTCAGAATTTCTGAAAGTTTGTCTATATTTTTACTTTTAGAATTGAATACTGTCAGCCCAAGAAAATTTTGTATATAATGACAGGTACAGTTTGAAAATTTAAACTTGTTTGGAATTATATTCCTGAGTCCTTTTTCCTTTATGCAGTTAATGTAGCCTGTGCAAACTTATCACAGAGACAGAAATCTTCATTGAGTCTGCAATCACTAAGATGATGGAGCAATGAGAACTGTGTGTGTGTGGCATCTAAACACTTTCACGATAGGAAGCATTCATCAAATTAATAATAAATTTCATATTTTTAAGTTTTAGAAATAAGAGAATAATAAATATTTACAGTGAAAGAGGACTGGATTTATTATTTTGCTCCTGATGGCAGTTTGCCCTCTGAATCATATTATGTGATTTTACAGTATTTTAGATTAAAAAAATTTTTTAAAGCAATCAATTCATTATGCATGTTTCTTTGATATTGAACATGATACCATGTGCTGTATATTTGAATTCCAGTCCTCAAATTTTCATGCTGAATCAGATCATAAATCAGAATACCCTCCACTATTTTTGTGAGTTTTATGGCAATGGATGATGTTATGAAGAATATATGAGGGAAAAATCTCCACTAACTACATAGTTATTGCATTTTCCAAAGGAATAAATCCTTGCTACCTGAGACCAGAAGTATAAAGTTCTCGATATTATAGAATTCATAACTGACAGGCACATTCCAAAGGTCTTAATCATGGGGGGATGTTTTCCAGGTTTTAAAATGTAAAAATGGACCAGGCAAGGAAGATTAATAGAGCTCAAGCCAAATACACCCCTGACTCTATGTGTACAACCCCAGGATGGATTTGGGCCTTTCTTATTGATTGAACAATGGGATTTGGGCTTATTACATAATAAGAAGTTTACATATTTAGAAGTTTACGTATTTATTTACCTAACTTGAAATCAACAAGTTAGCTGTGATTAAGCCCTGTAAAACAATATTAAAATATTTGCTGTTTACACACACACACACAAAAAAACACATATATTGGCTTGGCCAAAAATTTCGTTTGGATTATTCACAGGCTGTTATGCAAAACCCAAACGAAATTTTGGCCAATCCAATATAAACATATTTATTGTTTCATTCATTTATACTCAGGAAGAGAGTAGTTCTTTTCCACTTTTATCCAGGTAATTTGGGTAAATTCATAGGATCATGGAATCCATGTTCAAATTTTGTTGAAATCTTTTGAGTGTGCAATATTTAAGAGACAGGCCTTGCTATACAAATTCAGAGAGTATATAACCGCCCAACCTGAAAAACACAATTTATTCAGCTGAATTAACACATGCTGAGGGTGATATAATTTTTTATGTATAGTTGTTGAATAGGTCAGTTTTAACTTTATTTAGACACATGCTGAACACTTAACAAGAGTTTTATTCATGCATCTCAACTTCCAAACTTCATAAATATTGATTTAAAGCAGAGCATTGGCTTCATTTTTTAACATATGCAGTAATAATCTTAGATGTGTTTAAGTTGAAAATGTTTTGGAAATATGTTTTAAAATATTTTAAAACATTTTTAAATAGGAAATATACTCACATGCAATGAAATGTATCACCTTTCACCATACCTCTCAGCTTTTCAGAATCCCTCTTTTTACTGAAAGTAGATTTTTGTTTACTTACAGACTTCCATAGATAACCCATGAATATTCTACCATATACACAAATATAATACACTTTAACTCAAATGATAATATAGTTTGTATACAAATAACAGTATACTTACTGTTCTGAAACTTGCCTTTTTATTTATAGTTTTAATGATATATTTAAATTATTCTTATAAAATGCATAGAGTTGGCACAGTTTTTAATGGCTACTGATATTATGTTGCATAAATACCCTACTCTTACTAAGGTCACTTGTTATTTTACTTTTACATTATTTCCAGAGTTTTGCAAGTACTGACAGTGTTGAAGTACACATGTTCATTTCATGAATGTATAAACATTTCCAAGTATATATCAAAGATAATGTCATATTTTTAACTTTGTCAGACATTGCTAATTTGTATCCCATAGCCTGACTCAATTAACAACCTTACTGCTTGATTATATGTATGGGTGCCAATTTCCCCATACTCTCCCCTGTAACATTATCAAGTTGTTTGAGTTCTAGTAATTCAAAGCTGAATTGCTTCAAATCATGTAACAGAGTTCTCTCACTATAGCTCTCATTTACAGACATGCCAATGAATTTAAAGTCTGTCCTTCTTCGGCTATAAGTAGAACATCTCTTTGATTTTAGTGTCTAATTTTCATATGGTATTTCATGGTTTAGACCTCACGTACACATATTTCAAAGCAGTTTAGTTTTTTGGTCAGTGTTTATAGAAGTATAATATATCTTATATCTACATCCTCAAAACCAAATACTACATTAAAAGTTTATATGAGTGAACAGTCTCTATTTACAATCACACATCAGCATCAAATGTATTGATATTGGAAACGTGAAAATTGTTAACTAAGATCATGAGCAGTCTTGGGTATTGATAATGCTAAATAAGGGCCTTAATAATTTTAGAGTGAGTTTGAAGAATTCTCTCCCACTGTCAGATTGTTCTGACATACTGTCTTTCATACCTGGTTTCTGTATTTGTGCATTTTTACAACAAATCCTATCTCATCAAGATTTTCTAAGGTTTAGCAAATGAAGGAAAGTAAGCAAAGTTAATACAGTAAAAGATATTATGCAGGCAAAGCACTTGTTTGTTCATTAATAATAATAATTTCAACTGTTTAGTGAATTGGAAACAAAGTTTAAAGCGGTTTACAAACTAATGTGATGGTGATTTTTTGCTTATTTGTAGGCATTTTATTATGTTTTAGTTATTTGGGGATTTGGAGTTTACATTACCCATTATAACTCATTCTAATTGGGAAGAACATGTGATTCTTCTAAAACATATATTGTCTTTAAGTTATGAACATTCACAGATATATGTACTGAGCATATGAGCGGTTATTGCCTTGACAGCCAAACTCAGAAGCAGTGGACAGCAGTTCCACTCCATTGAAACAACTGTTCTCAGATACTCAGAACAAGTCATTTTGGTCTTTGGAAATATGGTCTGAATACTGGACATTTAGTATTATCAAATTCTTCCAAAGTTTTTCTAAATCTCTCTCAAATAAACTAGCTATTTGTGTCTATGGTGTTTGCATTCGTATCATATCTAACATCAATCTCTGCGTTTCACAGCAGAACTATATGATTGGTGGAAAGTTTTCAATAGACATAGTAAAAGTATATACTTCCTTTAATTAAACAGGATTCAGACTTATGAATAGAGTTACACAAGGCAGGAGAATAGAGAAGCTCAAATTCCCAAAAGGTTGAAGAGTTGATAATAATGGTAACTCATGGGGAGGAACAACTGCCCTTCACCATTTTCAAAGGAGTTTCAGTGCTTCCCTGTTCTTTATCACCACCCCATTTACAACTGTGTGTGTGTGTGTGCATGCATGCCCACAGGTGTGTAGACTCTGTTTTACGTATCTACCTGGCAAATAACTGGTGTAAAACTCAGCACATTGCTGAGTATTCATTTTGAGACTGACTAAATTCAATTCAGGAAAAAATCTAATTCAAGGCCAGCACTCACAGATCAACAGTCTTAAAATGCATTAGCACAAGTACCTTTTGGTATGTTGAATAAAGAATACCAAAAACAAATGGTTATTTTTTGAATATGATGAGATAATGTATTTTAATTATTAATAAATATATTTGTTCCCAGTATTTTTTTAAGCTCATGACCCATCATTGTTTTCAAGAGGCATATAGTGTACTTTATGCTCATTGCCTTGAGTAAGAAATGACACACCAAAACAAGATAGGCAAGAATTTGTTCCCCTTCCTTGATTTTTGAGTTCCAAAGTTTATACCATTTAAATTAAAAAATTGAACTAATTTATGTTCGTATACAGATACAAATATTTAATATGATGCTGAGACACATGGTCAGAGCTGTTTCCCCTGGAATTTGAAAGTATTTTCTAGATTAAGGAAGTAAGCACGTCAAAAGAGAAGCAAGGAATATATTTAATGGGTCCCTGAGAAAAAGATAGCAGGTAGAAAGCTATGTCCTATTGCTTCTCTCCAAGTCTTGGCTTGGTACGAGGAAATAAAACCTCAGGTTTTCCAAGATCTGAGAACAGATAGGCAAATGTGTCGGTTCTCAGAGCTTGGAGAAGAAGCAAGGTCCTGTGAATAGCATAACATTAATTATCACCCAGTGGAGAGGTCCAGAAAAGAACATTGAGTTTAGTTATACCAAATTAAATCAAAGAAACATGTCTTACATATCTGAATTTATGGATTTCAATTGGCAACTGTTACATAGAAAGGATTTTGAAAAACATGAAAAATTAGCTAGATTAACAACCAATTATATATTTTTCAAAGAGAAACTAGAGATGCCAACTAAAAACATTCTTCATTTGAATGTAGTGTGAATAAAATTGCTCTTGAAGAATTAGTAATCCATTAACTATGCCAAAAGGAGGACCAGTAATAAATATCTTTGTTTGACTTATACATTGACTTATTTACGGTGCATCTATGGAGGATGTACTGTAGGAAATTAACTATGACATGTGCTGGGGACGTTATAAATTGAAAAATTTCTCTCCTTAGGCAATGTGTCTGTGTAAGCATCAAATACCTGCTTATCAACATGATTTAATGAACACTAATAGGGTGAAATGAGATGAAAGAATCACCACATCTACTTTACAACAGACTTCTTAGAATATTTAATACCACGTACTCTTTATAATTTTAAAGGGATGCCTCATATTCATCAAAAGCAAATCAGTGACCAAAATGTACTGGAGGGAATTATAACAACCTAAATACTCAAAGGAAATTTTGTTATATTTCTCTGTCATGATATTGACATAAAGTAAGATGTACATATATGACTGATTAACATCTTTTAGAATATTATTGTTTTTTTAATCTTCCATTGTCCACATAGAAATATGTATTTGAAAAAAAGTTTACAGAGTTCAGAAGTTAAGGATTAAAATTGTAGGGGCATTCAGAATTATAATAAATATCTATATTAAAAATATAGCCTAAAACAGTTAGTGACATTTGTGACATTCATGCATACATTTAGCTTTATTTTGTCCTTAATTCTTTATAGAAGCCTCTCAAGAGAGAATACAAAGTGTTCTTTGAAATCTAAGTGTGACCTACATGGGGATAATTATGAAAGTATGATTATTCTGTGGGACAATATAAATGCTATACAGTTGAAGAACACACATATAAACCTATGATTTAAAGGATGGCAGTATTTCATGGTGTTTTGTTTCTGCTTGCATTTTTATGTAATATTTTTCAAATTATAGAGCTTAAGGAACAACTACAGTGTAGGTCAAGATTATATCACCAAAAATGGAATCACTTCTAACTGAAACATGGTATAAAACGAGAAGGAAATTGTCTTGGTGTCACAGTTCATGAACTGTATACTTTCCTTATGTCTATAAGTGGAAAGGACACTAAATTATTTATTTCTGAGCTTTTGCCTAAAGGAGAAACACAGACGTTTTTAACATCTCATTTTAGCAAGACATCAACAATTGACATTTTTGTCCTAGAGTAGAGATTTGTTTTCCCCCAGATATAGACCACTTAGCACATGATTTTGCATTTTAAATATAAATACTATTTGAAATAGCTGATTTTGTAAATCAGTAAATAACTTCTTAGCATGTTAAATACAGATTTAATTTAAATATGTTTTATGTCTGTTATTAATTAACTCTAATTTTGTGAAGGAAGAATCACCTCATGATGCAAGGCTGGCTTAGATGGTATTATTCTTCTTTTGTAGACTTTATATCTTTTTAGAGAAATATATTTAGAATTGTGAGACATAAAAGATTACCTTTTTATATTATTGCAAAAGATTTTACATGGAAAACCTGACATCAATCATTGATAAGAACAAAGGACCAACATAATACATGTACATGTATTTGAAGGATAATGAAAGTTATCACAACAGGCAATTTTTGTTCAAGTCAACAATATGAATTTTATAGTTAATCTTATACGTAGGAAAAAACCTTAAGTAGTATAAAAGGTCAAATCCTGTAACAAGGAGTTAAGCACAAATTTTCTTAGAAAATAACAAATTCCTAAAGCATATTTCAAAAATCATCAAACCAACAAATTACAAATGAATTTCTAATATCCATTGACCTAAACTAAGTAATACATTTTCTCATAAAATGTAAATGCCTTGATATTTATATAATATTACATAAATTAAAATTATAGCAAACTCAGAGCTTATAAACTTAAATTTGGGCCAAACACCTTAATATTAAGGGCAAAATAGGTTTCTTTTTATACAAAATTTAACATACAGAAGCCAAACATTTTGCATCACATTAATTTTATGGTTTTATGATATAAATAGGGGAATATTTTGTTCATATCCACTCACTGAAAAATTGCTGCTAAGTGTTATATTGTAAGTAACCATACACATTAGAATTCAGGTTTATATCAATTTTGAAAATAAGAAATTAGGGGATTTAAATGATTCACTAGGATAATGTTAGAATTAACAATTAACTATTTTGGTTCAGAGTATAGAAGACCATATCAGTAGTTGGACAATTTTGAGAGTATTCCAGGTTAGCAAAGTGAGGGACTTAAGAATACACATCTACAGTGGCCAACTTTGATAGACATGTTCAAATACAAGCTTCCCTTAATTTGGTCTAATATTTCTAATTCTAGGAATGAAATGAGGGCCAAACTATTTTTTATCCCCAAGTATAGGAGAGAGCAAGTCATTCATGTACTAACTTTTCAGATATTTCTTATAAAATCCCAACACAATTATATACTTTTATGTGTTTTTCCAAATAAACCTGATAATTTTAAAATCAACTTACTGTTCTGAATCTTATTATCTCAAGATAGTGTTGTGGAAAAGTAATTAGATAGTTACCTTTCCTAGAGGAGACACAAATCCTTTACATCTGAGCTGTATTTCTTCAACAAGTAAAATTCAAAACATATCCCAATTCCGACAACAAAGGCCCCACTTTTCTGTATGTGACTCTTCTTTTCATGGCTTGTGAGTGAAGTAAATAAGCATGAAGAAAAAAATTTCTTGCTTCACTTTCAAATTCAGGGTTTACTTTACACTTTACTGTACATTAACTAAAGCAATTGACAGTGTGGCCCAGATATAAGCTATGGTCCCATGAGGTTCAAATTTTGCTCCGAGTTGGATTTAAGAAGACAATATTTAACATCAAATACTAATTGAAATGGAATCCAATTTTTATTTACTTTTCTCAAAGCACATTAATGAAGGCTCATTTTACCTCTCAAAGTAATATCTTCAGAATCTCCTTTCTCTATTTCTTAAATATGAATCTTTTCTAAGTTTGACCCACTCACATATCAAATCTTTACTCTTTCTCTATACCTTGCTTAATGTAACTTTTAATTTTTAAAATCTATTTTATGTTTGACTTAGACCCCATAGTCATGTGTAAATTGCATTTTTTCTTGGTTTTCTTGTCTTCCTTTTACTGTAGTTGAACAAAGACTTTCCTTTTGTGGTCAGTAGATGACAGTTTTGTGGAAACACTCAACTATTAGGTAATTTTAAAAAATTTCCCAATAAATAGGTACAGATTTAATGTTTTTGCATATTTGGAGAGTGATACCTAATTCTACTGATTATTTTAATGATCTGTGGATGCTCCCAAAATTTAAGATGTGATCCAGGTATCCTATAATTACCCTGTAATATTTGCTTTCTCCTTTCAGCACATTCCTTTCCACACCAACACTAAAACTACCTCTGTAGAATTTTTAATTTGCTCTGGGCCATGTATGACAACTAGATATCAAACATATTAAGTATAGATCTCAGGAGTATTTGCATTTTGATAAAAAAATATGCCTTAATGAAAGCAAATCAATATTGAATATTAATATTCTAGACATGATGGTAAGTTGTCGTGGTAGATCTTTTTGAGCAAGAGGCTTTGATACAGGTTGATTTTGTATAAGTAAACATTGCCTAATTGTGCATAACTATATAACTGTGAAAAATGGAGGAGCTTTAATAGAAATGCTACAACCAAAATCAGAGCCATTTGTAGTTTTACTATGCATTTATAGCTCTACTATGATTTAACAGACCACTTAAATAATGATTTAATCTCAAATGTAGGCCTGATCATTTGTATACAATTCTTTCTTCCCAAATCTCTGGTATTTAGTATATTTGTCTCTAATTGTCACAATTAATTTTACTACTTGCATATCTTTCTTTACAAATGTACTGGAAAATAAAATAGTGTAGTGAGGTATGAAAACCTTAATTCCTTCTGCTTTAAGAAATTTTACAACTTTTGACTGATAAGAACATTTAGGGGTTGACAAAAAATTAAAACTTATAAAATCTTTAAGAGATTTCCATTTAAGATGATACAGTCTTTTAGGTTTTCTGACACATTCTTAAAATATGCTACTTTGGCATAAGGGTTATTTTGAGTTAAAGGCACTTGAAAAGCGCCAGATGTAAAAGGAACATTCTAATCCCCTCTTTCTTCTTGAAAACAAGAGCTAAAACTCCCATATGACTTTCCATTATAAGTTTTCATATGTAATCTTATAAAAATTTTATTATTTTCTCAAAACTGTAAACATTCAAAATTTACCCCTTAAATATTAAGAACCTGAATACCCAATAATCATTAGGAAAGTAAATATGTAATAAAATAATTTCTTCTGCTGCCTTAATATAATGCCAAATCCAAATAAATTTATACATAAATTTTACCAAACTCTCAAGGAACAGATAATATTTTTTGAAGAGAAAATTAACATTACCTAATTTATTTTGTGAAAATGTCATAATCATGATAATGAAGGCAAGTAAGAACACTAGAATAAAGGACTGAAAACTTTAATAAGTCAAATGTTAAGACCTCAGTAAAAGTTTAGCATATATTTAATCAAGTGGTCTTATTTTAAAAAATGGATTATGAATAAATAGGTTTATTTCATGAATGCAAAGATAGTTCAATTCCTGAAATTATATTTATGTATATTATCACACTGGCTAAGATGAAAATAGTGATTATCATAAAGAAACACAGAAAAACATATGAAATATGACACTCATTCATGCTTAGAAACAACAACAACAACAGTGGTTAAATACTCAAAGCAATCTTTTTAAAGTGATAGGCTAACAATATTGAAAAATGAACAAAAGAGACACATAAGGTCTCTTTCGTTCATTTGGCAATATCATATGGAGAGATTTAAACAAGGCAATAAGGCTATAAAATAAATCAGAGATACAAAATTGGAAAAGAACAGAAAATATTATTTGACTCTCTAAAATTAAAACAAAAACTATTTAGAACTAAATAAAAAAAGTTTGGCCAGTATGGATGTACTATAACTAGCCATGTTCCTTTACATTAATGTACAAGTATTAAAAATTATGAAATATTCAATTTATAGTTGCCATAATAACAACTATAAACAACTAAAACTGAGTATTAAACAACAGAACAAAAATATGGAAGCACTTGTGGAAAAAAATTAAAACAAAATTTTGTTCCACAAGGGGCCATAACTAAACCACTAATGGAAAGGAGATATTTGTGATGCAATAATTTAAGAAAAAGTATGTATGTATACATCTTAAGAATGTCAAAATTTTAAAGGAAAAGACAATAGAAAATAGGTTAAAAATATTCACAGAAAATGAATGAAAAAGAAAGCTGAAGAATCAATAAAGTAGTAAAAAATGCTCACTCTCACATGCATATAGGAAAATACAAATTAAAAGCACAATGTACAATAGCATACCATGCTCATCAGTTAAGGAAGAATAAAACATAAAGGTTGACATTACCATGTATTTCAAAAGGTATCAGTGAGTTATCTTTTACTGCCAGTGGGAGAGGGGTATAAATTGTCACAAGCACTTTGAAGAGCAATTTGGAAATATGTAATAGCCTAAAAATCACCAAACCTCCTTCAGTGTATATGACCTAAAGGTAGAGGTCATTCCAGAGTCGTTGTTAGAAAATAATTGATTTGATATTTAAGAATAATTTCTCACAGGCATCTATAATTTCAGAAAATCTCCTGTTTTAACTGACACCAGGAAAGTCCAGCTGAAATCATTGGGGTATGTTGTGGGAAGCAAAAGCATGCATCATAGGCACAAGTACCTGCTTTCTGATAGATAGAGGACGTTGGGTGGTACAAATACTTTGGATATGTACCTTGATCAAAAAAGGAAACACTACATTTTTTAAAGAACCAAAACAATAAAATGCAAAGAAAATATATTTTCTTTATGAAAAAGAGGCTGCTCTTAGTGGATTGAGTGCAGATGAGATAGTACCATGTAGACAGTATAAACGCAATGAGCACCATTTTATAGATATATAAATGTACATCGTCTTATAAAGCACACATTTCATACTGAATCAGTAATTAAATAAATAGTACCTCATGTCTTGAAAAATTCCTAATACATGCAATTTATAATAAGCATTAGTTTGGTCCCCAAAACATCTCAATTAATGACTATTCCCCTTTTAATACCATGTCAGTATGTCCATTTGTTATCTTCACTTCGTGGCCACTCTGGTATAAATCTGCTCATGTTTAGTCATGTAATACACAGTTATCACTATTTAGTCAAATTATCTGTGTACTCTTCAATAATATTTTAGGTAGTTTTCCAGCAACTTTTCATGTTCCTTTTGTCAAACCCTCAGGGAAAGACTGCACAAACAAGGCAACAAAGTTCATGGCTTGGCAGATGTTTTCCAATTACAGACAAACAATTCAGTCAACTCAAGTTTCCTGCAGAAAGGGATGATATTGATTCATAAAAGTTTTAGTGCCTCACATTGGTATGATTTTGAGATGTTTTAATTACATATTGCTTTGCATCTCTTGACAATGAATGCATTGCACTGAACAGAAAAGTTACAGCCAGTTAGTTTTCTGTCAGGTTGAATAAGTTACGTTCCTTGTGTTTCCAGCTATTTACTTTTATAGCTGTCAGGCCTCAATACCTCCAAGAGTAGGAAGGATAGTCAATAGCATACCGCTCAGTAAACCCCAGGTATTGATGAAAATTACAACATTTTATTCATTTATTTTTCAATGACTAATAAATTAATTTTAAAAGAAATATCTTACTAATACACTGATTGTTTGGCAATAATTCATATCACATAGTGGTGAAAGACTTGTTTAATTGCAGAATCATCACACTACATTTCCTAAAGATGATCAATTTATTTTTCTTTTACCAGAAGCAAGTATATATAGTAGAGATGATGATCACATAATTAGCTTTTCTAATAGTATTTTTAGTGAAAGATGCAATATTTTAAAAATTTCTCTGAAAATTCTACTATAATTATATTGCAGAATATGCGCTATTCAGTATATTTTTATTGCCTTAGAGAATGGATGTAAGACAAATACTGCTAATTCTCTAGCCAACCTTCAAGCACTCTTGATAATGTAGCCAACTAAGGATGTTTCACCTTCTTTAGAAGTCAAGTGTTTTGCCTTGTAACACAGTCTGAGTCAATGAGATATGGGCAGAAATGTTCTTTTAAAAGGCAAAGTCTTACTGGTATATTTCATTTTCCTTTAACTTCATTCCCTTTCCTCCTATGTGGAATGCAGTTCTAAAGGTGGTAAATTAGAACAAGGATAGCATCTTCCATAGGCAGAACAGAAATGTTAAGGAACATGAGTCTGAAAATATAACTTCTTGACCTGAACTTGACAGCTTAATGTCCAGCTTCATGTTACATGGTTGAGAATATGTGTGTATTCCTTATGTACTCTTTTTCTTTGTCTAACATTATGTGCAGCAGGTCAATTAGAATAACAGTTTCTAAAGTTCTTGAGGCATCACAATGAACTCATTTACTATGAGATATTAACATTTTTGAGGCAAACAAAATGATAATGAACACTTATCAGACACAGTACAAACTACTACCTCCAGATATTTCAGTTTCAATATTAGACCATGCCATAAATTTTATGACATAATATACTGAGAAAATTGTTTTTCCAGTTGCTGTGGTAAAAAATAGATATGAATATCAGGTTTTAGCTACAACATGTAAAGAGATTGGAAATATCACTCTCACACTTACAAAAAGAAATAAAAAGCCAAACAAACTGAAAATCAATGTCTTATTTTTCTTGGACCCATCAGAAAACTTAAGTTGTGTACAAACCTCCAGATAGTTTAATCCAGAGAATACAACAAGAAATCTGCTTACCTGGAGCAGAAGCTGCTATAGCCATAACTTGGTAGGACTTCTTAATGGTAATTTTCATGAATTGATGCAGGCTGAGTGTGGACTGGCATATGTGAGAAGCTGCTGGAGTTTACAGTATTGGGAGTTCCCCACCCTCACTTTGATCAGTTTACATACAGGAATCTCATCAAACCTTACCAAGTTCTTACAATGAAGGTGTGAGAAATATCCCCTCATGGTTTTGACAGGGTGGGAGGAAGACTAATTATTGTGAAACATGCCCAGGTGTGCTCCATAACAAAGGTCTTTTCACCAGGGGAAAACAGTAGGGTTTTTGTTTGTTTGTTTGTTTATATCTTTATTGGTGTATAATTGTTTTACAATGTTATGTTAGTTTCTGCTGTACAAAAATGTGAATCAGCTATATGTATACATATATTCCCACATCCCCTCCCTCTTGAGCCTTCCTCCCATCCTCCCTATCCCACCCCTCTATGTGGTCACAAAGCACAGAGCTGAGCTCCCTGAGCTACACAGCTGCTTCCCACTAGCTATCTATTTTACATTTGGTAGTGTATATATGTCAATGCTACTCTGTCACTTCATCCCAGCTTCCCCTTTCCCCACTGTGTCCTCAAGTCCATTCTCTACGTCTGCATCTTTATTCCTGCCCTACCACTAGGTTCATCAGTACCGTTTTTTTTAGAATCCATATATGTGTGTTAGCATACAGTATTTGTTTTTCTCTTTCTGACTTACTTCACTCTGTATGACAGACTCTAGGTCCATCCACCTCATTACAAATAACTCAATTTCATTCCTTTTGATGGCTGAGTAATATTCTATTGTATATATGTGCCACATCTTCTTTACCCATTCATCTGTCAATGACATTTAGGTTGCTTCCATGTTCATTGCAGCACTATTTACAATAGCCAGGGAAGATGGTTTTTAAAGCCTTATTCCAGATTGGGAAGGAAAGTCATTCTTCCCACTCCATTCCTCTCTATACTTCCTATCTCAGCTAATGGAGCAAAGGGAGCACAGCTATACCACCATAGAAACCCTGATAAATGTCACAGCCAAGAGACACAGGCACTAAAAGACACTGAAATTTGTTGTAAAATTATAGAAATCTTCATCTACTTCACACATTACTACCAGACCAACAAGGCTCCAGTATAATAACAGTAGATTACTGCTGAAGGGCTGCAAGATGCAGAGTCTCTAAGAAAAAGAATATTAATGTAGCCCAGAGTCAAGAGGAAAGAAAAAAATAATAATAATAGAGAAATTTTAAGCCTATGGCACCTATAGCTACAGAAAATATTAAACATTTTCCAACTTCTAGCTGGATCATTATGAATATACACATTGAAGGCCTACTCAGCACGTCTCCCACCACCTAATACAACTATCTAGCTTTCAACAAAAATTACAGTGCATGCCAAAAAAGAAAATAAAACACAGACTAAAGAGACAAAGCAAGTATCAGAACCAGACTCGGATATCACACATATATTAGGATTATCAGACAAGGGATCTAAAATAACTAATATGTTAGAGACTGTAATAGAAAAAGTGGACAACATGTAAGAACAGATGGGTAATGAAAGTAGACAAAAGGAAATTTTAAGAAAGAATCAAAAGAAAATTCAAGAAATTAAAAGTCTTATAACAGAAATGAAGAAAGCCTTTCAGGGCCTCATCAATAAAATGGACTTGGCCAAGAAAAGAAGCTGTGAGCCTGAAGATAGATCAATAGAAACTTCTACAAGTGAAGTAGGAGTTGAAAAAAAAAAAGAAAAATGAACAGAAAATCCAAGAATTTTAGGGCAAATACCGAAGTTGAAACATATCTATAACTGGAATACTAGAAAGAGAAGAGAGAAAGGAGCAGAAGAATTATTTAAAGTAATAATGGGTCAGCACTTTCCAAATTAATTAAAGACCCCAAACAGAATTGGAAGAAGTTCAGAGAACAGCAAACAGAATAATTATATATATATAAAAAATTTTTAAATCTTCTACTAAGCATATTATAATCAAACTGCAGAAAACCAATGACAAAGAGAAAATCTTGAAAGATGCTGGGGATGATTACAGCAGACTTCTCACTAGAAACTATGAAAGAAAAAAGTGAATGGAGAAAATATTTAAAATATTGAAAGAAAATTTAAAACCCACCAAACTAGATTTCTATGTCCAGTAGAATCCTCTTTAAGTGTAGGAGAAATAAAAAGTTTCTCAGACAAAAAAGTCTGAGGAAATTCATTGCCAGCAGGACTTCCATGCAAGAAATGTAAAAAGTAAAATTATACATGTATAATTTATACATGTACATGTATAAAGTATAGTATATATACATTTATACATACTTTATACATACTTTATATATAATTTATTTATACATACTTTATACACATATATATGTATAAAGTATATACATATAAATATATATATAAATGTATAAAGTAAAGATAAAGTAAAATTACATAAAATGCTAAATTAAACCAGACAAGGCAGAAAAATGGGAGGAAAGAACAAGGAACAAATGCATCAAATAGAAAACAGTTGCAAACATGGTGATATTAATTCAACTATGTAAATAATAGTTTTAAACATGAAAATCTAAAGATACCAATTAAAGTACAAAGACTGTTTAATACAGATACATTAAAAAATCAAGACGCAACTATGTGTTGTATTACAGAGTCCACATTCAATATGAAGACTCAAGGATAAAAATAAAATGTTTAAAATATACAGTGTTTACAGTAATTTTTATAAAGGCGGAATAACTTTGCTAATTTCAGACAAAGCAGGTTTAAGAGCAAGGAAATTTAACAGGGATAAGAGAGATATTAAACAATAATAAAGGGAGTCAATTTTACAAAAAGACGTAAAAACTCTAAATGTGTATGCATTTGACAACAAAGCATCAAGTCACCTGAGGCAACAAATGATAGACCTGAAAATAGAAATAGAAAAATACACTATTGTAGTTGGAGACACAAGCACCCCTTTTGTAGTAACTGATAGGTCAAGCAAGCAGAAAATCAGTAAGCATATTGTTGACAGAAATCAATAAATGAGCTATAATAGGAAAAAGAGTTTCATTCCATCAGAACTGAGGACTATAGACAGGGAGACACAGATTCAAGAAACACTTGAATTATGTTCTGTTGGACTACAAACTGGGAAAGGCTTATGCAAAGTTACATAAGTCATTTGTCAAGAATTATAGCTAAAGCTGGCAAGAAGTAAGGGTGCTTGTTAAGCAAGGAGTGTTTGGGGTCTGAAATGTTTGCATAGTTAGAAGAAGAGACCTTGAGTCTATGAGTTTGTAGCTGGCAGCTGCGAGCAGATACTCTTTTGAGAATAACTGGTGGTATCCTTGAGTCTGATACAGTTTAGAAAATTCAAGTTCAAGATATAGGAATGTGTCTGAAATCACATCTGCAATAGCAACCCAGCTTCATTTTGGATGCCTGAACCACAGTTAATTTTGATTTTTAAATGCATTATTTTCTTCAATATTTCAAGTAAATATACAATGCATTTTTGACAGGACATAAGACAGGCTGCTCTAGTTAGCATAAATCTCAAGCCAAATCAGGTATAAGCCAGAATGACTTCCCCCATACCTTAATATGTGAACATTTCCTCCATCAATATAAATGACCTGAAAAAGAACAGTCAGTCAACATAATCTAACTGACATTCATAGTATACTTTATCTAATAACAGCAGAACACATTCTTCCCAAACTCATATGGAAGATTCACAAAGAAAGTCTATATTCTGGGCCACAAAACAAATAATAACAAATTTAAAATGATAGAAGTCACATATTATTCTCAGAACATCATGAATTTAAATAAAAATCAATAATAGAAAAATAGCTGGAAATCCATCAAATATTTGGACATTTTAAAACACAATGCTAAAAAACACATGGGTCTAAGAAGAATCTCTAGAGAAGTTTTAAAATATTTGAACTAAATAAAAACGAAATACAATGTCATATTAAAATTTGTGTGATGCTGTGAAAATAATATTTAGAGGAAATTTTATAGAATTAATTAAACATAAAGGCCTGAAATTAATAACCTAAGTTTCCACCTTAAGAAACTAAAATAAGAAGAGCAATTTATGTCTAAAGCAAGCACAAGAAAAGAAATAATAAAAATTAGAAGAGAAATCAATAAGTTTGAAACAGAACAACAATTGAGAAAATCAACAAAACCAAAAGCTGGTTCTTTGAAACGATCATTGACATTAAAAACCTGCCCCAATGCTGACCAAAATATGTGGAGACTAAGCAACCCATTTCTAAATAGTACATGCATGAAAGAAGAAACTGAAAGAGGAATTTAAAAATATTTTGAACTAAATGAAGATGAAAACACAATTTATGAAAATTTATGGATTGCAGCAAAAGCAGATTTTAGGAGGAAATTTATCACATTGAGTACATATATATGAAAGTGAGAAAGATCTAAAATCAATAATCTAATCTTCCACCTTAGGAAACTGGAAAAAGAAGTGTATTTAAATCTAAAGTAAAGAGAAGAAAAAAAATCATAAGAATTTGAATGAAAATCAGTTAAATTAAAAACAGAAAATAAATAGAAAAAAATCAATGAAACCAAAAGCTGATTATTTGGAAATCAATAAAATCAATAATCCTCTAGCCAGACTAACTAAGAAAGAGAGGATTCAAATTACTGATATCAGAAATCCCCTCATTAAGGGGACATCACTATAGATTCCATGGATATTAAAAAGAATATTATGAACACCTCTACACCCACAAATTTTATAACCTAAGTAAAATAGACCAATTTACTGAAAGACACAATCTGCCAAAACCCTCACAATAAGTAGACAATCTGAATAAGTCTTTATCTATAAAATAAATGGAATCAACAATTAATTTCCTCCCAAAACAGAAAGCACTAGGCCCAGATGGATTCACTTGTAATTCTACCAAACATTTAAAGGGAGGAATATACCAATTTTCTACAAAATGGTATAGCCACTTTGAAAGACATTTGCCAGTTTGTTACAAAATTAAACATACTCTTACCAGAAGATCTAGCAATTGAGCTTCTTGGTATTTATCCAAAGGAATTGCAAACTTATGTCCGCTCAAAAATCGGCACAGGGATGTTTTTAGAACCTTTATTCATAACTGTCAAAACTTGGAAGCAGCCAATATGTCTTTCAGTAGGTGAATGGATAAAAAACTGTTTTCTTTGCTGTGAAAATATATTTTCCATAATATTATTTACTATGTACTGGATTTATTGCTGTTATTTATTTATTTATTTATGTTTGTTTGTTTATTTATTCATTTATTTATTTATTTTGCGGTACGCGGGCCTCTCACTGTTGCGGCCTCTCCCGTTACGGAGCACAGGCTCCGAACGCGCAGGCTCAGCGGCCATGGTTCACGGGCCCAGCCGCTCCGTGGCATGTGGGATCTTCCCAGACCGGGGCACAAACCCGTGTCACCTGCATCGGCAGGCGGACTCTCAACCACTGTGCCACCAGGGAAGCCCTGCTGTTATTTTTAATTAAATTAAATTAATAACTCAAATTTTATGTCTTAATTTCTAATGTGGTAAATATCAATAGATACAAATCACAGAAATTAAAGATCTTTAGTATCCTGAATAATCTTCAAGAGTATAAAAAGTTCCTGAGGCTAAAACTTTTGAAGACCCTGCTCTTAGACAATGGTAGAGCCTTAGATAAAAGGTGCTGGAGTCCCTGGGTAACAGCTCTCAGCAGAGATGCAGTTGCTGCTATGCAAAACCACTTGAGCAAGTTTTGCCTTTAAAATGGCTCTATAAATGTGACAGAGGAGTAATGTAATTTATATTCAGTATAACAGAACCCGTTTTGAATTTTTTTGTCCCCTCTATCTTTTATTACATTTCACCAAGCTCAGCATATATCCCAGCGTTGAATGTGAAAGATCTTTACAGCAGGTTTCATGTAAAAAATACTTGCGTTCTAAGGCATATTAATTTAATTAATTTTCATCAGCTTCTAATAAATGAATCATTTTCTCTGAAAACAGTCATTAATTTATAAGTTCTACTGTTTTGACCAATATCCGAAAGTACAGTATTCAGAGATCCTTTTTTATGCGATTTAAAAAAATTTAATATGAACACTACTATTGTGTATGGACATCATGTAGATGGTCATGACAAACTAGTTCTGAAATCACTTGTACTTCATAAAGTCTGTCTGTGAAGAACAAGAATAAAAAGATCCCTTTTTTTTTTCTATTTAGAGTCAAGGTTTGCTATATAAATTTCACTTTTTATTTTGATTTCTAAATACACAAATAAATGGTGTTATGAAACATCTTAGGCTTATCATTCTTAAACCATGCACAGTTGATCATTTTGATTTTACATGTTTGAATACAAAACTTTCAGAGAATATACCTTATTTCAAAATTTCCCTAGAGTACTTATAAAATAAATGTCACACCACAAGTAAACCTTAATAAATTAAAACACTAAATCAGACATTGTGCAGCCATGTTCTATGAAATCCCACACCAAAAATAAAATCTTTATTGTGCATCTTTTTCTGAGCCTTACACTATGTTCATCTGTAGGAGTAGGAAGGTGATTAACATATTCTTTTTGTTCTTGAGGTACTTGTAGACTAATGGGTCTAATAGGAGCTATATAAGAAATTGCATTTCAAATTAGTTGTTTCTTGATAAAGTTAGCGTCCCCTCTCTCCCTTCCCCCCACCCCGGCCCCACTGCCCCCAGCTTGATCTTTGGAAGTATGAACAATAAACTTTTTTTTTTTAAAAGGACCATGCCTTGGTATCTTGGTATTAACATGGCCTCTTAATTTGAACCTGTAAAAAATGTTCCTATTTGGAGTGTTAGAGTATAGAACTATAAAAATTACTCAAGCACAGGGAGAGACATTAGCAGCTATATGTTACCTACAAATGAGTAAGAGGGCTGTTGAGACATCTCTTGATAGTAATCTGTTTAGGAGCTGAACCCCTATCTATGATTGGGAAATTCCAATCCTACCACTACGGAAGTCAAATATTCAAATGCTATACTCACTTTGGCCGCTGTCCTCAGTCAGGTCATGTATACATGGACTTGGACTTGGTCAGTCAGTCATAAATATTTGGGCTTCTGAATCTGGGCTACTGAGCAGTGAAGCAGGGAAACGGTGGCATTACAGGGTCAAGTGAGATGTCAGCAACTTCTGATTTTCAGGGACCAGAGTAACTATCAATATCCCAGCTCAATGTCCAGTTTTAGTGGCTGCACAGGTGCTAATATCAAATGTTCACTAACTATGGCAGCAGGACTAAGTCATGCTATAATCACGGCTGTAATCCATCTGCCTGGATTCCTTTTTTTTCTGCCTATTTTCTGACTTTGTCTCCAGATTTCCACCAATTCTGTAAGTTAGAAAATATGTATTCATTAATTTCTTTCTGTGCAAAATTAGTCCAGTTAGATTCCATATTTTGAAACTAGGGAACTTGCACTCTATAAATAAATGGATTACAGCAGGATTTTGAAATTGCTCTCTTAGATGTCTATATTGTTCATTAATCCAGTCTAGAAACTTATGTCTGCCTTAGCGCATTAACAGTGGATCATATTCTCTTATGCTATAATTGAAACTTTCATATATAACTGTATCTCCATAATATATTATGTAAGTTCTTTGGACAAGGACATCTTTCCCTCATACCTGTTTTTATACCTCTCATGGTACCAAATTAAAAAAAAAATCATATGACAGTTATTGAGCATCTGATGTGAGCAAGGTATTGTGCTAGTAATTTCAAAAACATACAATTCTATAAGATGTGTCCTGACTTCAAGGAGATTTTATTTACTGGTGAGATAAATGCACAATAGGATAATATAACACTAGACATGCCACAAGGCAGATAGCTTTTGCAAATACTTTTTCTAATTATAGTAGTCTAGAAAAAATAGAATATTTTATGATCATACCATCAAGCTATAATCACTAAGAATTATACAAAATATACATATACACAAAGTGTATAGCTAACACTATAAGTTAGGGAAGTTCTGGCATAATTAGGAACTCCCTGTGCTTTTCTTCCTTCCTCCAAATGTAAAACTTCAACACTGATTTGAGCTAGAGTTGCATGGAATAAGTTATTTTCTGCATGCCTCCACACTTGTACAAAATTTTTGCCTACCTATAGTTTTCTCATGGGCAGGAACTCCAATACTAATATATTTTTCAGGGGAAATTTCAAGGCAAAAAATCAATAAGAATTTATAGCAAATGATCATGGATAGCTACACCTATACATTTAACACATTTTTTTAAAATCCTAGATAAATAAACACAAATAAAATAAAAGTAAAATACATTATACATGGCTGATAAGAAACCATATTTAAAACATATTGATATTAATGTTAAATAATGAAGCAAATATAATCATCATATAGTCCCATAATAGTATATATATATTTATATGCATTATCTTAATACTGTAAGTGGGTTATAAACAGGGTATTGAACTCTTGGAGGGTAGTAAGTAGTTTCCATCACTTTACCTAAATAGATAATAGATACCATAAATAATAGGTTACTATGGATAACTGTTATAATAGATTACTGTAATAATAGGTTACTATAATAAAGCTAACAAGTTAACCAAAAATACTATATCCTTAGCTACAGAGAGAAAGACCTAGTTAATTGGGTCTATTTCTTTAGAACTTACATTAAAAAGCAGAATTTCACAT
The DNA here is from genome assembly GCF_000442215.2 of Lipotes vexillifer. Classification (NCBI taxonomy): domain Eukaryota; kingdom Metazoa; phylum Chordata; class Mammalia; order Artiodactyla; family Lipotidae; genus Lipotes; species Lipotes vexillifer. Next base: position 323,404 of record NW_006773486.1, on the reverse strand, counting down.
TTTAAGTTTTTATTAAAATTTTTTGTAAAAATAAACATCAGACTTGCATTTTATTGGAATATTTATGCACATTAATTTCAAGGGAACTAATATGATGATTTATTGCCAGAAAATATCCTTTTTCCCTTAATAGGGTATTGTAAATGATTTGGCCATTGTTTAAAGAATTATTAAAATAAAATGTTCATAGTTAGTTAAATAGAAAATAGGCCTCTAGTACTGAAAGTAGCTAAAGAAATGTCTTACAAATATGAAAAATATGCTGTGCACATTAGTGGAATGTTTGATTTAAAGAGAATATTTTGCTTTTCTCCACCTGACACATATTTCTTTTCACTAGAGTTATGTTAATTTTAGACATAATATACTTTAGAAAGTAAAGGTATGAAAAAATTTCACTTATTACATGTTTTACTAAATTAATATTGTTTAAATATACTGTTAAGCATACAAAATATGGAGCTCAGTTCATGGACAATTGATAACAAAGAATAAAATTCAATCCGCATGTTTAGAGTTACACTTCCTTGTAACTAACTACTGGGAAGACACCACAGATTACTTTGACATTAATAAAATAGGCTTAAAAGGAATGGACAACATTTCTGTTAACCCATCCATTCTGGCCAATTTGTCATATTGGACAGAATGTAGAACACAATGAAACATCACATTGGATGCATGATGAGCTCTCTAAATTTTGCAATTATTACTTTCTAGTACAAAGTTTATTCTAACAAGTAAATTTTCTCAAATCCAGTATATTAACAGATTCTAGGTTTCAGGACATTTGGCTAGATGACCCCTAAAAATACCATGCTTATTTAAAAATATTAATTAGTAATTTAGGTTCGAGTAGAATGGACAAAAAACAAGGCTAATATCAGTTGGATTTATTAGTTTCTCTAAACTACTCCTTTTGCCTAATAGGCTGAATCAGATGTGCCAACTCATTTCAATTTACTATGAAGCCTGAATAAAAATGGCCATAAAAGATTAAGAAGAGGATCATTTTACATTAGGCAGTTGTACTTGAAAATATCTTTAGAAGAGAGAGGAGGGAAGGTCAGTCACATTAAATATGTTACTATGAACTTCATATTCTCTGGTACCTTTATTTCCTTATTATTTTTTCAGGTATTTTATTAGTAGTAGTTTTTTAGGTAACAGATATTTTCCAATAACTTTGCTTTTGATTTCACCTTGTTTTATACCTACTCTTTTTCAACCTTGGAAAATATTTTTCAGATTTTAAAAGCATTGACCTGAATTCTAGCGGAAAATATTTTTGCCAACATTTCTACAGAAAATTTTTTGAGCAGAAATCAAATATATCTACCAGACATTGTGTTTGCTCTATTCACAGCTGAATTCCAGATGATGTAGGCAATTAAATAGTAGTGGAACAAAAAAAATTGAATTTTGAGTGAGAGCTGGGGAATATTTTCATTGTATCTCTATCTTGAAGTTGTAAAGGCAAAGTATCGCTGCCAATTAATCTTTAGCTTTGCTGAAATATTTTCTGTAAAGATTTATTTTAATAGGAATACACTCTTATGTGTTACAATTTCATACACTGGTGTTCAAGTCAAAAATTTAGTGTGTCTTTTTGCTTTTCTCTATAGATAATAAAGTGAATCTTACAGGATTATGACTGCATTGTTTCAAGTTTAGGGATTTCATTTATCTGAATCTGTGGCTTTTCTAGCTAAGCCATACATAGAGATAATGATACTATGTACGTTATATTATGAACCATCTAAACTCCCATTGCAAGAAAAAATAGAGCCGTGGCACATACATGGATAAAGGTAACCGTGGATAAATTCTTGACTGAAAAGGAAAGAGCCAATAAGAGTATTGTAGCTATTAAAGAGTTAAATGAACAATCCAGTGAGTTTAATTCAGATGTTGAGTGGAGAACAAATGAATAGAACTCAGAGTGTTCCAGGGTCCTTACTGATATCTTACATTCATATCTTACAAGAGTTTGGAGGCTGGGAAAATATGTGGTAAGGCCTAACTAGATGTATCATTTCTTTACAGATAAATTGCAACTTTTTTCATATAAATATATAATGTTGTTGTAGTCTTTGATTTACATCAGCAGCATCCATTACAGTATCATGGAATAACATCACACACATTAATTTGCTGGTTGGCAACGATATGGCTGAGAGAGAAGAGATTAAGGTAGAGGTAGATGTAGGAGTAAAGGGACAGATTGAAGAGAACAGAAAGGAGAGGCAGAGAGGTTATTTTTAAAGTAAGAGATAGAATAATTTTTGGTTCAAACAAATCCTTGAACTCCATTATTTCAGGGCAAGGAGGAAGTATTTATATGCATAAATAAAATACAAGTTCTGTTCAGAATCTGAGGTCCTGGGTTTTGTAAATTAAAGGACAATTAATGGGATTCTCAAGAGTAACTGACTACATTGTGATTTTTCTTCTGGCAGTATGACTTCAGAATCTAACCCATGAATAAGAGGAGAACCCATTGTATACAAATTATAAAAGAGAGATAGTCAAAAGCAATTTGTATTTTTTAAAAGTCAATTGAGAAAATGTCATATGCCTAATCTCCTACCACATTTCACATGGTAGATTAATGTCCATCTAAATTAAAGTAAAAATTCAGAAATTTCTAGAGCTTTTTCTTGGTTATATTTGAATTTATGGTCCATTCCTTCATCAGTGTCCATTTCTCTTAATCAACAAGCATTTTTCACAAAGATCAGACTGTTCCTTCTTAAGTTCAAAAGGCTCTAAGGTTCAGAAAAGCTTTACTAAGAGCAGCATGAGATTCAAGTCTAAATGTGATTAGAAATGATCCTTAAATGTCGACTCGACTGAATATCATCAGCTTATACCACTGAAAAATGTGTTCTCTCCTGTCATCCTTCTTGGATTTGACAAGGTCAACAATATCAAAGCTGCAGAGTCAAGATAGCTTTTTTTCTTTTTCTTTCCTAAACTACATACCAGACCAGTAGGGGGAAAAAGGTAATATTAGATTGATTTGGCAAAATAAATAAATCCCATTTTAGAATTAAATTTAAGAATTTTTTCAAAAACTCAAAACTTTATTTTGACCAGAATACATAATACTGAAAGAAAGGAAAATAACATCACATGAAAAACAATACTACTCTGCATAGGCATATATATTTTAAGGCATCTTGACCAGGCCATATTAGCTTTGTCTTGTTTGTAATAATTTTATATAGTTCAAATATTTAATTCTTTAGTTACTGGATTTTCTAATGCCTTACTTCTCTATCATATGTGTCAGTTCTGGCTTACTTTTTGCAGTGTTCTCCCATTCTTATATAAAACATAGTATCAGAAAAGGGTCACAGCAACATGTTAGAAAATAGACTGTTTGTATAAAATATGGAAAAATTTATTTTAAAAATGACTTAAATCACTTCTCTGCTGTTTATTTATTAAAGTTTTGATACATGGCTATGACCACAAAATACCAATGGCTTTATGAATATCATGTGATTTTTAAAAAATTTTTATTGGAGTATAGTTGATTTACAATGTTGTGTTAGTTTCAGGTGTACAGCAAAGTGCATCAGTTATGCATATACATATATCCACTTTTATTTAAGATTCCCATATAGGCCATTAAAGATTATTGAGTAGACTTCCCTGTGCTATACAGCAGGTTCTTATTAGTTATCCATTTATATATAGTAGTGTGTATATGTCAATGAACGTTTCAGTCTCAAATGTATCCACCGTAACTCAAAAATAAGGTTACATACTACCAGTCCAGAAGTAAGGCAGTCATGAACACTTATCTTTTCATTTCTTCATTACACTGGACACTGAGCAAAAATAATGATGTAGATCAGGAATCAGCAGAGAGAGCTGAAGAGTGTGTTTGGGCAGCAGGCTGGTGACTGAGTGCCAATTTCCATAAGTAAAATAAACTGCATGCTAAGTTTCAAAAATTTGGTGGGGAGGAAGAGGAAAGGGAAAACATGAAACTTAGAATCTCTTTTAGGGTACAGACTGGCAAATGAAAAGGAATGTTAGCCTCATAGTGACAATAGCAGCCAGCATGATGTGTATATAGATATTTAACCAAAGTCATTAGTGAATTATTTGCAGTGGTTCAGTGATTCCCAATGTTCTTGTCTACTAAATGGTAAGTGCATTAAGAAGTATAAGAATGGCTGTCAAAATTAGTTTCACCTTCAGATAAATAATTAAATAAGAGATATACAAAGTTTTGAGCAAATGAAAGGTTGGAATTCTAAAACCTAGGGAAGCCATCTCTTCATGAACCTCATTTTCTTTCAGTATTGTACCCATTCTCTTAACGCTGGAACTTTGAACATATTTCTGCATAGGATAATCTTTCTCCTCTTTTACCTCTTTAATTCATCTTTAGATATTACTTTTATTATCATTTTGTCAAGCCATACTTCACAGTTCCTTAGACTAGGTGAGGTCCCATTTCTTTTCTTTTCTTTTTTTTTAAACAATTTTTTTAATTTATTTATTTTTGGCTGTGTTGGGTCTTTGTTGCTGTGCACAGGCTTTCTCTAGTTGTGGCGAGTGGGGGCTACTCTTCTTTGCGGCGCGTGGGCTTCTCATTTTGGTGGCTTCTCTTGTTTGAGCATGGCTCTAGGCATGTGGGCTCCAGTAGTTGTGGCATGTCGGCTCAGTAGTTGTGGCCTTCAGGCTCTAGAGTGCAGACTCAGTAGTTGTGGTGCACGGGCTTAGTTGCTCCTCAGCATGTGGGATCTTCCCAGACCCGGGACCGGACCCATGTCTCCTGCATTGGCAGGCGGTTTCTTAACCACTGCACCACCAGAAAGTCCCCCATTTCTATATCATGTGTCTGCTACAACTTCTATTCCTATCTTAAAATGGCTACAATAACTTTCTTATCTCTTTTTAGTAGACATTCCAAGGTCTATTTATTAACATCTTTAAAAGCCCTAGGAGAATTTTTGAATACTGAGAACATATCTTGATATAAATTTTTATAGGCTTGAGATATGTCTTTAAACAAGAGAAGAGCACTTCACAAGGTTTTGTTTGTTTCCTAGCTACAATTTTGCCAAGAATTTTCCAGGATCTTCAAAAAGATTATCTTCTCCAGTCGCCTTGACAACTCATATAACAAAAGGAGCCAAATTTTTCACATCTTTTGTTATTTCAAAATACCATGTAAACTACATTTTATATAATAGGAAGTCTGATTATTCTGAAACACATGCAAGATCATAAAAATTTATAGAGCCATGTATTAAAAATTATGAAAATATATTATGCAAATGTATGTACATGCTATAATCCATTCCAGGTAACAGGTGAGAGCACACTCACATTATTCTCACCCTAAGGGTACACTGCAATTATGTATTGAAATTAAGCCTCTGAGGTTGCTTATACTTTTAGCAGTAACATTAAAAAATGTCCTTAGATAGACCTGAGCAAAGAGAAGCCCTTGTCCTTAGCTACATGCTTTAGATGATTCTGCCTACCACAAACACTGAAACATTTTTTTTTCTTTTTGTCCTTGTAAAACATGTTTTCTGAATTTTTAGCAATTTGTTGAGTACACAATAAATACAGGAAAGGATGTGTGAGATAAACCAGGTTCTCCTGTTGAAAAAATGTGGGTCTGAGAGTGTACCAGTGTGTGCATGAGTTGTGTGTATTTGTGTAGTGTGTGTTGATGGCAGGTAAGTAGAAAAGTATAACCTTGGCCTTGGGAAATTCGACTGTTTTTGTTTTAAGCTGGCCACCCAAATCAATAAAAAAAAAATGTGTAACCAAATAGATAACTATGTTTCCCTCCTTCCCTCTGCTTAGATGGTCTTAATTTGAAAGACCTTACTAATTTCCTGGAAAGCAGAAGAGGTAAGGTTATTTGTGGGGACAGGAAAGCAGTCCATTCAGCTCTCTGAGGAGTGTGACCCACTCAGTCCCTATCGTAGTTTGGGAGTCATCCACACAGTTCCAGCTCTGCCCCCTTCAGTCTCAGCTGAACCCATGTCACTCCTCTGGCTTCTAGCCCTAGGACTGCCCTAGGGTGAAAGGTGCCCTGAAAGTCTCTGGCTTCTACAGGTAAGGTGTATGGGGAGACCTGGTGTCAGGGTCCAAGTCTGGGGAAAGAGGTTGGACAATAGCTGTATCTTGGTTTAAAACTTTAAAATGTTTAGACCTATAGTATATGGTACACCATCTGTATTGCATGAGCATACATATAGTAGTCGTTTGTAAAAAAAAAAAAAATGTAAACAGGGAAATTTCCATATGTAAGTGCAGTCAGATATTACAAGAAAAAAAAAAAACTGATGTTTCCAAAGAGTTTTCATTAATATTGGAAAACTCTTACAATGATTGGTGTAAGGGTACAATAGATAGATAGATAGATGGATAGATAGGTAGCTGGCTGGCTGAGTTATGGATAATTCACTATTTGCCTTTATATTTATCTTTAATTTTATTTAACGTAGGCATTGGAAAATACATTTTAATTTTAAAAATTCTTCCAAATATTTTAAAATGTCTGCTTGTCAAATTACAAAACCTGGAATAAAATACTTGGTGATGCGTAATTAGAAACTCGAAAACATATTTCTTCTTTCAAAACTGAGGGCAAGGGCTTCCCTGGTGGCGCAGTGATTGAGAGACCGCCTGCCGATGCAGGGAACACGGTTTCGAGCCCCGGTCCGGGAAGATCCCACATGCCATGGAGCGGCTGGGCCCGTGAGCCATGGCCGCTGAGCCTGCGCGTCCGGAGCCTGTGCTCCGCAATGGGAGAGGCCACAACAGTGAGAGGCCCGCGTACCGCGAAAAAAAAAAAACTGAGGGCAAACAAAGATTGTAATCACCAATTCTAATGGTATAGTGTGAACTCCAAATTAATTTGCCTCTCCTCTCTATTCACTTAGCCAAATCAGGATGGCGTTAGAGATTAAAAAAATGTCATTTGACATTAGGCATTTTTTTCAATACTCAGAAAATTCAGGATCTTGCCTACATTATTTTTTTAGCATTTTTAAACAGTCTTTATTGAATTTGTTACAATATTGCTTCTGTTTTATGTTTTGGTTCCTTGGCTGTGAGGCGTATGGGATCTTAGCTTTGTGACCAGGTATTGAACCTGCACCCCCTGCATTGGAAGGTGAAGTCTTAACCACTGGACCTCCAGGGATGTCCCTTGACTACATTATATTGCTATTTTTTGACAAGTATTAGGAATTTCTGAATCTTCAAAACAGTTCAATGAATTCAAATGGCAAGTATACTTGTAAACATTATCCACATTGTAGGCATGTAGAACTATGAATTAAAAAACACCTTGGATTTCTTATTCAGTATTAAATCATTAAAGACCACAACATTTTGACTCTGTCTTTAGAAGGATGATGTTTCTTAATGTTTTCTATAATGTAACTAAAATTGAAGAAAATAAAGTAAAATGTGAACCAATCCTCAATGTAAAAATGTCATTAAACCTTGCACTAAAGTATTATTCTATAGAGTTTTAAATTTTAAATTAATAAATTATCTTGGTGCTCTCAGATACAGAACTGGGTTACTGTTCAGATAGAAAAATAATAGGTTTAGAATTTTGAAAACAAATGGTCTGAGTGCTTTGCATTCAACTGTTCACTTGGGCATTTTCAGTTACAGAATTGTTCTCTGACTCATCATATTCATGACTATCAGGCACTTCTGAAAGAATGATTGGGCTGGATATAAGTATTAGTTCTATTAATTCACTGTTTAACCACTTCATTTCTCCAGGTAAAGATTCAAAACAAACATGTGATCAAGATAGCTGGGCATAGGGTAGCACTGACTTTGATATTTTCCTAAAGAGTCATTTACTATCTGTCTGTCCAATGTTTCATAGCAGTTATGTCTGAGGGACATCCAGGTTTTCACAAAAGAGAGACACAAATAAGATCTCTATTACACATGAGAAATATTTAATTTTAAGGCCTCTTGTTACTTCAATGTTGTGTTAAGCCTTAGAGAGCCTTACTTTGAACACATGCTGTTCAAGATTCTTCAGTGACCCAGATTGCTAGTACTTCTTGAACAACCATCTCTCATTACTCAGTTCTTTAAATTTCAGTCTTCTGCACCATTCTAAAATTCAATCTATTTTCCTTTACCTAGTGAGACTGTCACTCTCTGTTTTGGCTCCATTTACCTACAATATTTTGGAAATATTCTCAAGCTAGAAGCTGCAGTGATTGTGGTGCTTGCCTCATGGGCTTCCTTGTTCTCAAGAATCACATCTCTGGGGCTTCCCTGGTGGCACAGTGGCTGAGAATCCGTCTGCCAATGCAGGGGACACAGGTTCGAGCCCTGGTCCAGGAGGATCCCACATGCCGCGGAGCAACTAAGCCCATGCGGCACAACTACTGAGCCTGCGCTCTAGATCCCGCAAGCCACAGCTACTGAGCCCGTGCACCACAACTACTGAGCCCCTGTGCCACAGCTACTGAAGCCCACACGCCTAGAGCCTGTGCTCGGCAACAGGAGAGGCCACCGCAATGAGAAGCCCACACACCACATAAGAGTGGCCCCCACTCGCCGCAACTAGAGAGAGCTCGCGCGCAGCCACAAAGACCCAATGCAGCCAAAAATAAATACATTTATTAAAAAAAAAAAAAAAAAAGAATCACATCTCTCTGCTGAAACACTTCTTTTATATACTTTCCTCAATTTTCCATTTCTTTATTGCAGGGGAATAAGTCAAATTCCAAATAGTCCGGAATAACTAGGACCAAAAATTGCAATATTTTCTTTTAAAGAATTTTAAAGGTGTAAGAAGAAATTATTTATTTTGTGGAAATGTATCAGTCATTTCAATTTAATATCATCAAACCACTCTAAAATATACATATTTTAAAAAATAATAGCAGGTCCATTCTTCAACTCTGTAAAAAAATGTAACCCATACATCTCTCTGTACTCGTTTTTCAGAATCAAAGAAATAATTTCATCATCTCTATTAATGGGTATAAAATAATGATTAATGAGTGAAAGATTCCACCCTCATTTCCTTCTTTGTCTTACCTCTAGATATCCAAATGTACTTAATATATTCCTTGCATATGTATATACCCTTGAAATATATGAAGTTATCCATCCCCAGACACTTAAGTATGCCTAATATATTCCCTTGCATGTGTATATATCTTTGAAAGGTATAAAAAATTCCTTATAAATATTAAAGAACTGATATTAATCCTTCTAATATTCACCTTTATAATCCCAAACTGATAATTACTCAGGTGCATTAACATCATTTTTTGTATAGAGTTTCTATATGACAAATTACTTTAACAATTGAAAAATACATAAGTGGAATAAAGTTTATATTAGCAGTCATAATTTTGTTTACATTTGCAATATTAATGCCAAAACATATGAAATGCTGTATGCACACTAAGCCAAGCTGTCTGCTTTTGTCACACATACACCTGATGATAGAGTCAGGATAAAAACTTTATTTCAACTATGTAGAGACATATGTGGATTTAAAAGACTTTTATTCATTGAGAGTTTTAAAAATGAATTGATATTTTCAAAAGATATCTTGCATTTTACTTGGAAATTTGGATTGTGAGGTTAGAGATATAAATATGTTCATGTTTTATAACCAAACATTTTGTGAGTTTTTGTATTAGCTTCATTAAAAATTCATAAGCATGTCTCCCAAGAAGATTTCATAATAATAGGTATTCTTTTTCTTCCAGTGAGAAAAATGATTTTTTTCCTTCCATGTATACCAATAAGTTATGAAACCTGTCATCATTTGAAAACATGTCATATTTTCTTAGTTGTTTGACAGTATTTTTCTCAAGTACATTACACAATATCAGACAATGGTGATAGAGTAACATTAAAACAGTCTCAAACCACAAACATCAAATATTTCTGCTGGAATATGGTACCATATTTCTACTCCAATGCATGACTATCATTGATAATAACAGAATTATGTGTTTCTAATGGTAAGTAATATCATTGTAACTCTATTGAGAAATACTGGTGTTATCATAAGCTGTACATCATATAAAAGCCAAAGAGCAGAGAGGGAAATCAGATGAGCACCAGGAATAATAAAATAATTTCTGTAATATATTTTAAAAATACATACAAAATTACAGTCTTATTCCTTCCCATTTCTTCTTTCTATCCTGGTCTTAGTGATCTTATTTCCTTTATAGTATATAAGAGAGGAGTATACTAGTTACAGCGCTTTCATTTAACCCTGAAATGTTAATGCTTGTTTAACAGAGCATCACAGATAATATCAATATATGGAAAATAGCAATGGCAGGTTTGGAAATCATAAAGTGAAGAATGGATAAGTTTTAATTCAGAAAATGGGGAAATAGGTAATAGTGCAAAAGGACAAGGGGTAAGTAACTATTACTAAAGTGAATTATGGCAGAGTAATCTTGTAACTTGAAATTAACTTTAACATAAATAATCCATAATAAAAAAATGCTCACAGGGCAAACAATACATGTTGAGTTTAGAAATACTAGTATCTAAAAATCATCTTATGGATTTGAAGTCAGAATCTTAGATTTTATTTCTATCATCACAGTTTTCCATTAAAAGGCAAAGTTTCATTTTCATTTTCATATTCCTTTCCATTTCACTGGCATATTATTTCCCCTGTCTGTCTTCCAAATACACATACATACCTATTTCTCTCCCAACCAGTTTAATCTCAAAATTGACCCTAAATGGACCCATAAGTTTACCTCAGACTCATTCTTACTATTCAGTATAGGCATATTCTGTTACTAAGGTGGGAGTTATCTAAATAGAAATATAAGATTATATAAATTATGAAAATACCCTTCTGCTATTTTCAAATCTTCCAAAGAAATGCTATTTCCCCATCCATACTTCCTTCTACCTTCCATTTGCACAGCTATTGGTCATTTCTCCCAAGTTGTATTCAATGTTTCTAATGTATTTTATGTCAAAGAGCTTCCCTGAAACTCCAATTGCTTGCTGAACTTTACCTCTTTTTCTCTACCACATCCCCGAAGATTCTTGTGATACCCAAGTCTGCATTTTAACACCAAGTCTCTAGTATCATGTGGTTACAATTTGTCAGCTGATATAAGTTACAAATTTTCTCAAGAGAATGGCATGAATGGTAAAGAGGAAGGGCCATAGCACACCACATATTACCAAAGAATACTTAACACAGGATGGTGGGTGTGAGCTCTCACTGGCTGAGCGGGTCGTAGTGTGGTGCTTGAGGGCTTACTGCTTGAGAATATCCAATTAATGTGTTGTACAAATTTTCACTGCTAAGACTTTAAATCTGCTAGCAGAAAATGGGAAAACTATATACTACCAGGATACTATAATGGTATATATTTTTAGGACAATATTTTACAGAAAACAGTCCTATGACCAACTGGCACTGGGTATTATATATTGGATGATTTAGGTATACTTATACCTAAGAATGAATAGATATCTTCATACTTTTCATTATAACAAAACAAACTCTCTAAAAGTGTGCATTAATATATGTATAGAGATAATATACTAGTTGGTAAGAATATGGACTCAGGGTCACACTATTTGTCTGTGAAAACTGACTCTTTCACCCTTTTTCTGTGAAAATTTGTACAAGTTACTTAACCTATCTACTTATCATTTTCTTTTCTGTAATCTGGAATTCTTGCTGCTACCCACTTCACAGAATTATTTAAAGATTGAATAACTGTTAAGTGCTTGAAAAAGCAATTTGCACATACTAGTACTATAAGTACTTGTAATTACAGGAAAGTAAGTTTTGCTACATTATTTATTTTAAATAATGTAGTATGAAGTGAGGAGGCATTGCTATCATCTGTGACATGTCTAAATCTGGCACATAACCATGACTTGACTCCACTAAAATTCCGGAGCACGGGCTCCGGACGCGCAGGCCCAGCGGCCATGGCTCACGGGCCCAGCCGCTCCGCGGCATGTGGGATCTTCCCAGACCGGGGCACGAACCCGTGTCCCCTGCATCGGCAGGCGGACTCTCAACCACTGCAAAATTCCTGTTCTTAATGGCATGTTCACAAGTTCGTTTGCAAACATAATGTATGGAGTTTTCACTTCAGTGCTGTTCACAGAAAATTTTTACGTGGAATAGAAGAGCTCAGAGACACAAATTCCTCAATCTGATTGCCCATCTACTTAACAAGTCTAGCTCATTTATTTTAAACTCACATGGTTGAAAACCATAGCTACAAAAATGACAAAGAAGGATACTATGCACTGCCACTTACTTGAAGCTGCTGCACTAAATGGGCTACAATTCTGATTCATGAGAGAAGTTTTAAAAGAGTTTCTGTAGATAAAAAAAAAAAATATGTCAAAAGCTCTTTCCACATGTCATTCAGAGGATAAACAGTCCATGGTGTACTACTTTTAATGATTGTAACACAGGTGTTTATTAGCAAACTGGGCTTTAACGCCCATTAGAGGTAATAGATCAATGGCTCTGGAACATAACATCATCTGTATATTCATGAAAGAGGTAATGAAAGAGGCTTTTATCTATTCAGTATAATGCATCTCATGTACAGGAATCCCTGAGCTCTTTATGTACTATGTTACATCTTATTTTCTTGATTTATTGATTTTTAGAATAACTACTGTGTTTTACTTTTCCTGGTTATAATTCTCAACAGCTGATAACAAAAGCATTTCCAAGTTATTACCACTTATCATTCCCCCTTTTGCCAAAATACATTCAACAATTACCTGTGAAATATTTATTAAATGAGGCCTATCTATTAAATATGTTAATATTTCTTCCTAATTTTGATAATGTATTTTTATCTCATATAAGTTGCCATTGGTTGTGATTCATGCCATTATTTTATTGTGTATACATTAAGAATAAAAGGAACAAATACCCTCACCAAACCAAAACAAGCTGTAGAATATAGGACACATCCAAATTTCTGATATAATAAAATGTGAAAATATTTGATTTGCAAAATTGATAAACTATATTATTTGGTCCTTCTGGGTCATAGTTAAAATGATTATCTTAAAATTATGTTATTTTGGCTTTATTTGTTTGGTTTTTTTCCAGTTTCATGAGATGTAATTGACATATAATATCATGTAAGTTTACGTTATACATGCTGCTTTGAAAAATATATTGCAAATGATTACCACCATAGTCTTAATACCTCCCTCTCATTACATAATTACCATTTTTTGTGATAAGAACATTTAAGACCTACTGTCTTAGAGACTTTCAAGTATACAATACAGTATTATTAACTATAATCACCATGCTGTTCATTAGATCCCCCAGCACTTATTCATCTTATAACTGGGAGTTTATACTGGGAGTTTGACCACATCTCCCCATTTCCCCCAAACTTCGGTCCCTGGTAACCACTACTCTATTCTATGAGTTTGGCTTTTTTTAGCTGCCACATATAAAGGATATCATACAGTATTTGTCTTTCTCTGTGTGACTTATTTCACTCAGCATAATGCTTACAAGTTTCATCCATGTTGTCACAAACAACAGGATTTTTTCTCATGGCTGAAAAATGTTCCCTCGTGTATACATACTACATCTTTTTTATCCATTCATCTGTTGACAGACACATAGATTGTTTCCTTATGTTGGCTATTGTGAATAATATTGCAATGAACATGGAGTACAGATGACTCTACAAGATGCTGTTTTTCACTTCCTCTGGATTTACAGTACTCAGAAGTGGGATTGCTGGATCATATGATATGTTAATTTTTTGATAGTGTCTAATGAAATTAAATCTGGCCTGTTCTTAGAGATACTAAAATTAGGTTGAAGTTACCTTATTCTGCATAAGATAAACAAGTGAATATTTGTGTGGTGTGGGGAGCAGGTATGGGAGATCAGGAAAAGAGTTACATTATCAAACAATTTTTAGTCCAGACAACTGAATAACAGTAAGCATTTGGAGAATGCTTGGATTTATAAATTCTAGACTAAAAGTTATGTCTCAAATGAAAAAATACCACAACAATTCAGCAAATATGTAGTCACCATTATCTCTTTTGGCCTCAAAGTAAATTATTTTAGGAAGATATACCATGTGATGACAACAAAGCCTTCCTTCTGAGTCTTTTCAATTTTCCATTATCTCAGAAAGGGACAAAATTTAAAATAATTTATCCTAAATCCCACACTCATATGTATATAAATATACATATATATAATTGCAAAAATGTTTATGCATGTATATATCTATCTTTGCAAACAAGTATATGGGAAGAGAGAGAGGAAAACTTTCAAATACAATCTTGGTCCATGCTTTTAATGTAATGTGAGTGTGAGGGGCCCAGAAGTTAGGTAACAAACATTTGTGGAGGTGAGAGTGGAGCAAGACATTTTATGCCAGTTATAGTTAGTTGATGGAAAAATAAGAGAAGAAAATATTTAGTCTTTTTCTGCCATCTTTAGTACATTAAAGGAAAAATCCTATTATCCTGAAGAACAAAACAAAGCCAGAAATCTTCCCCTTGCCACCCAATCAAGTAGAATTCATAATGGTGATTACACAGGACCTATCAGCTTCCAGTATCATGTTCTAGGGATAACCACCCACCTAGAAACCCCATCTCATAGTGTAAAGACCTATGAGATATTTGGCACAAGACTGTTAGACTGTGATTACTGGCATGATGTGATTGGCTCTGTCTAAAAGAGGTATAAACTAGTCATGCTGGTTCTTGTTGGATTTTATGCTAAGCAGTACAGAGGGTGAGAATATTAGTTGCAAGAAGAATAGTGAATCAGATATATCTTGATAAAATATTTTTTAAACTATCTGAAAAATATAAAAACATCTTGAGTCGGAACATTACCTCTAGTCCTAAAAGCTTAGCTTTTTGGAGCCTGTATACATCCATAAATTACACCAGTTTATGAAAAGTTAATCAGAATGAGTTTCTTGAACCTCCAAGCCCAATACAGTACAGTACAACATCATTTTTTTTATAGCAACACACAATATATTTTCAGAACTTTGCTAGATGGTATAGATAAATATAAATAACGAAATATAAGGTATGATTTGCATCTTCCTAGAATTTTATGTTTCCGTTGGCAAAGAAAAACTAAAAAACATGAGGTATCAAATATTTTTTTTAATTTAAAAGTTCAGAATAATGTGATATACTTTTTATTGGATAGAAAGACTGGGCTCAATAGAGATTACAACATTTTTAAAAGTTTTTGTAGAAGGAAAATATTCACAGAGAGGAACTAGATGTAGGTGATCTTTGAATAGTGACTGAAACAACAGGAAGAAAAGCACAGGAAGAAAAACATTTTAGGTAATGGCTGTCATGATTATTGAATGTGGCAGTTTGTGGGACAATATGAAGACTCTTCTGACTAAACATATTAGAGATTAGGGAAAAATGCAGACAGTGAGACCAGGGGGTAGTTTATTTGAACGTGAAGCAATGTGATTTTAAGTTAGTAAATTAGGAACTAAAAGTTTATTTGTTCATTTGTGTATGTATGACTTTAAAAGAAATATTCCCATGATGAAAGACATGTTTAGGAAAGTTTACTGCTGATAATGGGGCTTCTATCTTATTATCAAGCCAGGGTTACAAGCATGAAGATTTTACTGCTGACAATGGCATTTTAATTTTATTATCAAGATCAGTCCTTATTATGTTTCCAATTAGATAACCAAGTTGTTGCCTCAGTAATTGATTCCATGCCCTATTGTTTTAAGACACTTGAGCACATATTCATTCTGCCAGCCCTCCTTTTTTCCCGGTTTTAAGTTTTTCCCTTAATCTTCATATGGTAAGAAGTCTTCTACATGGTCTTAGATTTTGATAATACTACAGGTTGGACTTTGAAACCCCTAAGCTTTGATTGTTGAGATTAGTCAATATCTCCAGTTGGTTCCCTTTGACCAAACTCTTGCCTATAAGATTTCTTATAGAGTTATCTCATAGACACTCTAAACTTTCTTTGGAAAATTAGAACTGAGCCTTTCCAGCTTCAGCACCTCCCTAACACTGTCCTTTCCCACTGAAATAATTTAAAGGACCAACTTTGCCATCAGATATGCTCACTTTGCAATACAAACATGTAAATAATTTTTGGAGAAAAGTTTTAAACTCTTCTTTAAAGGACAAAAAAAAAAAGAGCTATTTGGATGAAGAAAATAATTGTAACTAAAAAGCAAAGCACTTGGCAATTCAACTGTAATAACAGAATTAGTTAAACACAGGGCCTAGACCCAATTTGTTGTCCAGATGTGTCAATAACTAGACAAATATGCATGTAATGATAATTTTATTTTGCTAATCAATGTCTCCCTTGTGATAATATTGCAGGCATAAAGTGAATATACTGTATAAATCTATATTAAAGGATGTAAAGAAAGCTGCACTCAGAATGCTGCAACTGGGGAAAGATGGGAGCACCAATAAGACACTGCTGCTGGGTATATACAGCTCTGTATAGCTTGTCTCAGCCAGACAAGACCAAATAGGCAATACATTCCAATCTTTTGATTTGTAAAATGGCTATATCTCAGAACTGTTTTGCTTACTTAAGGAAATGAGGCTATTTTGATAGAAAGGCAAAATATATAATTATTCTAGGACATCAGGCATAGTAGTCCAGGACAGTCCTTGTAGAATTGGGGTATCTTGTCACACTAGTTATATTGCATCTGAATGGCTAATTTAAAGAAAATTCAGATGATGGTCACTACTGGAATGGCATTATATTCACTAGGGGAAATGAGGGATCGCCAACTTATTGCCAGGTGGCATAGAAGTCTGGTCCCCACTTGGTCTCATTGATTCCTAAAGGAGTCATCTTGCTACTTCTGGGCAGGAGTGGGACTTATGGCTCATCACTATGCTCTTGCTGATTCCACTGTTACTGAAAGGGTAGAAGTGCCTTGTTATTGTTTTGCATGTGACCTCCACTGAAACCACAGTAGAGTTTCTACTGAAACTTACAGTGGCAAGGCCTTGGTAGTGCTGGGGGGATGGTGAAAGTCCACCTCTAGACTAGGCCTTCTCTGATACCTCCCAGCAGGGATGCACAAGATGCCTGTTTACTTCCAGGTGCCAATGGAAGTCCAGGCTCTTCATGTGGTCTCTACTGACGCATAGGGGAAGGAAGGATCATTAATACTTGGCAAGGACGAAAGTCCTGGCTCCCTTCTTGGCCTTCTCTCACATCACCCAGTGTAAGGGTTGAAGCCTATCATTAAAACATGATGGAGTGCAAGTCTGGGCTCCCTACTCAGCTTTGGTGTAAGCTGGGTAGGGACACAGTTTTTTCTAGTGTCTTTTGTTGGAGTAGAGTGATTATCTATTATCTAGATTTTTCTGTCTCTTTAGGTTCTCCCTTTCGCAGTTCTAGAGAAAACTGGCTTCTGTTTTGTGTGTATCTATTGGCATTTCCAGATTACTCACTTATACAGCAATTAGTCTGGGATATACAAAGCAGGAAAAAACCAAACCAAAACAAAACAGAGGGAATTCCCCAGCGGTCCAGTGATTAGGACTCTGTGCTCTCACTGCCGAGGGCCTGGGTTCAATCCCTGGTCACAGAACTAAAATCCTACAAGCCACAGGGCACGGCCACAAAGACAAAAACAAAACAAAACAAAAAAAACAGAGAACTTGCACCACTGAGTTATTCCTTGGGTCCCAAGATCCCTAGCCAATTCACCTTTTTCCATCTACCTTTCAGAGTCTTCTTATGTTTAATTGCTGTTATTTATATATTTTTAAATTGAATGTCCAGAGTTTTTATTTGTACTCTGGAAAAAAAAAAAAAAGGTAAAAGTACATCTATTCCATCTTCAAAAGTCTCAATTACTTATTTATTTATTTATTTTGTGGTATGCGGGCCTCTCACTGTTGTGGCCTCTCCCCTTGCAGAGCACAGGCTCTGGACACGCAGGCTCAGCGGCCATGGCTCACGGGCCCAGCTGCTCCGCGGCATGTGGGATCGTCCCGGACCGGGGCACGAACCCGTGTCCCCTGCATCAGCAGGCGGACTCTCAACCACTGCGCCACCAGGGAAGCCCTCAATTACTTTATTTTGAAAAAAACAAAAAAATTAGTTTAATCTTTGAGGAAATCACACTTGTCTGACATGATCTCAAGTTCACTTGACAGTGTCTTTGAAAAAAAAAGTGCCAAATAAATGTATTAATTCATTAATTATTAATTTGATAAAGTTTGGTTAGTTTATTAATCCTTAGTTATTCTTCTGGTAAAATACTGACTGTCTTTGTAAACAGGCCCTTACAAATCACTTTAAATTCAATTTGGTAAGTAGTTGACACTGTTGATAGAGAGCATACATATAAAAACTACAGTTTAACAAATCAAAACAAACAACACAGTAGAAAAACAGGTGTCTTAAATTTGTGGGAATAGCTATTTAAGTAGTAGGATACAACTTTTAGAAATAATGTCATAGATGATTCACCTTATAAATTAATATGACATTCCCTGGAAAACTCTGCTAAATTACTGAAGAAGTTCAAATCTGACAAAGAGAGTGATGTCAGAGCTCTATTGAGGAGATTGAATGAAGTTATTTCATTAAAAATACATGGGGAAAAAGAGGTTTAAATTAAATATAATTTAGTACTATATGTAACAAACTTAGGGTAAATATTTATAGCAGCTCTGAGTCCTCTGGGATTGTCTTTTTTTGCCCAATTTGATGGAAGTTTAAATGATCTTTTAGCACTCAGATAAAAAAAGCCATGGACAAAATTTGTCAGAATAGATTTCTCTATGCATATCATAAATCCATTTCACATCACCTCTCAGTGCTTGTAGCAGGTAGAGTGCCGTTTTGAATTTGGCTTTGATTTGAATGCGGACTCTGATCTTCTGCATAAAAATTAGTGACTGATGGGTACTTTATATTAATTAACGTATTTACCTCTAATAAATTTGTTTCCAACAATTCTCTGGTGCTAGATATTAAAAGAAATTAGAATTATCAAACTATTAAACTGATGGTTGCTTTCTGATAACCCCTATTTTCTGATTGGAGGCTGAGATGTGATTAATGAAGATAGTGGTTTAATGCTTCTTCTTTTCTTTAATAGCTGGAACTAATGGGAATTTCATGTCCCTGCTGCTTTGACCAGTAGACTGTATAAGAAATAGAAAAACTTCCAAAAGCCAGATTTATAAGACATATTTTTGAGTGGATCTGAAACAACTTTTCAAAAGCACAATTTATGAACATTCTTCCCTTTATTTTGGTCTAACTTATTTGGTAGAAGAGAAAAATCATTTCATGTAAACATATAGTTTTGTTTCTCTGGTGTTCTTTTGTTTCACTAATTGTATAGACTGTTTTGAATCTACTGAAAAGAGTGCTATAGGTTATATATTTTATATTGTTCTTCACACAATAAGAATTTTGTCTTGTTAAATGCTGTTATAATTATTTAAAACAGTTCCCTGTTAGCCCTATCTTTGTTCCCCATCATTTCTTAATCCAATTACCAAGTTTTAACCAATTGTATTATCACAGTTTTTCTGACTGTAGCTTGTTGTCATCATAGCATATCACGCTTTTGAAGAATATTTAGTGTCATGCCATGTTCTAAGGCACTCTTTACAATCTGGCATTAATTAATAATCATGTCCATTTTTGTTGGAATGACAACAAGGGCTTCAGAACCTGTCTCTAATGGAAGCCTCAGACTGACAATTTGAATGGACAAGACATGGCATGAGGGCCGTAGGTGACTTGTTTTGAAGTTTTCTATGTATGGCCGCACGTTGTAATTTACTAGAGTTTATCTGAATGGCTTGGGTGTGTTAAAGATAATTTACATGAATACTTCCTCATTGTCCCTTGTCCCTTCCAGTGCATACTAATTATTTTGTCTCCTGCTTTCACAATATCCAATGCATATTCTGTGCCTGAGTCCTCACAGTGGCTTTAGGAGAAGCCGTTATTATTTGAATTTCGGGGACATTTTGCTGATAGTAGAAATTAGTCTAAATTGAGATAAGACACTAATGGTTAAAATGTTTATCATTAATTTTCCTTTTATAAAACAATTGTATTTTAACAGAAACCTCTAGTACATTTTCAGAAAGTACTCCTGGTATAAATAATAGTCACTGTATTAAGGCCATATTAGTAATAATAAACAGCAACTTCTACTTAGCTATCACTCTGTGCTAAAAATTTCTTTGTATTATACAATTATCCCTCACCATACCCCTATCATGGAATATTACTTCTAAAAAAAAAAGAAAGTCCCCAATACAGATTTACAATATATTAGAGATAGCATTCAATAAAGATCTAATCATGCTCTTACATAAAACATAGGAACAAGATTTTGCTGTTAAGGTCAAAAGATGTATTTCATCTCTATTTCAATGTTCTAATCATTAAAGTGCCTTTTATTTTTCAGAAATCATGGTTTTTCTTTATCATTTCAGCTTGAGATTGCATCCTAAAAAGGTTTTGATTAAACTTCAAGTTTGTATAACATGGTCTATAAACTTAATAACATTAGGCCTTATTATACTGACAATGCAATTACCAGCCTATTATGCATTTCGTTGTGGCATGTGTATTTTTTGTTAAATAATCAGGCTATTTGAGAGGTTTGCAACATTGACTAATTTTTAAACTATGGCATAACCAGTGGGAACAGCACATGTGTTTTTGGAAAGACTCAGGATGCCATATCAGAAGCAAGTGAGGTAGGCCCAGGGCTCACAGGAGCAAGATAGCCCTAAGGTGCAATAAGTTCAGCTGAGCAGATATGCATAATAGATGCCATGTTGTATTGGATCGGAGTTCCACCTGGCCCAGTAAGCCAATCATAGTCATATCTCCCTACAGTGGGCAGAATAATGGCTCCTTAAAGATGTCCTAATCCTTAGAAATTGTGAATATGTTACATTACATGGCAAAAGGACATTAAGTTTGCAGGTGCAATCAAGTTTGCTAATTATCAACATTTGTGATGGGGAGATTATCTTGGGTTATTCAGCTGTATCTAAACTAATCACTGGTGTCCTTAGAATATGAAGGAGTCAGGGGGATCATCAAAGAGATGAGATATAAAAAATGCAAGAAGGGAGCCATGAGCCAAAGAATACAGGTGATCGCTAGAAGCTAGAAAAGACAAGGAAACAAAGTCTTTAGAAGATAAGGAAGCCCAACTGATACTTTACTCAGCCCAGTGAGACCCATATCAGACTTCTTACTTAGATAATAAACTTGGGTTCAAGCCAATAAGTTTGTGGTAATTAGTTACAGAAGCAATATAAAACTAATACACTCCTGCAGTAATTTTATAGTGTTTTCCAGTATGAGTGGCCCCAGTATTATTGGTTATGATGTCCTTGTTTCAATAACAAAAGTTTTTATGGACCCTCACTTAATATATTAATTGTATATTTAACATGTGTTGTTGAAACACTATATAATGATTGAAAAATATCTAAATCTATGTATTTTATTATTCACCCCATCATATATAAAGCTTTAAAATGGAGGGGCAGTTATTTGGTTGATACCACTGCTTGATGTGCAGATTGACTTGCAGTTTGACTCCTGTTAATAACTTAATGAGATATCAGTGATGAAAGCCCATAAAATGTGAAAAGATGGCTCAATGATGTGGAATTTAGGATTTCAGAAGACTGGAGATACCAGGAAAATATCACTTTCACTATTCTACGAATGTATCATTCAAAATAGGCTCTAAAAAGGCTGCAGCAGTGAATTCAAGGTAGAGAGATTGATCATGAGACCATTACAACTGTCAAAGAATTAGTGGTAGATTGGATAAGGAAAGTCTATTCCTGCACTTATTGATTCAGATTGATGACAGATTGAAATCATAATGGAGTAATCATAGTTGAGACACACAAAATGGAGTTGGGTGGCCATTGAGGATCTGGTTTCAGACACATCCTTGCATCACTGAGAACTTGAACTTTCTGAACTGTATCAAACCCAAGGACAGCACCGGATGTTTTAAGAACAACATCTGCCAACTGCAAACCTGTGGTCTCAAGGTTCCCCTTTGCAACTATGTAACCATTTTGGATCCCAGCTAATCGTTGCTTAACAAGCACCCTTACTTCTTGCCAGCTCCCATCATAATTCTTGACAAACAATTTATGTAACTAACTGTGGCCTTGCATTTTGCCTTTATAAAGGCAAAATTCCTTTATAAAGAATTCCTCCATTCTTTAGTCCAGTGGAACACAATTCAAGTGCTCCTTGAATCTGTTTCTCCTGCGCTGCAGTCTGAAAAAACCCTTCAAATATTTATCTCTTTATTTCAATCAGGTCTTTGTTTCTGAAAATTTTGGTTAACAAAGTATTTATTGAGCTATATTGTTTTCCAGTCACTTGACATAGCCCTGAATGTTTTTATGTTAATTGTAGCCTACATTTACATAGCTTTCATTCATCGCCCAAATTTTTCCACATTACTCCATTTCTTTTTGATCTGCAGCTCCAACTCAATCTCCACAAAAAAGAAACTACTGTGAATAGAGTTCCATATTAGGCATTCTAGGGTATTGAATTTTGGATTCCACTGGGAGTAGGTACAGATAATCAAAGTCATTTGCGAGTGTTCTTGGGATCAGCACTAGGGAAGAGCAGGGAAGGAAGAAGGATTGGTCAAAGAGAAGCTGAATTGTGATACACTCCAAAAGAAGGCTTTCACTCATTCCATGGGGAACTCTGGAGCTGGAATGACCTTCAGAGTCATTTCACATTGGGGTAAGGAGCTCTGGCTTTTAAACTCCACACTGATCAATTTTTAGATGTAGCCTGCCCATGGAAGGAGGCATGACCTTGGGCAAGCCCTACTTTTTTAGCCAATCTGTTTTTTAGCTAACTGTTTCCCACAGTGGATGTACCATCATACATTCCCACCAGTAATTTATAAGGGTTTCAAATTTTGCACATCCTTTCTGATGCTTTTCGTTTTGTTTTTGTTTTAAATCATTATCATTCTAGTTGTTGTGAAGTAGTACCTAATAGTGGTTTTGACTTGAATTTCCTTAATGAATAATTATGTTGAGCATCTTTTCATTTGCTTATTGGCCATTTGAATATCTTATTTGGATAAATGTCTATTCAAGTCATTTGCCCATTTCTAAACTAGTTTGTCTTTTTGTTGTTGAGTTATAGGAGTCCTTTACATATTCTGGATATTAAACTCTTATCAGATACATGATTTGCAAGTATTTTCTCCCATTCTGTGGGTTGTCTTTCACTTTCTTGATAATGTCCTTTGATACTATACTAGGGTTTTCCAGAGAACAGAATCAATATCATATATATGATATATATGATATCCTATTATACACACAAAAAGGCTGTTGGAATTTTGGTAGCAATTGTGTTGAATCTGTAGCTCTTAACAACCTTAACAATATTAAGTTTTCATATCCATGAACATAAAATGACTTTCGATTTATTTAGATCTTTAATTTCTTTCAGCAATGTTTTGAAGACTTCAGTGTATAAGTCTCTCATCTTCTTGGCTTAACTTATTCCTAGGTATTTTATTATTTTATATTTTCTTATAAATGCTATTGCTTTCTTAATTTCCTTTTTGGATTGTTTATTGCTGGTATATAGAAACAGCTGATTTTTGAATCATTTTTAAGTGTTAAAAATATTCAAGGGAAATGCAAAAAATCTCCTTTAGAAAACTATATATTCCTTATTTTTGAAAAAAATTCTGAAGAAATTATGTATTTATCTGCCAGCTATGAATCAGAGACTCTTCCTACATTGGATAGGGAGATAGGGAAAGAGATTAAAATTAAGATTTACATTCATACTGTGAAAATGAAGGAGAGATAGAAATAGGTTTAAAGCAATTACTGGCACTTTGTGTTGTGGATTTGTTGAAATGGGATGAAGACAGTTTATTATCTAAATACTTGGGCTTGTGCAAATATTGAAGTCTCTATGTCCATCTTGCTAAATATTTGATGTAGGGACTAGGTAGAAACTGAATACCATCTTGAAATAACATAGAATCTTCATATGGTCATAAATGTGAAATATTTTAGTGGATAGATATTAAAAGTATAAAAACTAAAGTTTCTGAATAATTGAATGTCAAAAACAAGTATTATTTGTGTATGTGGGAGGGAATGATGTATGACATGGTTAGCTCTTCCCTCTCGTCTTCAATGTTTACTCAGTTTTAAAGTCTCTGTAATAAGCTTCTCTTCTTTGAAAGATTAAACCCTGTCCTGCTCATTTTTTCCCACACCTAACACAATTTCCTGTGTATAATAAGCATTTAATATTTATTGGTTGAATTAATATGCCATATATCCTATGTTTCCCTTCCAGATCTACTCTCTGCTCTTCACCACCAACCTACCTCAGAAGACTTATCTGATTTATATCACTTAATAAATTTATGTCCTTTGTCCTCTGGATTCCCATAGAGTTTTATCAACAGGGAGTCCTGGCAGGATGTTAGAGGGTGAAGTCAGCATATTTATTCTACTGCCTGCCTCTTTCCTGGATTATCAGTCTAGCATTGTTCCTCACTGGAAAGTGATAGTCATGTCAAGGTAAAACAAAACTAAACTAAACAAAAACAGAAGTCTCTTCTTCAGCATTCAGTAACTATCCTCAGGGCTTGGTACTGTCTCTTTTGGTTTTGTTACATCCTGCCACACATTTTTACATAGGTCCTGTAACATTGTTCTAATTTGAATGTGCACACCACTTATACTGGGACTCTGATGGATAATCAAATGGCCATTTTTAAGGCTGAATTATTTATAAAAGTTAATCCTACAAATAAGCAGCATATAAATATTAGCTAAATACAGTTTATCTTGTTAACATAACTTCTCCAGTTGATTTTCTTTTCCTTCCTGTTAATCTATATGATACATAGAACAAGAAGATAGTAGAGAGCTCATGGTGTTTCTTTTCCCTTTAGACCTGTAAGGAAGGTATCAAAACATAAAATAAAATAAATACATTTTTTCA
>NW_006773486.1:207319-298316 GCF_000442215.2 Lipotes vexillifer | reverse complement strand
ACTCTTTCCTCCTCACAATCAGTAAACCCTCTGAAGCAGACAAGGTTAAAGAGTAGAAACTTCTTCACAAGTCACTGCATTTAAAGTGTAACTCCCACCATGAAACTGCCTTTTTAAAGTATTCTCTTAAATACTCTTCAAATTGTCTTGGACTGCAATCTGTAATACTGTTTTTATAGTTTAATAGTCCTTGGTCTAGTCTGTTAAAATGTGGCTGTATATCCTGTGGTACAGTAAGTATAAACTGTGGAGCTGCTCCCAGTATGCAGTATACTCAAGCAATGCATGGATTATATAAGAGCAACATTTTTTTTTTTTGAAGATTGAAAACTTTAGTGAGATAATGATTATTCTTTTGGCTTCCTTCCCACTCTTTTACTTTCCTTTTTAGACAGTGACATTAAGAAACTATTACCATACACAGCTGCTATTATTCACTTGTTTTCTTCCCATTCTCCACAGCAATTAAACAGTATCTGCATCTAGCAGAGATAAACTCTGATCCTTCCAAAGTTAGTGGTAAGGAGCAGTGGGAGCAATGTTCATTAGTAGCTTTGGTCCAGAATGATAGTCAATGCTTGACATTTCACCTTAACAAGCTTCTTTCAACCATTCCTATCTCAATCTTAACTCCTTTAGTGAAGAATTATACTTAGGATTACCTGATAATCCAGTTTTCCAGGCATAGATCTTGTTTATGGCTGTTGACATGATGTAATCATAGATATGAACACTTTTACTTTCAAGTGTTCTGATTTATACAATAAATTATATGATCAACCTAATTATACAATCATATTTCTTGCATTTCATGTTAGACCAAAGGTAGGATTGCCAGATCTAGCAAATTGTATATCTTATGCAATGTTTGGCAGATATTTATACTTAAAAAATTCATTGTTTATCTAAAATTCAAAGTTACCTGGGTATAATGTATTTCTGTATTTTATATGGTAATTTTACCAAAGGGAAACTGAAATACTGAAGTAAGGTAGCAGCAGTTTACAGCCTGTCTACTAGGGTTCAGTGAATAAGACCCCAAAGTCAAAAAGTTTTAAAAAAGAAGGAAATTCAGAATTTCCCTAAAATATTTGTTTTTAAATTATGAAAATAGCAGGCTTCCCTGGTGGCTCAGTGGTTGAGGGTCCGCCTGCCGATGCAGGAGACACGGGTTCGTGCCCCGGCCCGGGAAGATCCCACATGCCGCAGAGCGGCTGAGCCTGTGAGCCATGGCCGCTGAGCCTGCGCGTCCGGAGCCTATGCTCCGCAATGGGAGAGGCCACAACAGTGAGAGGCCCGCGTACTGCAAAAAAAAAAAAAAAGAAAATAGCACATGTACATGATAAAATATAAATATTTTAACAAAGAATAAATGTGATGCTAATTTTATTTTCTCCCAACGTATTCAATTTTCCCCAGAGGCAGACATAATTAGCAACCTCTTGTGTGGCTTCTGAATGTCTTTTATAAACGCTTTAATTTTGTATATACATATAAATATATATTTTTTAAATATTGTAAACGGTAGACAGAAAGGGTAGTAGAAGGGTAAGGAGAGAGATAGGTATCATATCTGTGGATGTCTGTCATCTGTCATCTCTCAATTTAACTGTTTATCTATCTAAACTTTATTCTATACAAATGTTATCATCCCACAAACAGTCTCCTTATCTACATTTTGGAAACTAACACTGCGTATATAGATCTACCTTCTTCTTTTTCAAAGATCTGGCAAACTTTATTTATTCAGTTCCTTCTTCAAGGCAATTTAAACTGTTCCTAGTATTTTATTATCATAAATTTCCCTTCAGTAAACATTTATATAAATCACTGTATTCATCCAAGAGTTTATCACTAGGATGATTTCCTATTAGTAGGATTACTAAATCAAAGGCTATGTGCACTTTTAACTTAAAAAGTGTTGAATGTCTAAAGAGATCATATTAATTTATAGTTCCACCAAAAGTGTATGAGTGCCTGTTTTTCCTCACTTGCCTCCCACACTATATATTGTATAAATTTTTGATCTTTGTCAAGCTTTGAGGTCAACGTATTTTAACTGGCTTTCATATTTGTATACCAGTGGGCTTATATATGTTTGAAATATTTTTAGAAAGGAAATTTACCTTTCTCTGAGAATTGCCTTTTTATGTCCTTTTTTTTTTTGCTTTTCTATCATGGTTTATTATTTACAATATCCTTTTTATATATTAATAAAATAGTTATTACATTGCAACTGTGGCATCCCGCTATGACTATGACCGTAGTAGATTTTTAAAGATAAAAAGTTTAGTTGATTTATAGTCCAATTCTTTCCTTTTTAATTTTTATGTTACTTAATAAATCTTAACACATAATAAAATTATTTAAATTTTTTTCTTATTCATTCTGCTAAACTTATACATTAATACTTTGATTCACTTATATTTCTATTTTTTATCTATGATATATTCAGTCACCAGGAAAAAGTTAAGAATGAAAACTTTTCTATATATACCATGTTTTTTGCCAAGTGTCCAAACTGTTGAATAATCAAGCTTTTCTCTATTGACTTTAAAATCATACATTGTCACATCATGAGATTCATGGTTCAAAGTCCATTTTTGAAATTTTTTCTATTATTTTGATCTATTTTTTCATGCTCAGAACTAAGGTAATTTTCTTTAATGATTGTGTTTTATAATATATTTTAGTATTTATTAATCTTGTTTTGAGGGAATTTCTTTGCTTTCCTGTGCATATTATGCTGTAGTCTGCATAAAATGTTTCCAAAAAAAAGAAAAGAAAATAAAAGAAACAGCTTATTGGGATTTTACTGGAAATTCCTTAACTTTATTGGTCAATTTAGAATAAAATGATATCTTCATATTTGCTCCTTACTTTGGAACCAGTTAGCTTGTGCTTATAACAAAGTACCCCAAAGTTAGTGGTTTAGTATGCTAATCAAATGTGTGAGTTGGCAACATGACCTGCGTTCAGCCAGGTGGTGCTTTTGCTCTCAGCTGGGCTTACCAGGTGTCTATATAGTGAGCTGCTAAGTCATCCAAAGCCCTGCTGGCCTAGGACTGTGTGATGGTTAATGTTATGTGTCAACATGGCTAGACTATGTTGCCCAGTAGTTTGATCAAACAGTAGTCTAGATGTTGCTGTAAAGGTAATTTAAAATGTGATGCACATTTATAGTCAGTTTACTTTAAGTAAACCAGATTACCCTCCACAATATAAATGGTCCTCTTCCCATCAGTTGAAGGTTTTAAAGGCAAAGATTGAAGTTTCCTAAAGAAAAAGGACTTACACTTCCAGACAACAACATAGAAAATTTTCCTGAGTTTCCAGCCCTTGTACTTAAAACTTCAGTATCAGTCCTTACCTGAATTTCCAGCCCACCAGTTTACCTTACAGATTTCAGACTTGTTTTAACAGACTTATTTAACTCTTTATATTTTTAATTTCATGAAATTTTAATTTTTATATATTACATGATTTTCTTGAATTCCTTGATTTCGAGAGTTAAGATTATCCACTCTATAGAGTTTTGAAAAATCTCTTGAATTTTTCTCTTTGCTTTACTATCTTTCTGGTGTTTAATTTAATTCATATTTATCACTATCTTTATATTTACTAGTACCTTCTTCAGCTTAGGTTTATTTTGTTGTCATTTTCTCAAATTATTTTTCCCAAAGTTTAAAATAGCTTATTTTTATGTTTTTATTATTTTATATTCTATTAATATATTCAAGACTAGAATTTGAGTTCTATTTTACTTGTATTGCATAAGATCATACTAATAATTATTTTATTATTATTATTTTGCAATTTTTTAAGTGCTTGATGTGGTTTGATTTCCTCCTTGACCAAAAATTTTTTTAAGAAGGTGTGCTCCTCAAACTGCCCCCTCCTCCAATTTCTTCCCCTACTCCCCCACCCCAGGGTGAAGAATCAGAGGAATTGTTTTCATCTACTTGTATAGAAATAAATATGGATAGTTATTTCTACTTTGGCAATACTCACTGAGGTTTTCTTTGTTGACTATTGTATAATCTAGTTTTGTAAGTGCACTTAAAAATACAGAAGTGCTCAAGCACTTAACAGATTTTTTTTCTATTTTAAACAGTTATTTAACATATCAGATTGTCAATAATAATTGTTTTTTGATGTACTCTATAATTGAGTTTCTTATTTGCTTAACCTGAAATGAACTGTAAATACTAATTAATATCACCACTCTTTTTACTGATTTTGGCTCATTTTCTTTTTTATAGAAGTTGATTCTTTGTTATTTGATGTGTTGCAATTTATGGCAGAATTTTAAGTTATTCAACATTTGTTTTCTTTGAATGACTTTGCATGATATTAGTAGTCAAACCTGCTTTGGGCATGTATACGCATGGTATGTCTTCTCCATACGTTTTCATTAGAATACAATGTATATTTTAAATGAATTGCTTCTATTAAAAATTGATATGATTTTTTTGTCAAGAATGAGAAATTTTCTTTTACTAGGTGAGTGTGCCCCTTTTTACACTTATGAATATGAAATATCCATTTGATTTTATAATTTATATTTTAACATTTGATCATTCTTAACTTTAGATGGATTTTCTTTTCATTACATGTGGTGATTAATTGGATTACAATTTGGCTAGGCCATAGTACCCAGATATTTGGTCAAACATTCTTTTAACTGTATCTGTGAAGGTATTTTTAGATGATCAGTAGATTTTGTGTAAAGTGGATTACCCTCTATAATGTAGGTGGTTCTCATCAATCAGTCGAGGGTCTTTACAGAAAAAGACTGACTTCCTCAGAATTTTGCCAGCATATGGCCTTTGGACTTGAATTGTAACATTGGCATTTCCATGAGTCTGTAGCCTGCCAGTCTACCTTGCAAATTTTTGATTTGCCAGTCTCTGTGAGTCAATTCCTTAAAATATCTATCTATCTATCATCATCTATCTACCTATTTACACACACACACACACACACACACACACACACACACACACCCTTTTGGTTCTATATTTCTGGAGAACTTTGACAAATAGTCTACATTTATTTTATATATATTTTTTTCCTTCTAAAAATATAGATGATTAATGATTTATTTTATTCATTTTAGTGGCTTTCTTTTAAACTTTGTGAACAGCAATTATTGCATGACTCCTACGATTCCTGCCAAAAATAATGAAGAAATCAATAAGGTGATACTATTCTGCATTCTTGCTGTGTATTCCCCTTCCAATTTTTGTTGGTTATATGATATTTCTTTTATATTTCTATATGTATTATTATTTTACCAAGTATTTGCATATATACGTCAAAGAGTCATTTACCTTTTATATTTACATGAAGTCATACTTATCCAACATTCCTCATCCGGCAATATATTATTACAGCCCCAGGGCTATTTGTAGCTACAGTTTACCTCCCAAACATACCCATTAAGTAAACGTTTCTTTTGTACATGGCACGTTTGCATATTTCCCTGTTGGGGCCTCCCTCCTGTGCCACTCCATAGTGGCAAGACTGCAGACCCAATGTTGCTGCTCCAAGGTAAGGGCTTTTGTTTTTACCACTTCCACATTTGTGTACCTAGTCTTCTGTTTAAAATGCTTAAGGTCTGGAAAATATACATTTTCTTTCAGCATCATTTCTTGTACTAGTTCAGTTGTCTATGAATTTTGAAGGCATCCTTCATATACTGAAGTTGGAAATTTCTACATTCTTACTTTCATTGAAGATGGAGTTTTCTATTTGTCAGCTAATTTCATAGGAGAAAGAGGTAGAGAAATAACTAGTTTAACATCTTTAGATGAGGGGGAAGGAATCCTAAAACATCCTTTGGTTCTTAATATTTGAAATGCTTAACAGAAAGGGAAAACATAATGAAATTTAAATTCTAACAATTTCTCTATGATCATTATTTAAGACTGGGTGAATATACCATCCAGAGATGAGAATATCAAAATGAATGATGATTGTTTAGATAGTGATACTGAAAATTGTGCTAAAATACTCTCCCACATCAATACCTTAAAAAAAAGAAACAACAAAATCAAAGCTTAAAAATTGGAGAGATTTTGAAGAAAAATATGATTTAAGATTTGGAACTGGTGTTATCAATTTTATTATGTTAAAAAGATACTTAAGCACCTTTACCTGGTATGTTTTCAAAAGATAAATTAGCATTTATGAAGTTTTGAAATTTAAGAAATTGCCAAACAATTAAAATAGAGTCCATTTCCTTTACTTTTCTATATTGGCTATGAGACAAACCTATAGTTTCTATAATTTGTCCCATTGCTAAAATATCGATATTATATACCCCTTTCTTTGTATAGATATGCATAGCATTCTTCAGTTTCAAAATCTATTACAGGGCTTCCCTGGTGGCACAGTGGTTGAGAGTCCGCTTGCCGATGCAGGGGACACGGGTTCGTGCCCCGGTCCGGGAAGATCCCACATGCTGCGGAGCGGCTGCGCCTGTGAGCCATGGCCGCTGAGCTTGCGCGTCCGCAGCCTGTGCTCCGCAATGGGAGAGGCCACAACAGTGAGAGGCCCGCGTACCGCAAAAAAAAAAAAAAAAAAAAAAAAAAATCTATTACAAAAGTGTTAGTAGGTGTTTCTTTTCTGCTCGTTAAGATATTTAATTTTGTCTTACTGGAGAACATCAGCCATTTTCTTTTGAAAACTTGGCTTGGGAAGAAATAAGTAGTCTTTACTGTGAAAGTAATGATAAAAATTACATGTAGATAATAAGAAAATATGACACATGGGTAAGATATATATAATTAGGAAATTTGGCTTGAAAACAGGAACTAAAATCCATACATAATTTATGTAATTGGTGAGATCCTGACACTTATTTGCCCTTAAATAAGCAGCGACTTCCTCTAATTTAAAAATTACCACCACACTCAGAATTTTCTTAGGCAAAGAGCTTTTTACCTTTTTTAATACATACTCTGCATTGAAAATATTTACTGAATTAATTATCTGAGTTCTAATTTCAGGGTTTCCAGAGAGAGTTTTTTTCTTTTCAATATCTAGGATTATGCCTTACTCATCTCTAATTTGATATTTTAACAAAATGAATTAATAGATATTATAGAAGTTGCTCTGTCAGTATTTAATACAGAGTAAAATTGACCATAAAGTGATACATATTTTTAAAATTTCATATGGTTACATATTTCTTTATTGATTTTCTGTTCTTATCATAAAGTGGAGGTTGGAGTAAGTACAGATGTAATTGCAACCTTAGAATATTGAGTTTTTAAAAATTAATATATTTTTAGTTCCTCACAGTTTTACTAAATGGAAAATTTATTCTATTTATACTATCACCTATTGGTACTCCAAAAACTTTCCTCAATTTTCTATAATGTAACTCAAATCCCAAGTGGTTGACAATGAGCACTAAGGGAAGTGCGTTGGTGCTGTATTAATACTAGCCAGGAAAAATGTAGAGGAATTTTGCTCCTATGAAAGAGCACATGTAGAAATTAGCCAATCCTATCATTACTCTGCAGGATAAACTTCAACAGGCATTTAAATATGGTTGGGATCTTAGAAAAAAATGTTATGCCCCCATTTATGGGGTATAACATGTGTAAGGCAGAGATCATGTTCTGAAGATCACATCAAAGGTCATAAAATATAGGATATTGGTGTGGTCCTTTGGCAGTTGCCTTGGTATTATCTATGTTTTTTTTTCCCTATGAATGGTCAATTTGCATTATAGAAAACTCAAGAAAATGAATGTAACCAGAGTGTTTAATAAGCAGAAAATGAAGCAAATTATTATTTTGCCATCACTGCTTTTATAGTATTTCTGTTGGATCTCTCCCCCTTATCCTTGATTGTAATCCTAGGGATAACCCTTAGTTTCCCTTGTCACTTTCAACCCTTAATGAACAATTTCATTTTCAGGCAATAAAAGAATCTAGTCCTGTCAATGTTAAAATATTGATTTTTTATCCAATTAAAACTCCTGTGTTCCTGAGCACAGACCTGATCTTTTGGGAATCTTTAGGGAGGAAAGAGATTAGAACATGTCTGACTTCTACCCTCTTCTTTGCTATTGCCTGACATGTTTGCTCTGTTTTCTGTTCTTCTAGGGTCAAGGTCCAAGGGATTTAAAATCATTCTTATTTTCTTGAGAAGTGCTAAGATTTATTGGGATGGCTGGATTTCTTATCTCTCACTTAAATTCTAGCATCTACAAAGTTTTGCTTATGTTGTTTTATCAACTTGACTTCTGTTTTCCCAGCAGGACTTTATTTTCTAAACTACAAACATCATATTTCTTGCAAATTCAAAGTATCATTCATTAAATTCTTACATAAAACTGATTTTAGGGAAAAGCCTTCATGGCAATGAACAAGGACTAATGAGTTTGTTATCTGGACTTGCTTAGCCTTATTTCAATGAAAGTAATCCAAAGCCAGTTCTCAGAATATATGGATTGTACCTCCTCATGAAAAGCAGGAAAATCCCAAATAGAATGGACCCCAATTCCAATTCCAGTCAAATTTCTTTTCTACTCGTGCTAGGCAGGCAGAGAAAAGAAAGGAGGTCTTCTCTAAGATGATGGGAACACTAATTCCTACAGGTACAGAGACAGCACAGTGTTGTGGTTAATAGGACATATTCAAGAGCTAGAGGTCTCCACCTCTAACCAGCTGTGTGCCTCAGAAAGTTACTTCACCTCCCTCTGTTCATTTTTAACAATTGAAAGCAGTGATAATGGTAATATCTATTTCAGTGTTGCTAGGAGATTTAAATGACTTATTTGTAAAGTTCTTCAAGCAGTGTCTGGCTCAGAGTAAGCAGACTCCCTAAGCATACATGAATAGGCAGATTGGATGATGTGAAGTCATATAGCTTGAATACAATGGAAATTTACCATCTTGAGCAACAGGATATCGGGAATATATGAATATAATATTTTGGGGTCACAGAAGTCTTTCTTCACCTCAGGGCTACATTATCTATGTAGTTTCCCATTCAGCAGTAAATGTAGGAAAAGAGAAACAAACAGGAACATGTTTCCTGGTACTTATGAATACTTCTCTGTGTGCTCTGTATTAGTAATTTTGAAAACATCTTTTCCTATTTCTCTCATTGACAAACTGTAGAAGGATTATAGTCTAGTGTGGGAAGGCTCAATAAATGACACACTATAACAAAGAAAGAAAGTAGTTCTAGGAAAAACATATAAATGGAAACCAATTAAGATTGAATATTGGACATTTAATACAAGTTATTTTGCCAATTTGTGGCAGAAAATATCTCCATGCTCTCTAACAGTGTCTTCATTTCTTCTCAGAAACAGTGCCCCTCAAAAAACAAATGTCTTGGGCTTCCCTGGTGGTGCAGTGGTTGAGAGTCCGCCTGCCGACGCAGGGGACAAGGGTTCATGCCCCAGTCCAGGAAGATCCCACATGCCGCGGAGCTGCTAGGCCCGTGAGCCATGGCCGCTGAGCCTGTGTGTCCGGAGCCTGTGCTCCGCAACGGGAGAGGCCACAACAGTGAGAGGCCCGCGTACCGTGAAAAAAAAAAACAAAAAAAACAAAAAAAACAAATGTCTTTTAATTTATCATATAGCATAATTTTGCATAAGTAAAGAACTTAATAGGCTTTCCTGTTCAAACTAATCTATTATGACCCATCATCCCAAACTTCATAAATAAAGCAACACCTTTGTATACAGTAATTTATCTTTCTGTTATACCTATTTACTAGAATTATTAACTATGTCTAATAAACAGCTATATTGTTTAAATCTCTACCAGAAATTCTAAGAACTTTGAGTGTTCTGTTATTATCATAGATTCAACATTTCTCTTACTGAACTCATCTTTTACTTTTTGCCTTAAAAGTCTCCTTCTTGTATGTGTCACTTCTTTGAGGTAGTCAGAATTCTAGCAGTGACATACGTAGGACCTAACTTCATGCTTGGGTCCTCCTTTTAATCTCACACAAATCTGTCATGGTGTCACACCAATACTTCAGTGGTTATATGTCTTCCAATAATTAGTTCTTGTTCCCAGTGACATTGTGACAGTTTTGGCTTCATCACAAAAGCACGAGGAATGACTGAAATAGCCACACAGATTTTCTGTCTACATCTTCTTAACATCTTTTAGACATATCCTCTATCATTTTCTCATACTGATATAAAGTGTGTCGCAGACCTCAACAGTTTTTAGTGGCTTCTGAAAAGTGGTCATCTTTCCTTGTGTTAGTCTCTTAGATGGCAATTTCACAACAGTCAGTCTGGTCATTATATCTCAGGCCCCCATTGGGCATATATTGAACTTTGAGCCTTAACCCACTTCCTTCTCCCTTCCAGGATTTTCCTTGTTTCTCTGACTAGAAAGTCCTCCCCTCTCCTATTGGTCATTCAATGAACATTTGAGACACAGTAAATCCTTCCTTCTCTCAACTCAATGATATTAGTTTCATTACCAAATATGACAGTCATATATTGTCCTATGAAATATAAAATTCTTTTTGCACTACTGTTGTATTTCTTCCGAGTTCACATTGGCTAGCTCAGTGTACTTTATTTTCTAGTTGAAGTGGACAGTTATTTTTCTTCAGATTTTAGAAATTAAAAATGGCAAAATTACAAGTTTGATATATTTTTGTCAGAGTTCTATTTGCATGATTTTACATTAATGGAATGTGGAATATACCTCAAACTGGCATAATGCTGCAGGAATAAAAAATAGCTCAAGGGCTTCCCTGGTGGCGCAGTGGTTGAGAGTCCGCCTGCCGATGCAGGGGACACGGGTTCGTGTCCCGGTCCGGGAAGATCCCACATGCCGCGGAGCGGCTGCGCCCGTGAGCCACGGCTGCTGAGCCTGCGCATCTGGAGCCTGTGCTCCACAATGGGAGAGGCCCGTGTACCGCAAAAAAAAAAAAAAAAAAGTTCAAAAGTAAATCAAAAGTTAAGAAAATCAATATTATCCGAAGCCAAATTATGAAATTTCATACAATATAAAATTGATTGCCAACTATGTAACACTGGATGATATAGAATAATACACATTTCTTGCTTTCAAGTTTCATCAAATACCCAGAATAAAACATCAAGAAACCGCACAATTGCTTCACATATCTTTAGGAAAGGCAGATTTGACCTTATCATACTTTTTTTTGAAAGATACCTTGAAAAAGTGAAATAATCAAGGTATAGAAAGAAGATGGTAAAAGAAGATATATACATATTTCACAGTAATGAGAACCATGATTTCTTATTATATTTATGTATTTTTGCATAAACTCTTTGATTTTTTTCACCATCAATGTAAATTTTCGTTTTTTGTTTTTATGGTTCACAAAATCCAGTTTTCATTTAAAAAAAATGATTGGTTTATGTAATACATTGTATGGAGAAAAAATATTCAAATTCACTTTCTTCCTTAATTTTTGTCATTATTTTAAATGATGTGACAAATTTTTCCATCTTCTAATTTAATTATTTAACTGTGGTTCACCGATTTAAACGGTGAAAACAATGACAAGTGGTAAAATAAAGGAATTAAATTGAGTCATTTACAAATAAATCATTCTAAGTGGTTCCATGTATCTCCTATATAAACTATGTAGCAAAAAGCAATAGTTTAAAAGTCTCCACAGGAGGGGGAAGAAAAAGAAAATTAATAAATTGGATAACAAGAGCAGGATTTTAAATGGGGAAAAACAGATAAAATAAGGTTATTTTTGTTTTACTGTCTATAGATTTCCAGAGAAAAGTTTCACATGAAACAGAGAGAACCAAAACTGTCACTTGGTATAAAACTATTTTCCTAAGTGACTGTTGGATTTGAAAACTGCTTTTTCTGTTTATACATTAGCTTAAATTGTAGGCTTACTACCATCACAACCGAAGCCTGTCAGATAAAAATATCTGAAAGGATTTTAGTTTCAGTTCACAGATTTTTAATCTATGTAAAATCTAATACAAGGGCAAATATAAAGTGTGTTAAAAAATTGATTTCAAAAATATTAGATAGTCTGGATTTTTTTATAGAGTTGAGAATGAGGTGTACCTTCTCTATTTTATTTTGAAAAATAATTACTATTAATATCTTGTGAAGTTTATGGAAAGGCTCAAAGTTGATTAGACTATGTGAGAGCTCTCTTGGACAGATTACCTAAAATTACTTTGAGTTGTTGCTTTCATTTATCAGGGATAAGGGAAAGAAGTTACAGCAGTAAGCAAAATTAACATTCTGGTGGACCATATATATAGTAATTTAGACTTTATTGCTATCTGTTTTTAACTCTGTTACACAAGGAGAATGATAGCAACTAATCAATAAAAATGCACATGTATTGTCCTATTCCACTTCCTTTTAAAAACACAATGAAATTTGGGACCATAAAAGAGAATAAATCTAAGGGGCCTACACAGGGATCTCAGTTATTATACTGGTAAACAATAACATCAAAATGTATTTAAATATGTAACTTGGTCACAGTCATATTAATTATAAAAATACTGTCCTTGTTATAGTTTTAATGCTCTAAAGAGCAATATAATATTTCATCATAGATTATAGCCAGAATAAATTGAATTCAGGTTTAGAATATGTTTGAAAACTCAATTACATTTCTACTATCCTATAATCAAGCATTAATAGTAATAGCTGCCTTAGAATTTTTGGTTTGTCTTATGTAATTTACCTGAAAAGAACTCAAAATTATAAAATATTACTGAGAATTTAAAATATCATACTAGGTTCTTTAGGCATTAAGGTTAATACATTGAATGTGACCTTAGCTTTCACTGAGTTTACAGTCTTGTATAAAGTTGTAAAAGTATTAGGTACTATAAAAATTGTCTAACAGGCTTTTAATGTAGATTAGAGCATGAGAAAAAAGGAGAAAATGGAATAGGCAAAAATGAGAAAATAAGGAGTCCTCTGTGAAAAAGTGACTTCAATGCTCAGACTTAAATTAGGGACATAAGTTTGCTAAATGAAGGCATAGGGTGAAGAATATTTCAGATAAAATATTGATAAATAGTGAGGGATAGTAAACAAAAATAACAAAGAAAAAAATTGATTAAATTCCTTCAATTTCTAATAGAGAATGCCATAAGGCATTTTAAAGTTATGATATCAGAAAAGAAATGTGGGTTAGACATGGTGGTAGAGAGTTTTCAGCATATAGATTGTGATTGAAGCCATCACAATGGTAGAGATTTTTGAGGGAGAATATGCCAAAAGATAGGAGCTCTGGGATATCTGATCTTAAAGCATTCTGTAGAGAAGGTAGGACATTTGTAAGAAGCAGATAGGAATGTCTACAGAATTTAGGAGAAATCCAAGAAAATTTGAGCCCATTGAGACCAAATAAAGAGGTGTCATCCACAGTATTAACTATTTATGAGTTTGATATAACAGTAAAACAATACTGTCATTATTCATCAACTCATAGAGAATCATATGTGTTTTCCAAATGTACATAAAATACTAGATGGGAATGCATAAACATAATACAAAAATTTTTAATCCATGAATATTGAGTATATTTTCTTCTTTTTAGCTTTCCATATTTAAATTTTCTCTATCATGTGATAAATCCAAAATTACTGTTTTCAAAACTGTTTAGACATGATCCTGAGTTGCTTTTCCCTGTAAGGCAGAGATATTTTAAAGTAGTCTACTTTAGTGTGTCTATTAAAATAAACCCAGTGAAAATTATTAGTGAGTTCTGGCAGTTTTCAAGGAATTGCCCATTTTAAACAAATTCTAGGCAAAGAAGTGAACACACACACACACACACACAAAATGAAATTGTCATAGTTGAACATTTTTAAGTGTTTTTAAAGTGAGAACCAAAAAACCAAACAAACAAAAAAGAAAACTGGAATATTGGAAGAATATTTTCTTCCAAAATATTGGAAGAAAAAAGAAAATATTTAAATATTAAGAAAGAGATAAAGTAAGTAATATTCAAGACAGTGAAGAGAAGGGGAAAAAATGGGTTTTAAGACTGCATTCATGAGATATGAATGCGCCTAGCAAATCCTGCTAGGTTTTGCTGTCCTCTATCTTAGGGAGAAATTAAAGTTTATTTTGTCTTGGGGAAGAATATGAAGTAGTCCCTTGGTACACTTGGATATTTTACCTTTAGGTAGGCAATACTTACTACAATAAGAGATGTTACCCAGTTTTTCTTTTATAAATATCCATATTTCAGGGGCAACTTTAGGAACACATTGGCAAAAGCATTAATAATCCAGTACCAATAAAATCTTAGATATATAACTCTATAAATCTAACTACATTATTCAAAGTACCAGTAAATAAGCATAGAAAATAAATTACCAATCCTTAATATTATTAACTTACAGAAGGACACTAAGCATATACGGATTTTAAAAGGAAACATATTCTTGTCTTAGTAGATTAGAAGTTAGGAAATTAGAATTAGGAATGTTTTCATAAACTTTAGTTAAGATACGTAGTGTTTTCAATTGTCACCCGATGCCAGAAGATTGGATTTGTGTCACAATATAGTACTTTTTCATCTTAATTTTGTCATTGGAACTCTGGAATAAGATTTAGTATAAAAGAGCACAGTTTAAATCATAGTAAAAATGTTCTGTTACTAAAACACCAATGAGATCTTGAAAGTAGGTCTTGGTTGTAATGCGATCTGACACTCTGACTGCAACCCTAATGGACAGTCTTTTTATGAATGATTAAACACAAGTGCAAAATCAACAAAGAAATTTTAAAACATATCTAAAATAAAACGAATCCATTAGGTTTATACTGAAGTTTCTTTTATATTAGAGAAGTTTCTTCTTGGGAGTATAAGAGATATTGGACAGAATTTGGGCATTGTTTTCATATAATCCTCAGCTGATAAAATGTGCTATGATGAGATGCCAGAAAATGGAAAAACATTTCCAAATCTTCTGGATATTTATAGTATTTTGTCAAAACACTGAAAAAAAGTTCACCAGACACCCAACTTGTTGGCATTCTAAAGCAAGAATCATTATGTTTGCTTCTTTACAGGTTGACCAGTAAAGAATGAGTATGTCTCTTTGTAATTTACTAATTTCCCATATGAGTTTTAAGTAACATAATGGGTATAGAATTTTCTGGATATGTCTCATTTCTACCAACCAAGATAATGAAATTTTATTTTCTGCATTGAAAAATCCATGATTTAGATGTCAGAAGGCCCTTAATAAAATTGATATAGTTTGCTGATATGGAAAAATCCTGGTAGTTTAATTGTACTTAGTTTGAAATCTATACTATTTTACTGAATTAACAGACATACTCAATATGAAAAACAAACAGAGAGCACCAGAATCACAGCTAACTACTGAATAATCATCGACAGGAAGACACTGGAAGTCACCAAAAAAGATACCCTACATCCAAAGACAAAGGGGAAGCCACAATGAGACAGTAGGAGGGGTGCAATCACAATAAAATCAAATCCCATAACCACTGGGTGGGTAACTCACAAACTGGAGAACAATTATACCACAGAAGTAAACCCACTGGAGTGAATGTCCTGGCTTCCCAACCTGGGGATCTGGCAATGGGAGGCGGGATTCCCAGAGAATCAGACTTTGAAGACTAATGGGATTTGATTGCAGGGCTTTGACAGGACAAGGGGAAACAGAGACTCCACTCTTGTAGGGCACACACAAAGTAGTGTGCTCATCAGGACCCAGGGGAAGGAGCAGTGACCCCATAAGAGACTGAAGAAGACCTACCTTCTAGTGTTGGAGGGACTCCGGCAGAGGTGGGGGTGGCTGTGGCTCACCATAGGGATAAGGACCCTGGCAGCAGAAGATTTAGGAAGTGCTCCTTGGCATGAGCCCTCCCAGAGTCCCACTGTTAGCCTCACCAAAGAGC
This sequence comes from Lipotes vexillifer, assembly GCF_000442215.2. NCBI lineage: Eukaryota > Metazoa > Chordata > Mammalia > Artiodactyla > Lipotidae > Lipotes > Lipotes vexillifer. Next base: position 282,411 of record NW_006773486.1, on the reverse strand, counting down.
CAGTAACCTCCAGTGCTGGGTCTCCTCAAGCCAAACAACCAACAGGGAGGGAACTCAGCCTCCCCACCCCCTCACCCCCCGACCCCCACCCATCAACAGACAGATTAAAGTTTTACTGAGCTCTGCCCACCAAAGTAATATCCAGCTCTACCCACTACCAGTCCCTCCCATCAGGAAGCTTGCACAAGCCTCTTAGATAGCCTCATCCAGCAGAGGGCAGACAGCAGAAGCAAGCAAGAACTGCAGTTCTGTAGCCTGTGGAATGAAAACCACACTCACATAAAGGTAGACAAAATGAAAAGGCAGAGGACTATGTACCAGATGAAGGAACATGATAAAAACCCAGAAAAACAACTAAATGAAGTGGAGATAGGCAACCCTCCAGAAAAAGAATTCAGAATAATGATAGTGAAGATGACCCAGGACCTTGGAAAAAGAATGGAGGCAAAGATTGAGAAGATGCAGGAAATGTTTAACAAAGACCTAGAAGAATTAAACAACAACCACTTAGAAGAATTAAAGAATAAACAAACAGAAATGAACAATATAATAACTGAAATGAAAAATACACTAGAAGGAATCAATAGCAGAAAAACTGAGGCAGAAGAACGGGTAAGTGACTTGGAAGACAGAATGGTGGAATTCACTGTCGCAGAACAGAATAAAGAAAAAAGAATTAAAAGAAATGAAGACACCCTAAGAGACCTCTGGGACAACATTAAATGCACCAACATTTGCATTATAGGGGTCCCAGAAGGAGAAGAGAGAGAGAAAGGACCCGAGAAAATGTTTGAAGAGATTATAGTCAAAAACTTCCCTAACATGGGAAAGGAAATAGCCACCTAAGTCCAGGAAGTACAGAGAGACCCAGGCAGTATAAACCCAAGAAGAAACATGCTGAGACACACAGTAATCAAATTGACAAAAATTAAAGACAGAAAAATTATTAAAAGCAACAAGGGAAAAATGACAAATAACATACAAGGGAACTCCCATAAGGTTAACAACTGATTTCTCAGCAGAAACTCTACAGTCCAGAAGGGAGTGGCACGATGTATTTAAAGTGATGAAAGGGAAGAACCTACAACCAATATTACTCTACCCGGCAAGGATGTCATTCAGATTCAATGGAGAAATCAAAAGTTTTACAAGTAAAAGCTAAGAGGATTCAGCAGCACCAAACGAGCTCTAAAACAAATGCTAAAGGAACTTCTCTAAGTGAGAAACACAAGAGAAGAAAAGGGCCTACAAAAACAAAACAAAAACAATTAAGAAAATGGTAATAGGAACATATGTATCGATAATTTCCTTAAATGTGAATGGATTAAACACTCCAACCAAAAGACACAGGCTCAGACTGCGCAGATAGCACAGTAGTTAAGAATCCACCTGCCAATGCAGAGGACATGGGTTCAAGCCCTGGCCTGGGAAGATCCCACATGCCACGGAACAACTAAGCCCATGTGCCACAACTATTGAGCCTGCATTCTAAAGCCCGTGAGCCACAACTACTGAAAGACATGCACCCTAGAGCCCATGCACCACAACAAGAGAAGCCACCACAATGGGAAGCCCGTGCACCACAATGAAGAGTAGCCCCCACTCGTTGCAACTAGAGAAGGCCCAGGCACAGCAATGAAGACCCAATGCAGCCAAAATAAAATAAATAAGTAAGTAAGTAAGTACGTAAGTAAATAAATAAATAAATAAAAGAAAACCCAACACATTATTAAAAAAAAAAAAAAAAAGACACAGGCTCCCCGAATGGGTAAAAAAACAAGACCCATATATATGCTGTCTACAAGAGACCCACCTCAGACCTAGGGACACATACAGACTAAAAGTGAGGGGATGGAAAAAGATATACCATGCAAATGGAAATCAAAAGAAAGCTGGAGTAGCAATACACATATCAGATAAAATAGACTTTAAAATAAAGAATGTTACAAGAAACAAGGAAGGACACTACATAATGATGAAGGGAGCAATCCAAAAGAAGATATAACAATTATAAGTATATATACACCCAACATAGGAGCACCTCAATACATAAGGCAAAGGCTAACAGCTATAAAAGAGGAAATTGACAGTAACACAATAATAGTGGGGGACTTTAACACCTGACTGACACCAATGGACACATCATCCAGACAGAAAATTAGTAAGGAAACACAAGCTTTAAATGGCACAATAGATCAGATAGATTTAATTGATATTTATAGGACATTCCATCAGAAAACAGTAGATTACACTTTCCTCTCAAGTGCACACAGAACATTCTCCAGGATAGATCACATCTTGGGTCAAAAATCAAGCCCTTGTAAATTTAAGAAAATTGAAATCATATCAAGCATCTTTTCCAACCACAATGCTATGAGATTAGAAATCAATTACAGAGAAAAAAGGAGGGTAAACAATACATTACTAAATAACCAAGAGATCACTGAAGAAATCAAAGAGAAAATCAAAAATTACCTAGAGAAAAGTGACAATGCAAACACAATGATCCAAAACCTATGGGATGCAGCAAAAGCAGTTCTAAGAGGGAAGTTTATAGCAATACAATCCTACCTCAAAAACAAGAAAAATCTCAAATGAATAATCTAACCTTACACCTAAAGGAACTAGAGAAAGAAGAACAAACAAAACCCAAAGTTAGTAGAAGGAAAGAAATCATAAGGATCAGAGCAGAAATAAATGAAGTAGAAATAAAGAAAACAATAGCAAAGATCAATAAAACTACAAGCTGGTTCTTTGAGAAGATAAACAAAATAGATAAGCCTTTAGCCAGACTCATCAAGAAAAAGAGGGAGAGGACTCAAATCAATAAAATCAGAAGTGAAAAAGGAGAAGTTACAACGGACACTATAGAAATACAAAGCATCATAAGAGACTGCTACAAGCAACTCTATGCCAATAAAATGGGCAACCTGGAAGAAATGGATAAATTCTTAGAAAGGTATAACCTTCCAAGACTGAACCTGAAAGAAATAGAAAATATGAGCAGACAAATCACAAGTGATGAAATTGAAACTGTGAATAAAATCTTCCAACAAACAAAAGTCCAGGACCAGATGGCTTCACAGGTGAATAGTATCAAACATTTACAGAAGAGCTAACACCCATCCTTCTCAAACTCTTCCAAAAATAGGCAGAGGAAAGAACACTCCCAAACTCATTCTACGAGACAACCATTACCCTGATATCAAAACCAGACAAAGATACTACAAAAAGAAAACTACAGACCAATGTCACTAGTGAATATAGATGCACAATTCCTCAACAAAATACTAGCAAACAGAACCCAACAACACATTAAAAGGATCATACACCATGATCAAGTGGGATTTATCCCAGGGATACAAGGATTCTTCAATGTACACAAATCAATCAGTGTGATACACCATATTAACAAATTGAAAAATAAAACCCATATGATGATCTCAATGGATGCAGAAACAACTTCTGACAAAATGCAACACCCATTTATGATTAAAACTCGCCAGAAAGTGGGCATAGAGGGAACCTACCTCAACATAACCAAGGCCATATGTGACAAACCCACAGCAAACATCATTCCCAATGGTAAAAAACTGAAAGCTTTTGGCCTAAGATGAGGAGCAAGGGAATGTTGTCTGCTCTCACCACTATTATTCAACATAATTTTGGAAGTCCTAGCCATGGCAATCAGAGAAGAAGAAAGAAATAAAAGGAATCAAAATTGGAAAAGCAGTAGAACTGTCACTGTTTGCAGATGACATGATGCTATACATAGAGAATCCTAAAGATGCCACCAGAAAACTACTAGAGCTAATCAATGAATTTGGTAAAGCTGCAGGATACAAAATTAATGCACAGAAATCTCTTGCATTCCTATACACTAACAAGAAACAATTGGAAATATAAATTAAGGAAACAATCCCATTCACCATTGCAAGAAAAAGAGTAAAATACCTAGGAATAAACCTACCTAAGGAGGTAAAAGACCTGTACTCAGAAAACTATAAGACACTGATGAAAGAAATCAAAGATGACACAAACAGATGGAAAGATATACAATGTTCTTGGATTGGAAGAATCAATATTGTGAAAATGACTATACTACCCAAAGCAATCTACAGATTCAGTGCAATCCCTATCAAAATACCAATGGCATTTTTTACAGAACTAGAACAAAAAATCTTAAAACTTGTATGGAGACACAAAAGACCCTGAATATCAAAAGCAATCTTGAGGGAAAAAAACAGAGTTGGAGGAATCAGACTCTCTGACTTCAGACTATACTACAAAGCTACAGTAATCAAGACAATATGGTACAGGCACAAAAACAGAAATGCAGATCAATGGAATAGCCCAGAGGATAACCCATGCACATATGGTCACCTAATCTATGACAAAGGAGGCAAGGATATACAATGGAGAAAATACAGTCTCTTCAATAAGTGGTGCTGGGAAAACTGGACAGCTACATGCAAAAGAAATAAAATTAGAACACTCCCTAACACCATATACAAAAATAAACTCAAAATGAATTAAAGACCTAAATGTAAGACCAGGCCCTACAAAACTCTTAGAGGAAAACATAGGAAGAACAATCTTTGACATAAATCACAGCAAAATCTTTTTGACCCACTTCCTAGAGAAGTGGAAATTAAAACAAAAATAAACAAATGGGACATAATGAAACTTCAAAGCTTTTGCACAGCAACAGAAACTATAAACAAACGAAAAGATAACCCTCAGAATGGGAGCAAATATTTGCAGAGGAATCAATGGACAAAGGATTAATCTCCAAAATATATAAACAGCTCATGCAGCTCAATATTGAAAAAACAAGCAACCCAATCCAAAAATGGGCAGATGACCTAAATAAACATTTCTCTGACGAAGACATACAGATGGCCAAGAGGCACATGAAACGCTGCTCAACATCACTAATTATTACAGAAATGCAAGTGAAAACTGCAATGAGGTATCACCTCACACCAGTCAGAATGGCCATCATCAGAAACTCTACAAACAAATGCTGGAGAGGGTATGGAGAAAAGGGAACCCTCTTACACTGTTTGTGGGAATGTAAATTGATACACTTACTACTATGGAGAACAGTATGGAGGTTCCTTAGAAAACTAAAAATAGAATTAGCATATGACCCAGCAATCCCACTACTGGGCATATACCCTGAGAAAATCATAATTCCAAAAGACACATGCACTCCAATGTTCATTGCAGCACTACTTAAAATAGTCAGGTCATGTAAGCAACCTAAATGCCCATCAACAGATGAATGGATAAACAAGATGTGGTCTGTATATACAATGGAATATTACTCAGCCATAAAAAGGAACGAAACTGGGTCATTTGTAGAGACGTGGATGGATCTAGAGACTGTCAATATAGAGTGAAGTCAGAAAGCATAAAACAAATATCGTATATTAATGCACATATGTGGGAAGTGGTACAGATGAACCGGTGTGCAAGGCAGAAACAGAGACACAGATGTAGAGAACAAATGTATGGACACTGAGGGGGGAAAGCAGGGAGCAGGGGTTGTGGCAGTGGGATGAATTGGGAGATTGGGATTGGCGTATATAAAATAGATAACTAATAAGAACCAGCTGTATTATAAAAATTAAAATTCAAAAATAAAAACAAATAACCCAATCAAAAAATGGGTAGAAGACCTAAATAGACATTTCTCCAAAGAAGACATACAGATGGCCAACAAACACATGAAAAGATGCTCAACATCACTAATTATTAGAGAAATGCATATCAAAACTACAATAAGATATCACCTCTACCCATCAGAATGGCCATCATCAAAAAGTCTACAAACAATAAATGCTGGAGGGAGAGTGGAGAAAAGAGAACCCTCCTACACTGTTGGTAAGAATGTAAATTGGTACAGCCACCATGGACAACAGTATTGAGGTTCCTTAAAAAACTAAAAATAGAGCTACCATATGATCCAGCAATCCCAATCCTGGGCCTATATCTGGAGAAAACCATGGTTCAAAAGGATACATACATCCTAATGTTCATTGCAGCATGGAAGCAACCTAAATGTCCATCAACAGATGAATGGATAAAGAAGATGTGATACATATATACAATGGAATATTACTCAGCTACTAAAAAGAATGAAATAATGCCATTTGCAGCAACATGGAGATTATCATACTAAGTGAAGTAATTCAGACAGAGAAAGACAAATATCTTATGATATTGCTTATATGCAGAATCTTAAAAAATGGTACAAATGAACTTATTTGCAAAGCATAAACAGACTCACAGACTTAGAAAACAAACTCATGATTTCCAAAGGGGAAAGGTGGGGGGCCTGTAAATTGGGTGTTTGGGATTGACATATACACACTACTATATTTAAAATAGATAACCAACAAGGACCTACTGTATAGCACAGGGAAGTCTGCTAAATATTCTGTAATAACCTAAATGGGAAAAGAATTTGAAAAAGAATAGATATATGTATATGTATAACTGAATCATCTTGTTGTACACCTGAAACTAAAGAACATTGTTAATCAACTATACACAAATATAAAATTAAAATAAAATAAAATAAAAGACATGCATTGTGAACTAGATTGTTTCTTATGTGATAAAAGCAGCAGATGTGCTTGGAAACAAAAGAATCTATTATCAAAACTGCATTGACAGAACTGCTAGCACTGCCACAGTGGCCTAAGAGTCCAAATTGTTAGTGATTCTCATTAACTGTGGGCTGGCAGAACATCAAGAGTAACTTGTGTAGGCAACAGCAAAACACATCTGAATAAAATATTGGCAAATTGAACTTTTAATAAAAAGTCAGTTAAGGCATTGTAAAGCTGCCTCTTGGGAACCGCTAAACCAATTAGGAATATAAAACACTACTATTATCAGCATAATAATAAATTATGTGTTCTTTAAGGTAAGGCCCAGGCTTGATTGGAGGCGAGGAAATACATTTGTTACATTCTCCATTCATTTCTGTTTGAATGATCAGTCAAATAACCTATGAATTTCTACATATGAATTTGATTTTCAATTGATCAGAAATAATTGTGTAAATATTGAGAGTCCATGGAATTTTAAAGCCTAGTTACCATTGAGATGCTAACCTTATTTTACAGATGAATAAACAGATTAAACATAAACCTAGAACGTGATTTTCTGATTCTCAAACTAATGTTTTTGAATGTAGGGTACTGCTTCTCAAATCAGAGATATTCAGACAAAATGAAAAAAAAAAGGAGTCTGGATGAGCAAAATTTTCTCAATATATTATTCTAATTTTACTTTTTTCTCTTTCTTTTTTCTATTCTCATTTTGTCATTATTTAGTCACATTGATGTTTAGTTAATCATAGTTTACTTGAACTCTTTTTCTTTATTTGGATTTCATTAATATCTACCAGTGTCCATTACAACTTGCAACTTTATATGATATAGTTTTAAATTTTTTTAAACTTGTGGCCTAGAACTTTGAATTGAATCTGATCCAGCCACTGACTTGTTCAAATGCAAATATGTGAAAATATCTTAACCATTCCATATTTTAACATTGTCATGTAAAGTGGGATAGTTGGATTACATAATCTCTACAATTCTACCAGTTTTAAAATTTCTGTTTTTATGTTTTAAGTTAAAAGAAAATTTGAGAAAATTTCATAGCCAAGAGTAGCCTAAAGAGATGTGATGGTTAAATGTAATGTGATATCTTATATGAGATCCCAGACCAGAGGAGGAGATTAGGTAAAACTTAGGAAATATGAATAAAGTATGGACTTTAGTCAATAATAATGTATCAATATTGATTCATTAATTGTGACAATTGTACATACCAATGTAAGATGTTAATAATAAGAGAATTAGGAGTGGTATATAAGGGGAACAATTTATCCTATCTTTATACTTTTTCTGTAAATCTAAAACTGTTCTAAAATTTAAAATGTATCATCTTTATCTACACACAGACACACACACACACACACACACACTCTAAGTGTGGTGTAGATAAGCCCCTTATCATGGAGACCAGACACACTGCCTGCTTATCCCTAACTAATGGGTTTCAGTTTCCTGCCAGCTGATGAATTATTGAAATAAGAAAATTTCATCCTCTTGTGAAACACAAAGATCACTTCACTCTCTTATGACTACAAAGCCTGCTGCCCACAACCTTGCTTGTTCACTCTGTTCCTGAGTGAAACCTCTATGTGGCCCTGAATGGCATAAATGTCCTCCACCCCAGGATGTGGGTATACCTGACTAATAAATTTCTGTAGATCTCATCTCTCCAGTCTGGTGTTGTGTGTTTGGCCATCTCCATGACCCTGGGTTAAAGAAAGAGATAATCAAAACACCAAGAGAAAGTGCCCCAAACTTTAGAACCGGAACTCTCCCACTTATACCTGTCTTGTAACTGTTTCCAATTTCTTGACTTTTCAAGCTGTGCTTCTCTATTTTTTGCCACATTTTCTGCCCCTCCCTCTACTTTGTTTCTAATCTTTATTTCTTGAATATTATCATTCTTTCCACTTATAAAATCTGGAATCCTAAAGAATTTATGGAAGCTGGGTAATGAGCCAACCACTACTTGTAATCACTCTGAGACATTCCTTATTATATCTTCACTTCAAGGACGTCCTTTCAATTAGACTTTTGAAAGCTTATGGCTTAGACACATTTGGTAAAAACATTGCCAGTCTATTACTACCATTATTCTTTTTCTGAATTAAATAGTGAAATCAAAACTTTTAAAAGAAATTATATCAGTTGTTATTTTATGTTAGTTGTCATATTTAGATTTAGTCTAAATAAGAATTAACTTTTTAAAACTTTATTTTCTAATCTATTCATGCAAATTAATTAAAGATTTCTGACAATTTATTGTCATCCATGATTTAAATTTGTTTATATATGAACAAAAGGATTCAAATACTTCATAAAATTTCATCTCAACAATATGTATGTTCTTTAACAAAAGCAAAGTTTGGTAGACTTTGGAGTAACACCTACAGTTGCAGGTGCCTATATTGAATACTAATGATGTATAGGTGTTGCTTTTTCTGTACAATCAATCTCCTTAGGCATATAATATGTGTTAATGGTCCATATGTTTATTGATATTGAATAAAATAATCTGTGTGCATTTCTGCCTTAACTGTTTCTATGAAGTAAGTGAATGAAATGGTTCAGACACAAATATGACAAAACAGGAAAATAATCCGTAGGTTAATAGCTTTAGCAGGTAGGAAAAAAACTGCCACCACTAGTAAGGAGCATGATGTACAATGTCGTGGTTTTCTTTGCAAGTTTTTATGCTTTGCTTGTGAAACCAGCTAAGATTGGTGTTTTTTGTAAAAGTTGCTGTTTGATAACTTGATCTGTTTAAACTTCCTCCATGGGGTAAGTTTTGGTGAATTTTATCTTTCTAGAAAGTCCATATCATCCAAAATTTAAAATATATCTTCATAAATAATATATTATATGGGAAGAAATGGTGAGTGTTGATGAAGATATATTTAAGGGGAAAAAAAAAGAATTGCTGAGAGTACTTACCTGACAGTCTTCAGTTACAAGACATGTTGTCTGTGAGATTGGATGGGATAGGGAGTTGAGGAAAATAAAGCTTTGAAATGGCTATTGATTAAAATAAGAGGAATGAAATAGGTTTGCTAAATAGTAGTGGCTCCTCTGAGATTGGATCAGAATATTCTCTTTGAAATGTCTTTCACTTTTATCTAAAACTATCCAAATTCTACATTTGTGTTTAACCATTTCAGTCACTCCTCCACCATAAAATAACCAGGTCATATTTCTTATTTTCCTCAATTTCCAGTTTCTGTCCAATTAGTTCAAATAACTCTATAATGGAGGAATTTTTAAGGACCCATATTTTCTACAATTTATCAGAGTCTGAGATTAACATATACACACTACTATATATAAAGTAGATAACCAAAAAGGACCTACTGTATAGAACAGTATTATTCTGTAATAACCTACATGGGAAAAGAATCTGGAAAAAGAATGGATATATGTATATGTATAACTTAATCACTTTGTTGTACAACTGAAACTAACACAGCACTGTAAATCTACTATACTCCAATATAAAATAAAAATTAAATTTAAAAAGAAGTTGCAGTTGATTAAATATTATATTATAAACTTCTTTTACATTTTTGACCCCACCAAGGACAGCATTTCATTGATTTCTACATCCATTTCACTGTCCCTAATACCACTTCCCTCCTCACTCAGCTTTGACTCTGTGTACTTTCATTGCAATCATGCCTTTGCAATCATCCTCAATAATTTTGTCTACCTTTCTCTCTATCATACTCAACTGGAAAAATTCCAACTCAAATTCAATTCTCCATATGTAAGTATGGTCAAAACATATATACATGTGTGTATCCACACATATGCACACACACACCAGTACAGCTATCTGTCATTTTAAATCAGGATCACTAGTATCAAGTAAAATTTTAGTCATGATAGGAATTCTTCTGCATTGTCTAAAAGCCCAGTGCTTCCAATCCTTATTAGTCAAAATAATTTAGGTTATTCTCTGTTAATAAGCACCTCCTAACCTTCAATGTAAGCATACAAACAATAGTTTACTTCTCACTCACTCAAAATATTTAGCAAGACTGGGAAGCTTTCCTAGGCAGCTGTTGGCTAGGTGATGGCTCAGCAGCGTTCATCTCTCACAACATCTTAGGATTCCACAATTGCAGGGTTAGGGGAAAAGTTCTTTGGGAGATCTATCTCACACAATCGTTTGCCTGAGAAACAATTTACTGTCTGAGACAGATTTTCCAAAGAGAAACACATTTAAATGGCAAAAATGAATCAAATGATGACATGTAACCTCAAGATAGAAGTGAAATTGTTGCAGTATACAGGCACCATATTTCTCAAACAAAAATGTTCTTACCAGTAAAAAGGTAAATATGTGAGCTGATGGATGTGTTAAGTAAATTGATGGGGGGAATCCTTTCACAATGTAGACATATATCAAATCATCATTTATATACTTTAATTATCTTATAATTTTATCTGTCAATTATACCTCAACAAAGCTGTAAAAAGAATGCAGGATTGCCAGTTAAATTTTATTTTCAGGTTAAAAAAGAATAATTTTAATATATGTCCCATGAAATATTTTGGAAAATACTTATATTAAAATATTATTCACTGTTTATCTGAATTTTAATTGGGTGTCTTGAATATTATCTGGCAACCCTACACCCGAGTACCCAAAAGGAAAACTGCAAAATATTAGTAAGCAGTGCTATGTATACCATCCCAAACTTTTCATATCAGAAGCCATATAAAAAAAATCACAGTATCTGCTACTGGAGCCCCATTTGAGCCTGTTCAAGACAACAGGTGACCGGCCCTGGGGTTTCAGGTGTCCCAAGTCCTGGCCTAGTCAACTTGAGAGATGAAGTGAATAATAACATCATTAGGAAAGTTCTACCCTAAACTATTCCTTCTACCAAATCTGAAAGTGTTAAATTTCGTAGTTACATAACAGTTGGTTATCCATTCATTGGTTGATGGACATTTTTCTGATACTTAAATTTTGTTATTAAACAATGCCAGATAATGAACTTCAAAGTGGCTAACTTTAATAAAGTAAGTAGTCAGATATCTTCTAATTAACCAAATAGACAAAGTAGAGCTGTGTAAAATCTCTGACCCTAGGGTCTGGGTGTCTATAATTTCTTTTTAAAGTTTATGTCAGAGTGATAACCACTGAACTAAACAGATCTTAAAATATGTTGTTTTACATACTCTTCAGTTCACCAACCTAGATTCAAATGATGCAAAAAATCACTTTTTAGAAACAGAGGTCAAAAGAAATTCTCCTTTTGAATCATCCCTTTTTCTCTCTGCATACCAGCATTAATGCTTTAAGGAAGTACTACTCTCAGTTTCAAGTGTCTGGTTGTTTATCAGGACTAGATAAACAGTTTAGGAGTCCATTGACAGTTGAGAAGTCTAGCCTAGGAGCAGTAGTGAGCTCCAGGGATTATTTTGTCCTTGGTTGTTTTTCCAAACAATATAGCTCAGAATTGTGTATGTAATGCGAACACTAAATTCTTGATGAAAGAATGACTGAAAGTGAAATATATCTAAATATAGTATATTCGTCAATACCTTCCTTAGAAAATTGATCCTCTAGGTCTTTTACCATTCTAGTAATTGAAACAATAGCTTCCAAATAATTCTTTGCATTCAAATATGATACTTTAAGTGGAAAAAAAATCTCTAATATATGATTCAAACTCGCTCATATTTTATGTGTCTAATACAAAATCTGGGTGCCCTATCTTCCTTTTCAAACCTCACCAATCCATTTTTTTGATTATGTTACTGAGAGAAGACAGCAAAAAAAATATTAAAATATTTTTAAACATTTTGCTTTTGTGATGACAGACTATACAAATATGCAGCAAAGTAAATACCTTTGAGTCAAATCAGGCCCACATTTTATTGTCACACACACAAAAAAAACAACTTGCCATCTGCATAACCATTACAAAATATTTAAAATATCCCACTTCTGGCATATGCCGAATTCGTATACAATTCTGTTTCACATAAATATGTTACCTGGAAACAAACATGTCTAAAAGAATATGAATTGGTATCTCATGGCACTCAGTATATTTGAGTATAAATCTGAGAAGGGATTATCACAGAGCAGTTAGTTATGGTGAAAAAAAACAGATGAAAAAGTTAATATTCACAGTACTATTATTTAACTCTCTCTACATAAACCTTTTCAATGCAAACATTTTGAGCGATTCATAAATTCCTACTAATTCATAAATTAGTAGGAATTCTATCCTTACTAATGATTACTTTTAGATAAATACCCCCCCACACACACAAACTCCTTCTTGGATACCTTTTTTGATTTCTACATGTAGCTATAAGGAGAAGTATCTACCATCAAGGCTGTGTAAAAATCATTCATTTTCTCAAAGATACATCAGGATGGCCATGTGAAAAATTGACAGTATAGATAATAGAAATACCTATGAAATAGACATTTATTTTAGGATACTTTTCATTTTTATGTTATTAGGAAACAAAATCTATCACATGTCATTTTATTGCCTGTAGTAATCTAAATATCCAATTTTACTCTCTTACAGGTTGTAAAATGAAGAATTGGAACTGAATTAAAATCAATATCTGTTTGACTCCAAAGTCTTCCTCTTTCCCATCCACCAAAACCCCTAACAGGAAAATGCATTACAGTTACATTATTAGAACTTGGTTTTTAAAAATGTTAAACTTGTTAGAACTTGGTTTTTAAAAATGTTGAAAAGCATGCCCACATGCATCTTGTTTTCAAGATTCATGGATTTAAATTAAGATAATCAGGATTCGGTTTGTCCCTTAGTGTTACTTTAAATGCAGATGCAGATCTCATTCTCTAGAACTGAATTAATTCATAGTGTTTTGGAATAAACATTTACTGTTAAAGACTTTTAAAATATTTTCTCCCAAGACCTCTAAAAGATATTAAATTTCACTTGAAACTAAGAGAGATTCAATAGTTGAATGGAACCAGCCAATGGTAATATTATCATGGATACACTAAGTACTATATGGTTCTAAGACTAGTAAACACTTTAAATGCTTACTTTTACTGGATATTGGTGACTGGAGAATCATTGACATTTTAGCACTTTGAAAATTATTAGGGTATTATTTGGATATACCTTGATTAGCAGAGGCCAAGATTTTGTTGTTGTTGTTTTTAAACCAAAACTCTTCTAAATAATCTGGATTTAGAAACCCGTGTTCATATTTCAGTTATTGCTAGATACACTCATTTATTCTTTCAAGGATGGTGAGAACTGTCCTAAGTCTAGGTGGGTGGGGTATTATCTGTGCTTTGTCTACTGGTTTGACCTTTGACCACACAGGCAACACACTCACACACTGTTCCTTACTTTGTGGGTACATATAGTACTACTCATCTAGAGAGCCAATAATACCAATTATTCCTTTGAGTGGAGTCTTTGGCAGAATATGGCACAATGCAATTTGACTGACATGTTTCCTTTTTTAATTATATATTTTATAAAATTTTTCATTTCAAATAAACTGGTTCTATGAAAGGATTACCAAAGAGAGTCTTTTGCAATAATAAATCTATTTGAAAAACTTAGGTGATGCCACACATATAATCAACTGTAATACAAAGATTATAAGAGCAAAATCATAGTCATTTGAATGCATGTTTACAAGAGAATTTCAAAACAATATGGCATGAAAAATTTCAGCATGTAGAATAAGCTTAATTCCTATTCTTGTATCTGGTTTTATCAAATTGAAAACATTGTGTGTGTTTGTTAATGTGTATGTCCTATAGGATGAATTCAAAAGTATACTATAAAAATATTCAGCATGTCTAATTAAAAATTGCTAACATTTACTGAGCATTTACTTTGTGCTAGGCAAGAAACAAGTAGGACAAAGAAAAATATTTTATTTTCTCAAAACTGATGCTTACAGAAGAGCAACATGGTAGTCTCACTGCTAGTAAACGTTAAAGTGGAGATTCCAATCAAAAGCTCTTTTACTTCAAAGTCTAATGTATCAACATTATATTATATATTTTTTCAAAAAAAACTGCTGGAACTAATAATCTGAATATTAAATATTATTTACAAAAAAAACAAAAGACTCAGATAAAAATTATAGACACTATATGTATATCTGCCACTATAAATAATAATAGTCAGCCGAGACATAGTATTAAAGCAAAAATAATCTCATTTCCTTTAACCCAGAAATATGCTTACTTCTTCTGACTTATAGAATTCTAAATGTAAATCACTAAATCATCTAATCTGTACTTTGGACAAATATATAAATGATTCATTAAATAAAAATTTATCTATAAGTAATAATCATTATTTATAACTTCTGCATGCTAATTAGCATTTCCAAATTTTGTATTTATGATGAATCTTAAAAATATTCAGGGAGTTTATCAAATGAGTTTACCAGATCCTCTCATATATTTTAATATTTTGAAAGGAACTCTCATTAGATCCTCTTTTTTCCCCCAAATAAAAATATGTATTTTTTTTCTTTTACTTATGGGGCCTGGAACAATTATGGAAAATACTCCACATTGTGAGGTTGAATTTATTTAATTCGATCACACACCACTATAAGGGAGTATTTTTTATCCCTGGGCACCCAGTTGTCACTACCTTCCATTTATTCCCATTGCCTAAATGTCCAGACCATTCATGTTCCCAAATGCATGCTCTGTTGTCCTCTTATTGCTGCCTTGCTCCATATAGTCCCAATATTCCATTATACTCACTTTCACTCTCAATGATTTATAGGAATCAACAATAGAAATCACTTAGCAATCTATTACTTAAATTCACTTGCCAGTGTCAAAGAAGTGAGTAGTGATAGAATCTAAGCACCTAGCTTCTAGCCTGTATTTACATAAACTTAGTAATCAATTTACAAGTATAAATATATGAATAAGTACATCTGCTCTTCTGTAGCTATCTCATGAATCTAACATTTCAACAGTATGAGAGATTATAGGGGGAGGTAGTTTAGTCAAAAAATGCTCCTGTTTATTGAAGACTATTGATAGTGATGAAGAGAAAGAAAGGTGTTAGGTATTTCCGATTCTCCCCATGTTCCAAGATAAAGCATAATTTTTTCACTTCTAATATACTGGTATTAATTAGTTCAGGCAAAATACCATGGACTCAGTGGCTTAAACAAACATGTATTTCTCACAGTTCTGTAAGGTAGAAGTCTGAAAACAGTATCGCTTCTTATGAAGGCACTAACCTCATCATGAGGACCCCGCTCACATGACCTTATCTAAATTACCTCCCAAAGGTCCCATCTCCAGATACCATCATATTGTGGGTTAGAGCTTAAACATATGGATTGGGGGAGGGGGACGAAATTCAACCATAGGATCCCTCTATTAAATGCAACTTTATTCAATGTCTCTCTACTTTGCTTGCACTCACAGCTAATCTAATGGAACAAACAAGTCATCACTGAGCTTCATGCTCATCCATAAGCTTAATTCCATCAGGCCTAAGGAACTTAGTACAATTCCATCAATCAGTGGAGAATAAAGCCTCATTTCAGAGGGAGAAGCTGGCCTGGGTTTCACCTGTGTAGCAATGTCTACCTCTACTCTTGCCTTTAACACCCAACAATTAGATGTTCCCAAATCACCTGGACTCTGCCTTGGCCTCTGCACTCAATTCAACCAGTTCAACTTTTTACCAGTCATGGATGACTAACAAATTAACTGTTTCAATAAACTGTTTTAAAATTGTTTTAAATTCCATTCTTTAAACAAGAGATACACAACGCTAGTTATATACCAAAACTTCCAATAGTGCTTTTGAAAAGTGAGAGTGTTCACAATCTAGCCCAGAGATTTCAGTTCAAGAGGATTGAGGTAGGGTTCAAGTATCTAGGTAAATTTAAAAGGATCACAGATGATTGTAATGACAACCAGGCTTGAAAACTTTCTAATCTTTGAACTGAAACCCCAAACCACATTTGTATCTTTTGGTCTCACTAGACAATCTTGGTCTGGAGAAACACACACCACATATGTATATATTGTTGTTTTGTTTTGTTAATTGTAAACTGAGAGATTGATAGTTCAGTCTTAAAAGAATAAAGTTGCAACTTCTGCTCTAATTCCATGCCTGGCTCCACGATTTTTATTGTTTGGGAGATCTTGATTGTAGAACTCTTTATTAATCATTAACTTTCTTATGCAGATGTGGAATATTTTTATGACTTGGTTACCTTAAATTTCCCCTTCCTTTCCATGCTTCATTAAGTCACCCATCACTACATAAGAACTTTAAGAATCATGTTCTTTAGTTTCTCAAATAACCAATTCCTGCCATTCTTCTTTAGTGATGTTTATCTTGAAGTGTGGTTTAACTTGATTCTTCATCCTGCCCTTCCTCAACAGAGTATCAAGAACATTAAGTCTGTCAGCTTTTCTCAATTCTCTATGTTCTACACCCAAACGTCTTCCAAGTAACCTTTAAGCAACTTTTCAATTTAAAATAGAAATTAGAACTAAAAGTATATATATATATTGTAGTATATTTGCTTTATAATGTTGTGTTAGATTCTGCTGTAAAGCAAAGTGAATCAGCTATATGTATACATATACCCCCTCTTTTTCGGATTTCCTTCCCATTTAGGTCATCACAGAGCATCGAGTAGAGTTCCCTGAGCTATACAGTAGGTTCTATTAGTTATCGACTTTATACATAGTGGTGTATATATGTCAATCCCAATCTCCTGATTCATCCCACCTTCCCTCCCCCCCACCCCATTATCCATACGTCCATTCTCTACATCTGTTTCTATTTCTGCTTTGCAAATAAGTTCATCTGTATCATTTTTATAGATTCCACATATAAGCAATATTATACTATATTCATTTTTCTCTTTTTGACTTCACTCTGTATGACAGGCTCAAGGTCCATCCACATATCTGCAAATGACCCAATTTTGTTCCTTTTTATGGATGAGTAATATTCCATTGTATATATGTGTCACATCTTTATCCATTCATCCATCAATGGACATTTAGGTTGCTTCCATGTCCTGGTTATTGTAAATAGTGCTGCAATGAACATTGGGGTACATGTGTCTTTTGGAATTATGGTTCCCTCTGGGTATATGCCCAGGAGTGGGATTGCTAGGTCATATGGTAGTTCTATTTTTAGTTTTTTAAGGAACCTCCATACTGTCCTCCATAGTGCCTGTATCAATTTACATTCCCACCAACAGTGTAAGAGGGTTCCCTTTTCTCCACACCCTCTCCAACATTTATTGTTTGTAGACTTTTTGATGATGGCCATTCTGACTGGCATGAGGTGATACCTCATTGTAATTTTGATTTGCATTTCTCTAATAATTAGTGATGTTGAGCATCCTTTCATGTGTTTGTTGGCCATCTGTATATCTTCTTGGGAGAAATGTCTATTTAGGTCTTCTGCCCATTTTTTGATTGGGTTTTTTGTTTTTTTGATATTGAGCTGCATGAGCTGTTTGTATATTTTGGAGATTAATCCCTTGTCAATTGCTTCATTTGCAAATATTTTCTCCTATTCTGAGGGTTGTCTTTTCATCTCGTTTATGCTTAGGGTTAAATGTTTGATTCAGCAGAGTCAAATAAAAAAATATTTTAGCTATTTCTGTGAAGTTTTCAAAATAGGCAGCTAATTCGGATGTAGTAAAAAATAGTACACATATAAATGCTTGTGCTAGATTACATTTGTTTTTAGGGTTTATTTAATTCCAGTAGGGTCTAAATATACAGACCTGCTCTGTATATTTAGTTGTTAAAGACAACTAAGTTCTACCAGAGCCATCTGTATATAAGATGGCTCTGGTAGAACTTAGTTTTCTTTAACTTCATTTGAAACAATTTTGTTAGATTGTATGTGATAGCTGTCACGTTAGTGTGCATTTATAAAAAGACTTGCAAAACTGGTGAATTTTTGTGTTGCCATTTTAATATTGAAGATGGAAGAAAAAACCCAACATTTTTGGCATATTATGTTTTATTATTTCAAGAAAGGTAAAAACGCAACCGAAACACAAAAAGAGATTTGTGCAGTGTATGGAGAAGGTGCTGTAACTGAGCGAACGTGTCAAAAGTGCTTTGTGAAATTTTGTGCTGGAGATTTCTCGCTGGACGATGCTCCACGGTCAGGTAGACCAGTTCAGGTTGAGAGCGATCAAATTGAGACATGAATTGAGAACAATCAATGTTATACCATGTGGGAGATAGCCGACATACTCAAAATTCTCAAGCTTTGAAAATCAATTGCACCAGCTTGGTTATGTTCATTACTTTGATGTTTGGGTTCTACATAAATTAAACAAAAAAAACCTTGACCATATTTCCACATGTAATTCTCTACTGAAACGTAATGAAAACGTTCTGTTCTTAAAAAAAATTGTGACAGGTGATGAAAAGTGGCTACTGTACAATAATGTGGAATGGAAGAGATTGTGAGCCAAGTGAAATGAACAACCACCAACCATACCAAAGGCCGGTCTTCATCCAAAGGTGATGTTGTGTACATGGTGGGATTGGAAGGGAGTCCTCTATTATGAGCTCCTTCTGGAAAATGTAACGATTAATTCCAACAAGTTCTGCTCCCAATTAGACCAAATGAAAGCAGCACTTGATGAAAAGCGTCCAGGATTAGCCAACAGAAAACCCATAATCTTCCATCAGGATAATGCAAGACTGCATGTTTCTTTGATGACCAGGCAAAAACTGTTACCAGCTTGGCTGGGAAGTTCTGATTCACCCCACGTATTCAGCAGACATTGCGTCTTTGGATTTCCATTTATTTAGATCTTTACAAAATTCTCTTAATAGAAAAAATTTCAATTCCCTGGAAGCCTGTAAAAGGCACCTGGAACAGTTCTTCGCTCAAAAAGATAAAAAGTTTTGGGAAAATGGAATTATGATGTTGCCTGAAAAATGGCAGAAGGTAGTGGAACAAAAGGGTAAATACACTGTTCAATAAAGTTCTTGGTGAAAATGAAAAATGTGTCTTTTATTTTTACTTAAAAACCTAAGGTACTTTTTGACCAACCCAGTATTTATATTTAAATGGAGATTATATTATGAGGAATTGGCTCACATGAATATGGACACTGAAAAGTCCTACAATCTGTAAGCCAGAGACTCAGGAAAGCCAGTGGTGTAATTTAGTCCAAGTCTGAAGGCCTCAGAACAGGGGAGCTAATGGTTTAAAATCCAGCTGGAGAAGATGAAATGAGGTTTCAACTCAAGCAGGCTGGCAGGAGGCAAAAAAGGGTAATTCTTCCTTCCTCTGTCTTTTGTTCTATTTAGGCCCTCAATTGATTGGATGATATTCACCCACACTGGGGAGGGCAATATACTCCACTGATCAACCAACACAGCTGCTAATCTCACCCAGAACCATCTTCACAGACACACTTCAAAATAATGTTTAATCTGGGCACACTGTAGCCAGTTGACACATAGAATTAATCGTCATGAATATCATCATCTAACTGGGAAGTTATGAGAGATTGAGCTCTCTGTTATACTGCTGGTGGGTATGCTACATTAAACGATGCCTATGAGGGAAATTCAAAATATCTAGAAAAATTGCATACGGATGAATTTATCCTTTGACAATCCTACTACCAAGAATCAGAAAATATACTGGCAAAATTTGAAATAATTTAGGACCAAGATTATCCATTATAGTATTTATATAAATAGCAAAAGATTAAAATGAATGCAGTGTTCATTAGTATAAGCCTGATTGAATAAACTATAATAGCACATCCACTGAATGGGACTGTAAATATCATAAAGTGATAGAAAATGATAAATTCTTTATATTCTCTCATGAAATAATTTTCAGGATTCACTTTTAAATTAATAAAAGTATGGTACAGAAGATAGTTGCAGTATTACACCATTTGCATATCCCTTTACTTTTATACAAAATATTTATATACCCACATAAATATAAATGCATATATATGTACATTTGCTTATATTTGTCACAGGAAATAGTGACAGTGGGGAAAGAAAAGCTGGGAACAATAGAGAATAAATGGATATGACAGAGAGTAAAGAAAGAGTTGTCTAAATATGTCATTATGTAGTTAAATTTGAAAACATAGTTTCAGAAGATATATTCAAAAAGTAAAATTAAATTAAAAAGCAATGGCTGAAAATTACAAAACAAACCGAAACAAAAAACCTAAGTTTTTATCAAGTTGGTGACATATCCAATTTGAGAATGATTATTTCAAGTGGTTTTGGAGTATTTACAGTATTTTGTATGTACATTTGTTGTTAGAATATATTCTACAGAAAGAAAAAAAACGATGAAAAACATCTTAAACTTCATGCGGCAGTCTAAATATTACCTAGTGTTGGGATTATTATGTTAAATGTCCATGCATATGTGGATAACTGAACATACAGAAAATTTCAACTGAAAAATTAGTTAAAATATCCAATACTTAAATAATCTTAGTGTATACGTACATTAATGCTGGTTTTTATTTTGAGTATTTACCTCTCTATATTTTCATATTAACTAGAATATAAACTGTAAAGTATGTTTCTATTTTTATACTCAGGTATGAAGAATAACTGTTATTTTAAGATATGAAGAGACTAATTAATCTAAAGTTATATTTAGATACATGAAATACCTAGCAAATTAAGCTGCGTAATGCATTGCTTTACAAATAAAAAGCACGGAACTTTATATTGGCATGTATATATGTAATATGCTTATGTACCTTTATTATTACGTTGTAATAACTTAGAAACAAAGCATATTTTCAAAATGTAAACAATTTTGAATTTCATCATCTAATTAGAGTGTGTGTGTGTGTATAAACTGATATATAATTACACTGCGTGAGGTGACATAACGTGTGTATGTCCTTACAGAGAGAGGGTCATTTTATTTTAATCTCTCAATGATAATTTGGATTTTTCCAAAGTTGAATTCTTTGACAGTTTTCTCTTGCTAAATGTGTTTTCTTTTTTTTTTTTTTCCTTTGCTCTAATGTCCTGGCTCTCCTCTTATGCGATTCTCTTTGCATTGACAGATATATCCCCTAGGAATCTTGGGAGGAGGGTAAATGTGTTTAGTGATATATGACATTGTAAAATTCAACAACTTGTACTATTGCTCATATGACTGACATAGTCTGAACAATAGCATGAAGAAGTTGAATCACTGAAGACATGCCTTTTCTGACAATTATTTTCTCTTTCAAAATGTGATTTTTTTCTTTACAATAAAAAAAAATCGATTCTGTATAATGATTAGACTTTCATCATTGTAATGCTTGGCCACTTGTGTAATTGCTATTTGAGTCTAATAAATTTTTAGTTGTACAAGTACTTCAAAGATTTTTAATAAAACCCCACTATTGATAAAATACAAACATTTGAACATCTCTTCAATTTCTTTCACTTTATAAAGATAAAACATACATATTTTTTAAAAAAGTCATTGAAGGCATATTTTTAAAAATTATAAGTCAGAAAAAGTTTCTCTGACCTACTCTCCAATTCTGTTCCATAGAGGCAATTTCTTATACTTTTTTAAGACATTTCTTCTCATATCTACACTAAATAGCATGCACAGACTCATTACTGGATAACTCAATCTTAGAATTTACCAATTTATTTTCTATTAATTGGATGGAGATTTAGTCATCTTAAGCTCCTGCTAATAAACTCCCATTAAAACATCTTAAGTATTAAAAAATTATATATATAAATTGTGTACATATATATTAACAGGCTTATCCATCCATTTTGGAAATGCTTTAAAAATTATTTTATATAAGTTATAGTAAATATAAGATACAATTAGAAAAATACTATTTCATAAGATTTTCAAAGACATTTGAGACGTGGCTTTCTACTAATTATTTAGCTTAACTAAAAAATTCCTCTTTAAAGCAACTGGCCAGATGAAGTTCCTTTAAAAATTTTTTTCTAGAAGAATGCTTCAGGCAAAATGATTTTACTGACATAAAGCACTGACAGTGCACCGACTCATACATAGACTTACAGTCTTTGCACAGAGTCATTGTACTCTGCAAAGAGAGATTTCTAATCCTTTAATCTTTCCTTGTGTGTTCTTAAATTGCAATTTAAATCTATCTTTGCAAATTCTAGAAAATTTATTTTGGCTTTGCATAATTCATTACTGACAAAAATATCATTTAGCATACTTAGTATGCCTCCAACGAGGAGAAAGTTTTGAAGTTTTCATTGCACTCAATCGGAATACAATTTAGGTTAAAATTATTTTTCACTAGAGCAGTATTTAAACATTTGATTCACACTTGATTAATATCTTTCATTACAGGCACCAACTTTGGGAGGTGAGTTAAAATGAGTGAAACTGACTACTTAAATATGACACTGAAAATGCAGGTGGATAATAAAATGAAAACATCAAAATTTGTGGGATGTTGCAAAAACAATGTTTAGTGGGAAATTAGTAGATTTGAGTGTTTGCATTAGAAATGAAACAAAAGTTAAAATCATTTCTCTAAGCATACACATTAATAAGCTACTCAGATTCCCTAAGAAGTCTTCTTGGAATGCCCAAAGATATCTTTCATTCTATTTCATTAAGTAGAAAATGGTGACATAACCACACCTAGATCCAAGGAAGTTTAGAAAATAAAACGTCTAGCCTGACACAGGTCTACCATAAATACAATTGAGATTTCTTGTGAAAGGAGAAGCGGGAAATGCCACACAGCTAAATATAGAGATTATACCTAAGGCTCTCCTTTTTAGTAGCCCAAGAAATGACCCTGTCCACATACATCTATATTCTCCTAGGCAGAAATAAAATTAAAAATTGAAACTGACAGCATTCTTTGAGGGATGATTTAGGCCAAACTACAGCCTGAAAAATATGTGAAGGAAAGAAGAAAAGGATAATAATATCTATTTTGTCTTGTTTAAAACTAATTCATTTAATCCACAAGTATATGGAATGCCCACCTCATGACAAATCCTAGTTTACATATCAAGAATACAGAGATAAATAAGACAGACAAGGTCCCTACTTATAAGGAACTTATATTATGCTGAGGAGGCATACACTAAAAATAAAGAATAATAATATACTATAAGTACCAGGAAGAAAATAAAACAGGGTGGGATAGGGTAGCAAGTAGGGATACCTTTTGGTGGATGTTAAAGACAATCTTTCTGAGGAGGTGGCATTTGAGCTGAGAATGGAATTAGTTAATGACAATGATTGTGTATCTCCAAATTATTCTTTATTAATAGCTACTGGAGTCATTTATTTTACATACTGTGTACTAGCTCTCTAGATATAGATACAACTTATAGTTGCCTTACACTTTAAATTAATCAGCAGTATCATCAATGATACTTAAATTATTTAAATTACTTAACATCCCTGAATGTTTCCTATCTTAAAAAGGGATAATTCATCCAACCCTGTAAAGCAGAGAGGTTTGGTCAACTAATATTTGAGAATGGAACCAAGAATACTCAATAGAGAAAACACAGTTTTTTTAGTAAATGGTGCTGGAAAGATTGGATATTCACATGTAAAAGAATGAAACTAGACACCTACCTTACACCATTCATAAAAACTAACTCAAAATGGATTAAAAGTTAAATATAAGACCTGAAACCATAAAACTCCTAGAAGAAAACATAAAAAAAAAAAAAATCTTTGACACGAGTCTTAGCACTGATTTTTTTGTATGTGACACCTAAAGCACAAGCAACAAATTATTTTTTTTTAAAGTGGAATCACATCACTAAAAATCTTCTTCACAGTAAAATTAAAAAAATAAAAATAAAAAGGCAGTCTACAGAATGGGAGAATATATTTGCAAATCATATACCAGGTATAGAGTTAATATCCAAAATATATGAAGACCTCATACAACTCAATGGCTAAAAATTCCAAAGTCATAAGGTGGGCATTACATATAGCTGTGGATTAAATGAATTAGTTTTAAATGAGACAAAATAGATATTATTATCTATTGGTTATCATCAAAAAGACAAGAGATAACAAATGCTGGAGAAGATGTGTAGAAAATTGAACTCTTGTGCACTGTTGGTGGGAATGTAAATTTGTACAGCCACTATAAAAACAGTTTGGAAGTTCCTCTAAAAGTTAAAAATAGAACTACCATATTATTCAGCAATTCTACTTCTGGGTATATAGTTGAAGGAAACAAATCAGTATATCGAAGATATATCTTCACCCTCTTGTTGACTGCAGCATTATTTACAATAGCCAAGACATGTAAAGCACCTAAGTGTCCATCAACAAATGAATGAATAAAGAAGTGATATGTATGTGTGTGTGTGTGTGTGTATACACACAAAATGGAATATTATTTTGCCATAAAAAGAAGGAAGTCCTGCCATTTGTGACAACATGGATGGACCTTGAGGGCATTATGTTAAGTGAAATATGTCAAAGAGAAAGACAAATACTGTATGATCTCACATGTGAAGCCTAAAAAACAAAAACAAAAACAAAAACAAACAAACAAACAAAAACCTCATTAAGGAAAGAGATCAGATTTGTGGTTACCAGAGACAGGGAATGGAGGGTGCATGGAAGAATTGGGTGAAGGTGTTCAAAAGGTATAAATTATAAGATAAATAAGTATTGGGAATGTAATATACAACATGATGACCATAGTTAACACTGCTGTATGGTATATTTGAAAGTTGTTAAGAGAGTAAATCCTAAATGTTCTTATCACAAGAAAAAAAACAGGTTTGAAGTTAATATTTTTTATTATTATTGTGGTAAAAAAATAACATTAAATTTACCATGTTAATCATGTTTAAGTACATAGTTCAGTACTGTGAAGTATATTCACATTGTTTTGCAAAAGATCTCTAGAATTTTTCATCTTGCAAAACTGAAACTTTATATCCATTAAACACTAATTTTCACTTTGTCCTCCTCCAAGTCTTTGGAAACCACATTTTTACTTTCCATTTATATGATTTTAACTACTTTAGATGTTTAAACAAGTGGAATCATATAGTATTTGTCCTTTTGTGATTGGCTTATTTCATTGAGCAAAATGTCCTCTAGGTTCTTTCATGTTGTAGTATGTGACAGCATTTCCTTTTTTATTGTCTTCATAATATTCCATTATTTGTATACATTATATTTTCTTTATCCATTTATCAGTCAATGGACATTTGTTTCCACATCTTGTCTATTTTTAGTAATGCTGCAGTGAATGTGGAAGTGCAGATATCTCTTCAAAATCTTGATTTTAATTATTTCCCACTTATACCAAAAAGTGGAACTGCTGGACCATGGTAGTTCTATTTTTAACTTTTAGAGGAACTTCCATAACTGTTTTCTATGATTTCTGCAACATTTTACTTTCCAGCTGACAGTGTAAAAATGTTTCAATTTCTCTACACACGCCCCAACACTTATTATTCTCTGTTCTTTGATAATAGCCACCCTAATGGATATAATGTGATCTCTCGTTGTGGTTTTGATATGCATTTCTTTTACAATTAATGATATTGAGCATTTTTTCCTACGTTTACTGGCCACTAGTATGTACTCTTTGGAGAATTGTCTATTTAAGTTCTTTGTCCATTTTAAAAATTGGTTATTTGTTCTTTTGTTGTCAAGTTGTATGAATTCCTTACATTTTCTGGATATTAATCCCTTATCAAATATATAATTTGCAAATTTTCTTTCCCATTCTGTAGGCTGTATCTTCACTCTGTTGATTGTTGTTTTTTCTTTTCTGATACAGAGAAGTTCTTAAGTTTGATATATTCCCATTTGTCTATTTTTTTTTTCTTTTGTGGCCTGTGCTTTTGGTGTCATATCCAATAAATAATCACAAAATCTAATATCCTGAAGTTTTTCCCCTATGTTTTCCTATGGAGGTTTTCTAATTTTATGCCTTACTTTCAGGTCTTTATACTGTTTTGAATTAATTTTTTTGTGGTGTAAGGTAAGGGTTCAATTTCATTTTTTGCCTGTGAATATCTAGCTTT
Organism: Lipotes vexillifer; assembly: GCF_000442215.2. Taxonomy (NCBI): domain Eukaryota; kingdom Metazoa; phylum Chordata; class Mammalia; order Artiodactyla; family Lipotidae; genus Lipotes; species Lipotes vexillifer. Next base: position 255,738 of record NW_006773486.1, on the reverse strand, counting down.
CCCAACAACGCTTACTGAAGAGACTCTATTTTCCCCATTGTGTAGTCTTGACACTTATTTTCAAGATCATTTCAGCTATTCAGTGTCCATTGAGAGTATTTAAGGTGAATTTTTCTATTTAAAAAAAAATGTCATTGTAATTTTGGTAGAGATTGCATTGAACCTGTAGATAACTTTGGGTGGTATGGCCATTTTTACGATATTAAGAATACCAATCCATGGTATTGGGATGTCTTTATATTTCTTTGTGTCTTCATTAATTTCTCTTAGAAATGTTTTGTAGTTTTCAGTGTATAAGTGTTTTGCTCCTTGGTTACATTTATTTCTAAGTATTTAATTCTTTTTGAATCTATTGTAAATAGGATTATTTTCTTAATTTCTTTTTCAAAATACTCATTGTTAGGATACAGAAATGCAACTGATTTTTGTGTGTTGATTTTGTATCCTGCAACTATGCTGAAAGTGTGTATTATTTTTCACAATTTTTGTAGAATCTTTATGGATTTCTACATATAATTCATGTCTTTATAATCTCATACTCTTCCTTTCCAATTTGGATGTCTTTTTAAATTCTTTTTCTTTCTTTTTTTAAAAAATTGTTTAATTGCTCTGGCTAGGACTTCTAATACTATGTTGAATACAGCTGGCAAGAGTGGACCTCCTTGCCTCATTCCTGATGTTAAAGAAAAAGCTTTCAGTCTTTTATCATTCCGTATGATGTTAGCTGTGGGCTTATTACACATGCTTTTATAATGTTGTGGTAGTTTCCTTTTATTCTTAGTTTGTTGAGAGTTTTTATCATGAAAGAATGTTAAATTTTGTCAAATGATGTGGTTTTTGTCCTTCATCTGTTAATGTGGTGTATTACGTTAATTTTCATATGTTGAACTATCCCTGCATTCCAGGTTGAAGTAAATGTTTTGATAACACGTTTTCTAGAAAGAGCCTTTTTCTATTATAATGTGATTTTCTCAATTGCAGCTATATTTAAGTCTTAGTTTAAATCCCGCTTCTGATGAAACAGCTGATGTCTCACCTTGGCTAGATTCTGATGACTAAGAAATCAGTGTGTGTGTGTGTGTGTGTGTGTGTGTGTGTGTGTGTGTGTGTTTATGGGGGTGAATACTTTGTACAATGAATGAGAATAGGTACAAGATAGTAGTTTGAGAATGTGAGCTCTCAAGTCAAACTCTATGAGTTTAAATCTCAGCTCCTCAGTAATTTGAGGTTGGACAGATTATTTAGCATGTTTGTGCCTCAGTTTCTTCATCTGTAAAATGGAAGCATTAACAGAAACCTATCTCATATAGCCACAATAAGAATATAATATACATAATTTTGGAATTGGAATTTGCACCCAAGTTCATTGCTGACATTGGTGTTGATTTTTTTAAAAACTTTAAAATTTCAGATTTATAGCACAATTGTGACAATAGTGCAGAGAATCCTAATATTCTTCACATTTAGTTTCTCCTATTATTAGCATATTACATTAGTATGGTAATTTGTCACAACTGAATGAACTAATGAACTAGTATTAATACGTTTCAAATTTATTCAGATTTTTTAGTTTTACTCTATGTACTCACTTCTTTCTGATATCCCATACAGATTACCACATTATATTTAGTCATCATATCTCCTTAGGCTCTTCTTGGCCGTGACAGTTTCCTAGACTTTCACTGTTTCTTATGACCTTCAGAGTTTTCATAGGTACTAGTCAGGTATTTTTCTAGAATATCCCTTAGTTGGGAATTTTCTTGTAGTTTTTCTCATGATTAGACTGGGGTTATGAAGTTTTAGGAGGAAGACCACAGAGTTACAGTGCCATTTTCATCACATCATATCAAGGGTACACTCTATCAAGATGATTTATCACTGTTGAAATTAACCTTGATTACCTGTCTGGATAGTATTTGTCAGATTTCTCCACAGTAGAGTTACTGTCTTCCTTCATTTTCTATACTATATTCTTTGGAGAAAGTCACTCTGTGCTACAGCCCACAATTAATAAGTAGAGTTGTGTCTTTCTCTTGGGGGGTAAACTATCTTATGGGGTAAAGGATCAATTATTTGGGCTTATTCTACATGGGAGAGTTGTCTTTTCTCCCCATTTACTTAAACATTTATTTATATCAGTGTGAATTCAGGGATATTTATTTTATACTTTGTACTATAACCCTACTACTTTATTGCTCAACTTGTTCCAGCTTTAGCTATTGGGAGATTTTTGATTGGGTTCTGTGTCCCTTTCAGAGACCCTCATCACTGTGATCTGTTTTGTTTTCTTTGTTTTATAACACTTCCTTACTTTCTGGCATTACAAGATACTTCAGGATCCTCTTGTATATTTTCTACCTGAGTTCTGGAATCAGCCACTCCTTCAAGGAGCTCTGGTTCCTTTTATTGGGGAATGGTATTAGCAACAAAGATCCAGACACAAGGAATGCTTGTTGCTACTGATATGGCTTTCTAGGCCCAGGATACATTTATATTTGCCACAACTCATATTTATATACTTCAGAAGCCTTCCTTATTCAAATAAGAATCAAAAAAAGAAGACCAGTTTACATAGATACTATAAAGAATTAATGACTATACATAATTTGGAACTGTATGTATGAAAATAAATATTTTATGGATATCTATCAATTTTAGAATTGTAGATATTTTTTCACATGCTTTCTATTTCAATGGAAAAGCACTAATTCTGAAAGGCAGTCTGGAAGTGGTTATATGTGAACTCTGAAGCCAGAATTCAAATATTATCATTTTTTAACATTGACAATAGCCATATTCATATTAGTATTTAGAAAAACGTCTATTTCATTACTCTACAAACAATTTGGTATTTAAAATTGACTACATCTTTCTTGATCTTTTGTTCTTTATCTATATTATACAAATTGAAAACATACTCAACCTTAAAAGAACATGATATCATTATATAAATAACAATTAAATGGTTCTAAACATTTAAGTTGTCCCAACAAAATGACTTCTTAAAATGTCTGTTACTCCTTTCAGATAATAATATGATAATTTACTTTATATAGAGAAAATGTTATTTAAAAGTCCCTTCTAGAGATAGTACAGTATTTTGCTTCCCTAGAAATATATTGGTTACCTTTCTTAAATATAATTTAACCACATATTAAAGTATTGACCCATTGCACAAATAAATGGTATTTACATATTTTTTAGGTCCCTTTTTAAAGATACTTTATCTTTCTTACTACCTGTACTAACATCTATCTAAAAGGTAAATTACCTTCTTTTAATACTATCAATAATTAAGTGAAAGAAAATTTCAAAACAACTCCTACTATTGTTTTATTCTATATTTTGCTCTGCATACTTAATTTCTGACTAAATATGAATCTTAGCCTCATAAAAAAATTAAAATTTGGAAAGGTCAGTAAATTGTACAGTGAATTTTTGTTTTTGTGTCTTATATTATTTTTTATCTTTTCAGTACTGTTATAAACCTACCAGTGAACTGAGTCAAATAGCTTGTCAATTCAAGCAAATACTTAAGTTTACCAATGTTTGTCTCAATTACTGAATCACTAGATTGTTTTGATGTTTTGTAGACACATCTCCAAATGTTATAGGAAAACACCTTTACAGATGCAATCTCTTTGACAACTGAGCAACTTATAAACTTGATTTTTCCCCCTGTTATTAGGGAAACAGCTGCAAAAATGGCCTAATTATGCTTATAAATGTGCTGTAGGGTTAACTTCTGAATGAATATGTCATAAAACATTCTGCTTATAGAAAGTGCCAGTGTAATTCTAAATATCAGGCTGGCTCTTATCACTACATCTGAAATGAAGCTAGAAAGATCTGGACAGGGTAAAAGCAGAAACCTCATTCCAATACGCTCATATATTCTTCTTTCAAGATGAACAAATATCCAATCCAGTGATTCCAATGCCTCAAATACAAATTGGGGATATCAACTGAGGCAATGACCACTTGAAAACAAAAGAAAACCAAAAAATCAGTAATTATAGAGAAGTAAAAAAACTTTGTCATATATTTTTTTTAAATGCCACACACAAATTCAGGTGAACACAAATACATATAAAATAATGAATATCCTAGAGAAGAGCTGGCACACTTTTTCTGTTAAGATCCAGATTATAAATATTTTATGCTTTGTAAGCCATATAGTCTGTGGTATTTACTCAATGCTGCCATTATTATGCAGAATCAGATACAAACAACATTTAAATGATTGGGCATGGCTGTATTCCAATAAATTATTATTCACTGACACTGACATGCAAAATTTGAATAATTTCTATGTCTCACAAAATATTGCATTAAATTTTTTTTAAAATCATTTAAAAATGAAAAGCTATTCATAGCTCATGGATTCTACAAAAATAGGTGACGGTCTGGGTCTGGCTTTGGTCTTCATGCCGTAATTTGCCAACCTCTGGTTTACAGTGACTGCTCCAGGGCAGTTTATTTCATGTAGAATGAAGAAAAATAGCATTTATACATCTCTGGTTATGCTGCCACCAACTATAATTGTATGTGTTTCTCCTTTTCTTATATTTTTTACTTCCAATAGTAATGACCAAGAATTTTACCAATGTCATTTTTCCATTTTGTTCTCTTGGGAAAGTCATTTATTCCCTCTGGAACTTAGTCTTTTTCTAAGTGGCAAAATAATGACTAATTCAGATTTATTATGAGGTTGATAGGAATATCTAAACACTGACTAGTACATAATAGAAGCTCAGTACATTTTAAAAATGATTATGAATCTTTTTTTTTTTATGTTAAAGCCTACTTTGTCTAAAAAAATGATTATGAATCTTGAGGGTCACATTTTTATTGACTTTATTATCTGCCTATTGAAGAACTAGCCACTGGCCATACCAAAAACATTAGATGTTTTTCTTTGTTTTTATTGAGGAGCAATGAGGTAGAGAGATTTATAAAACATGATAATTTTTATAATGTGGAATAAGTATGCACTGACTTTAAATGAATAGATGAATAATTGATATAATTCCTTAAATGTATCATCTTTCTCAGTTGCAATAATTACTAAAGAGATTAGAACCAGTTCATGATGTTTATCACTATACCTAGAGATACACATGCATTGATAGAATTTACTTTCAACAGGTTGGCAAAAGTATAAATTATTATTTTCTACTCTTTCAAGTTACCCAATTTAATAGGGTACTAAAAATACCTATGTAGAATTTTGCTACTGATAAAGTGATTTCTCATGTACTTTTAAAATTTGTTTTACCTTAATATTTTAAAATATTTGTGGCTCAGAGAGGGTTTTATTAATTTAATTTTATTAAGAAGAAATATGAAACTCGGTAATTTATTCCATTATACAATCTAGTCAAAAGAAGCATTTAAATTAGAAAATACTTCTACTGACTATCTGCTTGGTACACCTTCAACAATATCATATTGCTTCTAATATTTTCTTTACCTTGATAAGGTAAAGAGAGATCTAATTTTTCTTTACCTTTCTTATTGCTATGAGTAAAATAAAATCATACAATATGACATCATAAGGACCAAAAAAGATTCAAAATGGTGCTGTAGTTAAAGAGGAACCATACCTATCAAGTGTGGATCATGAAATATAGCTGCTTTCTTCTAAATATGATCCAAGGCAAGATCCAACATCTCTGGATTTTAAACGCAAACATAAAATATTTTGGGCTCTCATATCAAATTCTAGTTGGTGGTTTAGGGAAAAATTAATCACTTTATGGAAGAAAAAAAATATGGTCATGCAATATAGACCAAAAAGCAAGTTCTGCTTCCATTGAATGCAAATTAGGTAATTTGGATCAACTCTTCTGCCTGAGACAAAATATATAAAATTATTTGCCAGTAAACATTAAAGACTTAAGAAAATTGTGAAATAATTACCAAAAGAGAGAGGTTCTGGGGGAAGGAGTCCAGCATTTGGTACCCCTTTATCCCCAAAGGAAAGGCCACTGCTGAAGAGGAAAGACAGGAGGCAGACTTTTTTGTACTTTGGTAGAAGTACTAGAAGCCTCAAAGGGCTAGAGGGGTATGAACTGTTTTTTTGCTTGTTTTTGAAGTAGTTTTTGTCTTTGGTGAATGTTCTCTCAATTTGGGGAGGGTCCTCAAAAAGATGTAGCATATGAGCTTATAATTTGTATGTTCAAGACGATAAAATGCAAGGCTGTGAATTTCAAGAGAGAACTAATAACTATGAAAAGTAACCTAATAAAAATTTCAACATTAAATAATAAAATAACTGAAATTAAGAATTGTTTGGATACTTTTAACAACATGTTGGCAGCAGTAAACAGAGAAATTAATAAATTGAATAGGTCAGAAGAAGCTAAATAGAGAATTAGTAAATTGACTAAGACAAAAGACAGATAAAGGATATTTTTTTTCAAAATATATGAAACACAGAGAAAAAGTAAGGGACTTCAAAGATATGAGGAGGTTTAAAAAATATAATTGAAAATTAGAGATTCCAAGGAATAAGATAAAAGGAATGAGTCAGTAGCAATATTTGAAAAGATAAAGGAAGAGAATTTGCCAAAGTTGATAAAAAACAAATTCAATAAATCTTACCCACTCTCAGATGGTAAAAATTTTAGAAAAATCATACATTGTCACTTCATGATGAAACTTCTCAAAATAAAATATTAAAAACATTAAAAGTATTGAGAGAAAATTAGAGAAATTATCAAAAACATAGAAATAGACTGGTGGCAGAAACAATGGAAGCTGTGAAAAATAGAATGATATCTTCAATGTATTGAATTAAAATAGGTTCCAGCTTAGAATTTTGTCCTGTTAAATATCTTTTAAAATAAATATAAAATAAAAAGTTTCAATAAAATAGAAACTGAGGTAATTCATACACTTACTAAACTGAATGAAGTCCTAAAAAGTACTGTTCAGTAAGAAGGTATAAATGTAAACATATATGTGACTGAAATAAAAGAGGAAGAACATATATTAAGTTTTTCAAAGTCCTTTGCATTATTCTAACAAGTGTAAATGTATTACTAATAATGAAAACAGATGATTTAGGAATAAGTGCTGTAATTTGCTATATAAGCATTAAAAAATAGTATTTTATAATTACCAATTTAATTTAGGTATAAGGTAAAATAATGAAATACCAAAATAATATAAAATGCACATAAAGAGAAGAAAAGAAACATACTGCAGGTAGAATAAATGAAAACTTTTAGAAAAGTAGAAGATATAAATCTAAATATATCAATGATAATATTAAATGTAAGTTAGATAAATTCTCTGGTTAAAAGGCCTAGATCTTTAAATTTGATGAAAAGAAGAAAATGCAACTATTACTGTTTATAAGAACACTCCTAAAACTTAAGTCCATAAAAGAGATTGTATTGTTTCCTAGGACTGCCATAATAAAGCATCACAAATTTGTTGGCTTAAAACAACAGAAATGTATTCTCTCACAGCTCAAGCTACAAGTCTGAAATCAAGGTATTAGCAGGGCCATGCTTTCTCTGAAGGCTCTATGACAGAATCCTTCTTTGCCTTTTCCTAGCTTCTAGTGGTTGCTGGCAATCTTTGTATTCCTTGGCTTGTAGACAGTTCACTCCAATATCTGCCTCTGAATTATATATGGCATTCACCCTGTGAATCTGTCTGCATCTGAATTTCCCACTTTTTATAAGGACACCAGTTATACAGCATTCAGGACCTGCACTAATCCTACATGACCTCATACTAACTTGATTATATCTGCAAAGACTATTTCCAAATAAAGTCACTGCTTTACTTCATTGGGCTGCTATGACAAAGTTCTCACAGTTCTGCAGGCTGGGAAGTCCAATATCAAGGTGCCAGCATTGCTGTATCCTGGTGAAGGCACTCTTCCTGGTTCATAACTGATGCCTTCTCACTGTGTCCTCACATGGTGGAAGTGGCAAGGGATCTTTGTGGGTTCTCTTTTATTTTTATTTTTTTGTTGTTGTTTTTAAAAACTTCTTAAATTGAAGTTTAGTTGATTTACAATGTTGTGTTAGTTTCAGGTATACTGCAAAGTTATTCAGTTATACATACATACATATCTTTTTTTCAGATTTTTCCCTTATAGGTTATTATAAAATATTGAATATAGTTCCCTGTGCTATACAGTAGGTCTTTGTTGTTTATCTATTTTATATATAGTAGTGTGTATATGTTAATGCCAAACTCCTAATTTATCCCTCCCCTTGTCTTTCCCCTTTGGTAACTATAAGTTTGTTTTCTATGTCTGTGGGCTTATTTCTATAAGTTCATTTATATCTTTTTTTTTTGTTTTAGGATCCACATGTAAGTGCTATCATATGATATTTGTCTTTCTCTGTATGGCTTACTTCACTTAGTATGGTAATCTCTAGGTCTATCCATATTGTTTCAAATAGCATTATTTTGTCCTTTTTTATGGATGAGCAATATTCCATTGTAAAAATATACCACATCTTTATCTATTTAATCTGTCTATGGACATTTAGTTTGCTTCCATGTCTTGGCGATAAGAACACTAATCCCGGGCTTCCCTGGTGGCACAGTGGTTGAGAGTCCGCCTGCCGATGCAGGGGACACGGGTTTGTGCCCTGGTCCAGGAAGTTCCCACATGCCGCAGAGCAGCTAGGCCCGTGAGCCATGGCCGCTGAGCCTGTGCTTCCGGAGCCTGTGCTCCGCAACAGGAGAGGCCACAACAGTGAGAGGCCCGCGTACCACAAAAAAAAAAAAAAAACACTAATCCCCTTTATGAGTGCTCCACCCTCATGACCTAAGTACCTCACAAAGGCCCCACCTCTTAATACCATCATCTTTGAGGGTTAGGATTTCAACATATGAATTTTGGGGCAACATAAACATTTAGACCATAGCAGTCACATTCAATGATTCTGGGGAGATATGAACTTGGGGGTAAACTAGTCAACCCAATATAGTCCTCCCTTTAGCTCTCAAATACTCATCTCCTTCCTGCCTGCAAATTACTTTCACCCTATATCAACATCTGCAAAAGTTATAAACTATTCTGGCATTAACTCTAAATCCAAAATTTCATCTGAATATCAACTCAAAATAAATAAAATTGGCAGAATATCACCAAAAAGTAAACACACAAAGAAGCACATCAGAATTCAGACAAAAGTAGAGGAAATTAACACAGCAAGTGTCTTTTTGAAACATAAATGAAATTGATCAACTTCTAGCAATACTGATCAAGATAAAAGGGAGATACAAATTTTCAATGTTAGGCATGAAAGTGAGGATATCATTAGAGAGATATCACAAATATTAAAAGGTTAATTCAATAATATTATAAGAAAATTTATGACACCATGACAACTTAGATGAAATAGACAAATTCCTTGAATTGCACTAATAAACAAACTGATACAGTATGAAACATAAATCTAAATAGCCCTTTATCTTTGAAAATAATTGAATTATCAATAATTTTCTGCTAAGAGAACACCAATTTTAATGGTTTCACAGATAAGTTCTGTCAAACACTTGAGAAAAAAATAATACCTATACAGCACAAACTCTTTCAAAGAAGTGGGGAGGATGGTACTTCCCAACACATTTTATGGGGCCAAAACAACTCTGATACCAATACCACAACTGGCAGACATTACAAGACATTACAAACCAATTTTCTTTCATGATCAATAATCTTTAAAATATATTAACAAAAAAATCTGGCAGTATAAAAAAAGTATAAAATATCCTTACAAGTGGCATTTATCTCAGGAATGCAAGGCTAGATTAACATTGGAAAAGTGATCAGTGTAATGCTCTGTATTAATAGAATGAAAAAGAAAAACCACATGATTTTCACAAGAGATCCAGAAATAAAATCAATTAAAAAAGTCATCACCCATTTATGATTAGAATTCAGAACATTCAGCAAACTATATTAAACAAGAGTATTTCCCCTTGATAAACAGAACCTATGAAAAATCTACAGTTATCCTCTTTCTGTAGATTGGCTCTTAACTATACATATATTGTGTACATATGCTTTTGGCCCACAGGAACTAAATATTCATTCTCGTGTCCAAATTTTGAGTACCCAGGAAAATATGACTGAACTAGCATTGATCAGGTAGCCACCGCTGTGGTGACTGGCTCCACTGTAGAGTTATGTATTCTGCTACGCACTCAAAAATTGCTGAGGAGTAGATTATCCGACAAGGAAACAAAACCCATCTCCTATACTACTGAAACCTGAATTAAGATTAATGATTAAGTGTCAAAAAACTCTTTCTTCTCTCCCAGAGGTGGATCATGAAGGTCTGCAATGATCAGAAAAAGTTTTAGATGGGAGAAGAAATGCCTCTTGAATAATAAAAGTTTAATCAAATATCAAAGTTCCACCTCTAGTCTTTCTTCTACTTAGATTGACATAGAATTTAGACTTTTTTCAAAGCAGACTTAATTGCAAGCATTAGAGTGATAACCCATTTTCCTACCTTTGATGATGCTTATGAAAACAGCCAATTTAGGATTAATAATTTATTTCACGATACTGAAAAATGTCTATATGAAATTTTTGTTTGCAAAATTCCTGTATTAAAAGATTCTCATGGAGTCTCTGGGCATTAATTTTTTAGACATATTGGGAGGCCTTTGATATAGCAATACTGACCTCTGCTTGGAATAGGACTTGTATGTATTAAGACCACTACCTCAATTGTTTGGTTTTTGTTACAAAGGAAGCCATAAAATTTTCAGTTTATTCACAAAGCACAGTCTGATAGAGGCATGGTGTGCCTCTGTCAGCAACCCTGCAACTTTGAAAACCATCCATTATCTTCCCAGTGCTTCTCCTCCACTCTTGACCATGAGAGCAAAGCTAGCTTCTCCTGGACCCCTTTTGCACATATTCTTCATTAAATGCTTTAAGTTTTCTTTACTTTTTTTGTAAGATCCAGCAGTGTTAGTGGTGGTGTAGAGGGTGGATTTAATAACAAGGCTCAATTACTGTATCTGACTTATAGAAATAAGTATGAGTATGAGTATTTGACCAGATTGAATACAGGAGCATAGATAATTGATCCATAATATATTTGGAGTCAAAACATATTAATTGCTTAAACCCTGATCAATAGTGTCACTAGTAATTTTGTTTCACAAGAAAAAGAAACCAATATATCCTAAAAAGAAAAATGTTTCAATATATAATCAAACATCCACATCACCTTTCTCATTCAAATCCAGGTTACAATTCTAATCAGACTAAGAAATTCTGTACAAAGAATGAATCTGAATTACTTCACTAACAGAAAACACACAATTTAAGTGACTATTTTGTGGTAGGTCCATGAAGATTAAACAAATAAGCATTTAAATAAGTAAAGATAAATAAGCTCATATACTATCTACCAGAGAAGATAAGACATGTGAAAAATTTGCAGTAAAATAATTAGTGCTGTTAAATGAGTGACAACATAAGCAGAGAAAACATAAGAAACAGAGGCATACAAATGCAATTCTTATTCAAGAAAATCATGAACTTTTGCTGCAGTTAGAACATAAGGAAGACATTGCAATTAAAATCTGGAAGGTCAGTTTGCAATCAGATAGTAGAAGATCTTGAATGCAGTGTAAAGGATTTTGCATTAGAAAAGGTCTTAAGGGTTGACAAGGGAAAGTGATATGACCAAATACTAGTTTTAGAAAGATACTGGCTGGCTTGTGGAACATGGTTTAGAGTGAGGAGAAACAAGCAAAAGGGGGAGTTTTTTGAGCTCAGGTGAGAGACAGAACTGATATAGGGCAGTAGAAATACATTTTACAATAAAATTGTTGGATTCTTTATGCAGTACTAGGAAAAGTGAAAGGAGAAAAAAGGGACAGTTGATAAAGAAGAGTGTAATGGAGTGATGGAGTTTACATACACCGGCTATAGAATCTAAGGAAATCCAGAGGTTGGGGTAAAAATTGGAAAAGGACAGAAAAGTAGATAAAGGATGAATAGGAAGTCACAATTCATATTGATACTTTCCCATCGTCAAGTAATTATTTTGGACCATATACATTTTTTTTCTGAAACAACTTACTTCCAATTGTTTGTCCTATGAGATGATTGTACAGTATCACAACTCAGCAGCACTGTTTCCAGAAGCCTTAAAGTCTAACAACTAAATTGTTTTCCTAAATTCAGGCCTTTTTTGTGACCATACCCATCAGGCACTATTGTAAAATTGGTTTCGTTATTAGCCTTGGGTATCTAGTAAGCACTTTTGCTTTTTTAAAAGATGACTATCACAGACCCTGTACCCTAAGTAACTGAGATATCAGTATAGCCTTAATTTTATTCATAGAGATTTACATTCAATTTCCATTAACCTTAATAGGAAGCCATTACCTAACTGGCATGGATGATTGGTAATTCAGAATAATTCAAGATAGAGTTACTTCATTTGAAGTAACTCAAACAAATGTCAACAACTTCCATTTAAAACTAAGTGTGCATCATATTATCTACTCCTAGGTAATTTTCTACATAGGCAAAACAGTTCATTTTATAGGATATTTTAATATTAAAAAATTTTGGACCACTTAAGGATGTTAAGATATCTTTAAAAAAATAAAGCTATTTTAATACTCAGTTCTTAAAATTATTTTAAGAAATATCTACTTAATAACCTTGGAAATAATCTAAGGGAAATTTTCTTCTTCATATCTGAATATGAATTCAAACAACAAAAATAAACATTATCGCACATATCAAATAGAAAATTAAACACAAAGTCTTGCTGTTAATATTAATTTTTAAAATATGCTTATGAAGTTATATATTTGGGGTGACTAAATTGTATGAACTCAAATATATGAGATGGGGAGCAGAAAGAAATGGATTTGAACTTAATTTGTAGGAGAAATATTAAATTATCATGTATATGTATGAATTCATAACAGTGTCAGTTCATGTTCATCTAAGGTTAGGGTAGTTGTAGAAAAATAAGAAAAGAAATACTAATATCACCATTAAATTCTACCTTGATATTTAAATGATGTGTGTTTAACCAACATTTATAGTTATATGTTTTCCATGTATTTCTAGCAGAGTGAATTATTATAGAATAATTAACAGAAGTATATCCCACCTTCCACTTGCCACATAGTACATACAGCAAAATTAGAATAATAAAAGCAAAAAGCCTCTATTCCTAGAAAATGTTTCTCTTTCTCTCTCTCTGTCTGTCTCTCTCCCTCTCTCTATATATATAATACCAAATATATATATAACACCAAAATATAACTAGTCGACTATAAGTACTGGGCAAACTTCCAAAGTTTAAAGCCATTTTAATGTTATAATAGTAATACATTAAATTCCTAAGGCTATTGTTTTAACTATTTTCTAAGGACAACTTTATGAAAAATCAATGAATGGGCCTAATATTTAGCAGTGTTTTTATTAGAAGTAATCTTGGCTCTGATAATCTTTTCACTGTTCAGATCAAACTTGTGATATGGGCAAGAGGTAGAAAAACAGATAGAAGTGATATATAAGGGATCACAGTCTTCTGGGCCAATGTTTTTCAAAAATCATTGGGCATTCTGCTCTTTAGGGCTTTTGTTTTAATGCATATCTAATTCATTAGATCTGGGGTGAAGGGTCTAAGACTACCTTTTATCAGCCTCCCAGATAATGCCAGTTTTGCTGGTGTAAGGTTGAGTAACAAGCCCATTTCTCTTAATTTTCCAAATGAGTAAGTACATAAGCTGAGGGAATCCCTTGATTCCCAAAGATTATTAAGTCTGTAATGGGCAGAACCCTAACTATATTGTTATTGTTATTCTATTAGTGACTTGCCAAAAGTTCTTTATTTTTCTCAATATTAGTTATATCATTCTCTTTGTCACAGAATTTATATTTGAGTTTAATTGATTTAATTCAGAACAAACTAAATCACCGTTTGTGATTTTCTCCAGCAAGTATATTGTTAATAGAGGGAGAAAAGTAAGTTAGACAGAGCATTGACAACGCTTAGGAGAAGTGAGAAATTAGACCTAAACTAGTGTTTGGAGGAATAATGGCCTATAATAACATTACGATGCCTTATGTGCATCTGTGCCATGGCTGGTTTAAAACATAAGTACTGCATTGTGTCTCAATTTTGGCATGATGATTCAATTCAATTGGCACAAAAATTTCATTTGAATCTAATCTTTAAACCTTTGTACATATTTCCCCTTGTGAGTTTAGTCAACCATGCCAAATCATTGCAACAGAGTTCCCTACCCATATAGAGATTTTCTTTAGCATGTATAATGAAGTTCATTGTGAATTGGAGTAAGGTTACTGCTAGGTCTGCTAGCTTGCTTTAAGTTAGAATGAAAAGGCATAGACAGTTGATTTGTATTGATGTAATCTCTAATTTGATTATGTTCCAATCTTTCCAAAAGCTTTTAAAATGTGTTGTGGAATGAAGCTGGATGATTACACATTGTCTTCCACTAATACTAGGTATAAATTCAGTACATTTTAAAAGCCTGCATGAGAGCATCTGTTTACAAAGTGATATTGATATTATCCAGAGTAATGCAGTCCAAGGAGAAAAAAAAATAAGATAAATGGAAATACAACTATCTTTTGAATAGACTCTTTCTTGGGGAAAATTTCCACTCATGTTTTTATAGTTCTTAATGGAAAATAGTAACCTAGCAGGCAGTCAAAACCAATTGATGGTTTCTAGTAGTTTGAACTCTTCATCGAGAAATGGGCTCATTCATATACTGACAAGTCTCCAAGTAATGTTAACTGGGTCATGGCATCTCCTAATCATTCATTTTCACCTTTGGCATGAGAGACAGAGGCACATAGCTGAGAATAAGTAATAATAAAAAAGTGTTCTTAATGTCCCTTCCTTTCCCCAACTTTGACTGTTTGGGGCCCTGTACTTGGTCCAGTTCTCCCAATAACACTCAAGCTCTGGGCTTTTCTACTCTCTTTCCCCTTCCAAATTAAGAAAGGACATTTGTCTTCCATCTTTCCAACTTGATCTCCTGTTGACAGTGTAATCTGTTTCAATGCATTAGTGGTTCACATTTATACTCATTTTTATCAATAACTCAAATGAAATTATGGAATACACAGTTTTGATTATAACACAAAGTACTGAATTTAGAGACTATGATGTATTACTCTTTCATTAAATAAATTTACATTTAATGCATTAGTGTTCCAATGCATTAGTGGTTCACATTTATACTAATTTTTATCAATGCATTAGTAGTTCACATTTATACTCGTTTTTATCAATAACTCAAATGAAATTATGGAATACACAGTTTTGACTATAACACAAAGTACTGAATTTAGAGACTATGATGTATTACTCTTTCATTAAATAAATTTATATTGTGTACTTAAGATTTTTAACACATTATGCTTAGCAGGACTAAAATTACAGTAGTATGTATAATATTTAATACCCACTACAATCTAGAAAGTAACAATAAGCACAGAAACTTCAGGCACCTTAAAAATCTAGTGGGCAATCCTGTATATGTTATTTTGGGATGTTTGAGCACCTATAAATTGTAACACATAATTAACTGTAAGTTGTGTCTATATGTAAGACTGTTCTATGGAAAAGTAAGACAGTTATATGAGTCACATTTTTTTTTATTCTGGGCCTTTTAATTATACAATTAAAATGGAAGTACATTACTATGTGACTAGTACAGAACCAAATGAAATATTAGCTATTTATGCAATTAAAAATGTATGTACAATTGTATCTCAAGAATTCATTTTATATTCTAGGATCAAAGACGACTCCAAATGTAACCTTGTAACTCAAAATCAATCTAAAATCCAAAGTTAGTAAAATTTACTCAGAGTTGATAATACAAATATATACTTGAGGGCATACACACACAAAATCACACACGTATGCACACATATGCTGGTAAGCTGCTTGTTTGTTTTTTTAACCCCAACATAACAATGGGAAAAATGATAAAAATATGCGGGAGCTATTGTAGAAGAACATTTAGATAACTTCATAGCAGATAAGAAACTAACAGCCTGGCCCTTAAAGCCATTGGCAACATTTCTACACATCTAGTAATTACACATTTGAACCCCTTTCTAGAGTCAACATGAAGTTAAAGCTCACCTCAGGGTTTACTAAAATTTAAGCATAGTCAAATCTTAACTTTTTTCTGCACGGCTAGATGGAATATTGATTTACTGAACTCTGTAATCTGACATCTAAGCTGTAACGTTCTTTACATCGGTTTGTCTCACCAGAGACAGTTTATTTGTGCCTATTTTGGTTCCACTTTTGCAACAAACAGAACCATAAAACAGTATTATTTCATTAATATTTGTTTGCTTTCTAGTTATCCTCAAAAAGATTATGTATACATTTTTATCATATAGTTGTACTTTCCAAACCCTTTCAATTCAGCAGTTAATTCAAAAAGTCTCTCTAAAGATAGATTGCTGCTGTTTTGATTAATATGTCTTGGCATAACAGCTTTCCATTTAGTTGCAAAATTGTATTCTAATTAAATTCTTTCTAAGAAGCTATGCAAATTATTGGCAGACTTAATGCTCCCAGAATGTATCTTTTCTCCCACTGCAAGATTTCAGGAGTTTTATGCACAATCAATTTACTAGCTACAATATATTTGTGTGTGATTCATAATACTATATTGTTTGGAGATATCTCTTTCTTTGAAAAGAAAATCCAGGGGATACAGACATTTTTCAATTTTCATTTTCTTTCGCTGACTGCAGGTTAACTTCATTTGGAGGCTGAATTGAACTTTTGGAAAAACCGTACTTCTAGAGAATGTTTTCATTGATGACTTTCTATCAAAGCCTAAGTTTCAGATAGGCACAGACATTCTTTTCATTCTCTTCATTGTTGCATTCTTGTGAGTGTTAGCAACCAGCACAAATTCCTGTTTTCTTTATTCCACTTTATACCGTATATAACTCCTTTCTCTGTAAATCCAATTATGTTATTCCTCTTTTTTTGGTCCCCACCAATTGCCCATCATCCTATTCTAGTTCAATTTTGGCTGGCCAGAAATGAACTAAATGCAATTTAATTAATTTTTTGAACTCTTAAAACCTAAAAATAATTGGGACAAATGCTCTTAACAAACATTTGTTGAATGAACTTCTCTGTCTTTGCCATGACAAGACAGCATTTCCCATCAATTTTCCTAATAGATGGACTCACAGAAATTTATTGGCAATTATGATAATAAGACTAAATTATCGTAGTCAAATTCCTTAATCTCTCTGTGGCTCAACCTCTTTGCAGTAATATTGGGATAAAAGTAATATTTATTTCATAGAATTAGTTTGAGGATTAAATTATATATATATATATATATATATATATATATATACACACAATGCTTGGGTCAGTGTCTGGAAGATACTGTACATCATCATCATCATCATCATTGTCATCATCATCATCGGCTTGTCCTAACATGTGTCACCCTCAGTTCTTTGAAAGAGAAATAATCTAAGATAGTAGCAGACATGTGGCATGGATAAAGCCAAATTCAGAAGCTGAGAATAGAGAAGGCAAAGATCAGAAATAATATTAACTTAAGCAATACCAAAACCCCTTTTGCCAAGAACACACATCTCTTTTAGACAGACTGATCAAATTCTTAGCATAATTCAATTGAAGGGAAGCACATCATAATTTCCCTTTTGTAGTAACACATTTTGCTCTGTTTCTTACATATTTATATCTGATTCCACTTTTTAGACATTTACATTTTTAAATGAATTTTTCTTATTGTTGAAGTTAGGCTTTGCATATCTTATTTACCACATATTCTGAAATTCCCACCTCAGAGTTTTACAACCAATTGCATTATTAAAAGAGAATAACAACAACTATGCATTTTAAGTACTTATATATACTAGTAACCATTTTAAACCTGTTCTAATCCATTTAATTCTCATTGCAGACCAATGGAATACTAATGAGAGGTGAGGACAAAGGTAACTTGGTCTTAGAGCCCATATTCTTGATCAGTGTGCTACTGTAGTAAACAAATGAAATGGAAGCACTGTGATGAACATAGAGGCACCATTAGAATATTATTGTGGAATAACTTCTTAACTGACTCAAGCAATTTATAGATAGTTTATTTTATTCTTGGCTATCCCTCTTATATGTTTTCACACCATTAAGTACATTTTATATAGGCCATCAAATTGCCTATGACCAAAAGAGGCCAACCTGGGTATTTTGCAGTGAGAATTGACCCCCAGACATCCCATTCAACTACTCCTATCCCAGGTAGCACACTTATACATTCAAACACATTTCCCTTGAGAAGGACATGGTTGAAAATGGATTTAATGGCTTGAGGTGGACCAGAGCTTAGATGTATAACATAAGCTGAGCTTATTTTTACTCAGAGAACAAGAAGAGTCATGCTGTATTTCAGTGTATTATTCCAAGGAGGATAACATACCTTGTACAGTAGTACCAGTCTGCAGCCAGGAGGACACACGGCTGTGATAATGTTCCCTTTCTTCCAGTTCTTCACTGTCACTTTCTTGTTCAATGCTGATGCATCAGAAGGGGGAACTTTTCCCCAAGTGGTCACTTTCCTCCTGAGATTGAGAGAAATAATGAAATAATAAATCAATTCCTTTATCTTACTTAGGGAGAAAGCTCAATAAATCAGAATAATCCTTTGTTTTTCTGAGGTATGTTAGATCAATGCATATTAATATTTAAGCATAAACATATAGAGTGTGATTTTTTCTGATCAAAGAGGAGATAATCATATATTCTATAACAAAATGGCCAAATTCAATCTGACATACTTAAGACTTTCCATTTGAATACCAAGGTTAAATAATGGCAAACAGGATTTTAAGATATTTTCCATTAAAAATGTTTAAATACTTAAGCATATCACTTACAGTATTGCCTTTATAGTTGCAGCAGTATCCATTCAATATTTTGATAGTTTAAGATTGTTTATTCCTCTCTTAAGTCTCTTGTTCATCTTTATTTTCTAAAATACACTGAAATCAAAGGAGTATTTTTCCACGGAGGATATATGTAAGGAGATTAACCACTGCATAGCAGGAAAACCAGTGGCATAAAAATTATGCCTCCCTAATGTTTAATATTGGTATCCAGTAAATAGAGGTTTCTGGATAAAGTCCAATAACATACAAAAAATTAGAAAAACATAAGAAAATCACAAAAATATAGATGATATATAAATAACAAAAAGAGATTGTAAATGAGAAATAGATTTCTACATCCCCAGGTGTTGAAAAAGCCAAATTCTGTGTGACTGTTTTAAATATATATTTTTACTCATCTGTGATATTTTTAGTTTATAAATATATCATTTTCCCCCCAAGAATTGCAAAGAGAGTTCCATAGCTTATGGGGAATAACTTAGAGCTAAATGACATAATTACAGGCACCCCACAAATGTACCTCTGTTGAGCTCCAGGAAGCAGTTTGCATAGTGAAATTAATCTTTGATGAACTGGCAGCCAGAATAGAATTATTAAAGTGACAATTTTTGTTTGCTTGTTTTTGTTTTTATCATTTGCTGAGCAGCTGTGTTCCTATTCAACTCAAACTGGTATAAAACGATTTCAGAAAGCTGGGCAAATGAAAGTATTCCAGGTGATGAAATCATGAATCAAATATTTTCACATTTGTTTTTCACAAAACAGAAAAAACCGTGCTCTTAGATTCTACCAATCATATTTTACCTACATAGAAAGCACAGAAAGGGAATCTTCATGTTTTGAATATTGCCTTCCAGTTAGGAAGGCCATTGATATTTCAAATTCCTATTACAAGTTTAATTGACTAATCAAGGAACATATAATTTGATACTAACATCATAAGGAAAAAAGCATCATCTGTTATGACATTTTATAACAGTTTAGTTAAAACTAAAAAAAAATGTTAAAAGTTAAAAACTTGGATGCATACAAAAATTTCATCTATCAAAAGACAAAATGTATCAATGTTACTCTCAGGTAATAGAGAAAATTAGGCATCCTAAGGATAAAAAAAGAAGACATAAAATGCAAAGATCTCATATCAAGCAAGTTCTACTAATCAGATAAGAGTTGATATGGAACAATCAGTGATGAAGAGAGCCTTCAAAATTTCAGGGCAATTCAGGAAGATAGAGTTAACAACAGAATCATTTAGAGGCTCGTATAATTTCATGGAAGTAGAAATTGTGTGACAATTTCATTTGATGGCACCAATATATTACAGTATAGTTTCCACAAAAAATCCAACCAAAGGTGTTTTGTTATAATGCATTCACTGGTCCTGTTTAATATAAATATTTAATTAAGTGTATTTCATTATGATTATCCAAATTGTAGATTATCTAGGCACAGTGCTTTCAGGCTAATTATCCTATAGCCATTTAACTGATTATTGGGACTTCCACAAAAATTCAAGACTAAGGATGAATTCTTAATGAGTTCTTAACGAGCTCTTAACGAGTAAAAAGCTCTACCCCCAAACATAATTTTCTTCATAAATTAAGGAAAAAAAGTTTTTGACAAGTTAAATTATATTTTAAAAATTTTAATATATTTTTGTATTGGTAAAGTAAAATTTAGCTGTGTAAGGAAATATGTCATAAAAGATGTACACATGTTAGGCTAAGAATTTCAAATTAAACAAAGATATTGAGGTAATTTCATTTAAATATCTTAAAATCAGTGAAATACAAAGACAGAGATTTGGTTCAGACTAGTAAATTAATTTGTTGGCACAGTTATAATTCAGTATTGCTTAGGATAACAAAATAAGAAGAGAGCAGAAAGTGAGAAAGTGGTTATTTAAAAAAAAAAAAAAAGATTTCCAGTTTCCAGTCTAACATATAAAGAACTTAGAAGGCATCACTCCTGTTCTCACAAGAAAAAGCTGAACACACTGAAGATCAACTCTTCTTAGATCCATCAGAGAATTGAGGTAACAGGGCAAACCACCTCCCTGAAAACTGGAGAGAGAGGAGGATACCAAGAATCATAGCTTACCAGAAGCGAACAATTCAGAAGCAGAAACCCATTACTGGAGCCAATATTAATAGGAATGTTTAACTATAATCAGTGAATTTCTGGAGAGTCAGTGTGGACAAGCTTAAGTGTTAAAAACTCTAGAGGACCAATGTTCAGGGGAGGGGGGGGCACACTTTTGCATGTTTTACATTTAGGAGATCACTCATGTTTTCCGGATGAAGATCTAAGAAAAATTCCCTAACCAACCTAAGAAAAATACACAGCTCCAGCCCCTTCTAGCCTTCCTGTCTCATGAAAGTGTGCAGGGTGGGCTGGGCAGAGAGCTGAGAAGCAATTATGAAGGTCATAGACTAGGGGCACGAGATCACTAAAAGACTGAGATACAAGCATAAGATTATAGAATATTTTTCTCCCTGCATCTTACCACCACATCAATCAGGCTTCTGTATAATAACAGTGGATTACATCTAAAAGAACTGCAAGTCTCAGACCCTATCTTAAAAAGTCTCTAGGGAAGTACAAGATACCAGGTGAGACTAAAACAAGGATGCTAGTGGAAATTTTAGCTCTTAACACCTACCATTGCAGAAAACAATGAATACAGCCTATCTCCTAGCCAGAAAAACATAAAATCTCACACTAAAGTCCTGTTTACCACAGTTCCTTTCACAAGCTAATCATATGAAGCTTTCAACAAAAAAGTTACAAGTCAATCTAAAAGGAAAATAAAAACAGTTTGAAGAGACAAAGCAAGTATCAGAAGCATACTCAAATATGGCAGAAATTTTGGAATTATCAGACTGGGGGATTTAAAATTACTATGATTAATACAGTAAGGGCTCTAACAGGAAAAGTGGACAACTTGCTAAATCAGATGGCAAATGTAATCAGAGATGAAAACTCAAAGAATGAATAAAAAAGATATAAAAATCAAAATGGGGAAGGGTGGTCAAGATGGCAGAGTAGAAAGACCCTGAGCTCACCTCCTTTCACAGACATACCAA
This sequence comes from Lipotes vexillifer, assembly GCF_000442215.2. Classification (NCBI taxonomy): domain Eukaryota; kingdom Metazoa; phylum Chordata; class Mammalia; order Artiodactyla; family Lipotidae; genus Lipotes; species Lipotes vexillifer. The sequence goes on along the minus strand of NW_006773486.1, from coordinate 233,682 downwards.
AATTACAACTATTTGTAGAGCAACTATTGATGAGAAAGAACAGAAGACTAGAAGAAAAGGTCTACGACTAAAGATAAAAAGAAGGAATTACAAGATGTGTAGAAGGGGCAGAGATGTGCTATAGTCAAGAACCTATACCTCTGGATGGGTGACCCACAAGTGGAAGTTTAATTACAATTGCTCCCCAAGGAGCAAGGGGTCCAAGGCCCACACTGGGCTCTCCAGACTGGAGGTCCTACACTGGAAAGACAGGCCACCAGAAAGTTTGGCTTTAAAGTCCAGATAGGCTTTTTTTAGGAAAAGCCATAGGGCTCTAGGGAATAGAGACTCCATCTTAAAATCTCGCATTCTCTAGGACGCAGGGAAGAAGCAGTAATTTGAAAGGAGCCTGGGTCAGACTCACTGCTGATATTGGATAGCCTCACAGAGAGGGGAGAGGCAATGGGAGCTAAACAGAGGGATATAGATACTGGGGCAGCCATTTCTGGGAGCTCATTCTACCTCATGGACACTGGTCAGCAAGCACCATTTTGGAATCCTCCCTCTAGCTTATTAGCTCAGGGATCCAGCCCCATTCACCAGCCTCTTGGCACTAGTACTGGGATGCCTCAGCCAAGCAGTAAGCCTAGCGGGGGCACAGACCAACCTACCAGCAGGCTAGCTGCCTTAAGATGTCCTGAGACCACAGCTGCCCTGAAACTCAGCACTGTGCATGAGAGGACCCAAATATTGCCTTGGATACCAGTGTATCAGCAGTTGCCCCAGAACCACCTAGGCCCCTCAGCCAGATGTCAGGACCTGGCCATGCCTACTAGCAAGCTAACACTAACTTCAGAATGTACCAGGGCCCTGCAACCAGAGAATCTGGGACTCAGGTCTTCCCACCAGTGGACAGGCACTAGCCCCAGGACTGGCCTCATTCACCAGTGGGCAGGCATCAGCCTCAGGATCCCTTAGTCCCTTGGTTCATCCACCAGTGGATGGACATCAGCCCCAGGACCACTGCAGCCCTGCAACCTGCCTTGTCAGGACCCAACACACCCACCAGAAAGCTGGTACCAGCTCCAGGACACAATGACTCCCAGCTCTGAAGACCAGCATGCCAGCACAAGCTCTGGAATGCCTGGGGTCCCTCAGTCAGCTGCCCCAGGATCCAGCCTCACCCATCAGTGGGACAACACCAGGTTTGGGTAATCTCAACCCACACAGCCAATTGTATCAGGAACTGGTCTTGCCCGTCATTGCTGGTCACCACCACACAAGGCAGGGCCTGGCAAACAACTGGACCAGGGGCCAGGCACACAGACCACCCACAGTAATCTGCCTACCATAACCTAAGTGCCCATACAACTCAAATAGGGGACCATGCTTAGGGCATATAGGTCTGGTGACCAGAGGGAAGTGCACTGCTGGTTTGCATAGGGCTTCCACAAAAGGACAATTCTCCAAGGCCGAGAAATGTAACACATGAAATAAATAGAAATGAAAACAGATTTTGGCAAAATGAGGCAACAAAGGAATATATTCCAAAGGAACAAGATAAAACCCCAAAAGAATTAAGTGAAGTAAAGATAAGCAGTTTACCCAATAAGGAGTTCAAGGTGATGATTATAAAGATGTTCAAGGAACTCAGGAGAAGATTGGATGAACAGAGAAATTTTTAAAAAGTAGAAGTTATAATGGACACCAAAGATAAACATAAAGGATCATAAGAGATTACTAGAAACAATTATACACAAATAAAATGGACAACCTAGAAGAAATGAACAAATTTCTAGAAAAATTCCTAGAATCTCCTAAGACTGAACCAGAAAGAAATAGAAAATATGAACAGAACAATTACCAGTGTGAAACAGAATCAGTAATTAAGAAAACAAAACAACCAACAACTCCACAAAAACAAAAGTCTAGGACCAGATGGCTTCACAGATGAATTCTACTGAACATTTAGAGAAGAGTTAACACCTACCTTTCTCAAACTATTCCAAAAAGTTGGAGAGGAAGGAATGCTTTAAACTCACTCAGTGAGGCCAGCATCACACCAAAACCAGACAAAATATCACAGACACACACACACACACACACACACACACACACACACACACACACACAGAAAATTACAGGCCAATATCACTAATGAACATAGGTGCAAAAATTCTCTGAAAATATTAACAAATGGAATTCAACAATATGTTAAAAGGATCATATACCATGATCAAGTGGGTTTAACCCCAGAGATGCAAGGATGGTTCAACATCAGCAAAGTAATCATCATGACACTGTACATTAACAAATTGAAGAATTAAAATCATATGATCATTTTGATAGATGCAGAAAAAGCATTTGACAAAATTCAACATACATTTATGATAAAAATTCTCAACAAATTGGGTAGAGAAGAAACATACCTGAACATAATAAAGGTCATACATGACAAAACTACAGCCAACATCATACTCAACAGGGAAAAGATTAATGTATTTCCTTTAAGATCAGGAACAAGAGAAGGATGTCAACTTTCACTACTTTTATTTAACATAGCATTGGAAGTCCTGGCCACAGCAATCAGATAAGAAAATAAATAAAAGGAATCCAAATTGGAAGAGAAGAAGTAAAATTGTCAGTGTTTTCAGATGACATGATACTATATATAGAAAATCCTAAAGACATCACCAAAAAACTAGTTGAATTCATCAATTAATTCAGTAAAGTTGCTGGATACAAAATTAATATACAAACATCTGTTGCATTTCTATACACTAACAGCAAAGTATCAAAAACAGAAATTAGGAAACAACGTCATTTACCATTGCATTGAAAAGAATTAAATACCTAGGAATAAGCCTACAAAGGAAGCAAAACACCTATACTTCAAAAACTATAAGTTGCTCATTAAAGAAATTTGAAGACACAAACAAACGCAAAGAAATACTGTGTTCCAGAATTGGAAGAATCATTAAAATGACCATATTCCCCAAGGCAATCTACAAATTCAATGCAATCCCTGTCAAATTACCAATGGCATTTTTCTCAGAACTAGAACAAATAATTCTAAAATGTATATGAAAACAAAAAAGACCCTGAATATCCAAAACAATCTTGAGAAAGAACAAAGCTGGAGGAATCACACTCCAAGATTTCAAACTATACAAAAATACAGTATTCAAAATAGGACACTATGGGCTAAAAAACAGACACATAGATGAATAAAACAAAATAGAATGCTCAGAAATGAACCCACACATATGGGTAATTAATATACAACAAAGGAGGCAAAAATACATCATGGGGAAAAGGTTTGTCTTTAATAAATGGTGTTTGGAAAACTGGACAGTTACATGGAAAAGAATCAAATTGGACTACTTTCTCACACCATATACAAAAATAAACTCAAAATGAATTAAAGATGTAGATGTAAGACTATAAACAATAAAGGTGCTTTCCTAGAAGAAAACATAAGAAGTACACTTTTTGACATTGGTCCTAGCAATATTTTGGGGGGATCTGTCTCCTTAGACAAGGGATAAAAGGAAAAATAATTAAATGGGACTAAATCAAACTAAATAACTTTTTCACAGTGACAGAAACTATTGACAAAACAAAAAGGCAGCCTACTGAATGGGAGAAGATATCTGCAAACAATCTAGCCCCTACATCTTCAGGCCCACCTCTTACCAAGGTGATAGCTGAGAGCATACCATGGGGAAAGATGTGACTTGTGTTCACATCAAATCCAGCTCTCCCAGCAAAGCCTCTGGGCATATGCACACTATATAGGGATGTTCCCACCCAGACAGCTCCTCAAGAGGTAACTTTTTCACCTAATTTTCTAGAGACAGAGAAAGCTAAGCAAAATGAGAAAACAGTGGAATTTGTTTTCACTTAAAGAGCAAGAAGCCCCCACTAAAAAATACAATTAATGAAAAAGAAATATACATTTTACCAGATAAAGAGTTCAAAGTATTAGTAATAAGACTACTAACTGAATTCAGAACAAGAAGAGGAACACAGTGAGGATTTTAACAAGGAACTAGAAAATATAAAAAAGAAACAGAACAGAAGAATATAATAACTGAAATTTAAGCCACAATAGAAGAATTTAACAGCTGAATAGCTGATACAGAAGAATGCATAAATGATAGAATAATAGTAATCACCTAATCAGAATAGGTAAAACAAAAAGAATCAAAAATGAGAACTATTTAAAAGATTTCTGGGATAACAACAAGCATACCAACATTTGCATTATAGGGGTCCCAGAAGGAGAAGAGCGAGAGAAGGGGGTCAACAATATATTTGATGAAATTATGGCTGATAAATTCCCAAACCTGAAGAAGGGAACAGATATCAAAGTTCAGGAAGCACAGAGGGTCCCAAACAAGATGAATCCAAACAGACCCACAGCAAGACATATCATAATTAAAATGTCAAAAGTTAAAGATAAAGAGAAGTCTAAAGGCAGCAAAAGAAAAAAAGTCATATACAAGGGAACTTCAATAAAGTCATCAAATGATTTTTCTGCAGAAACTTTGCAGGCCAGAAGGGAATGGCATGATAAGGGAAAAATCTGCAACATATAATATTCTACCCCGAGCAAGATTATCATTTAGAATTGAAGGAAAGATAAAGGACTTCTCAGACAAGCAAAAACTAAAAGAATTGATCAATACGAAACCTACCTTAAAATATGTTAAGGGTTTTCTCTAAGTGGAAAATAAAAGTCTATAACAAGTAGTAATTATATATAGGAAAGGAAAAATCCCATTAGTAAAGGCAAACATATAGTAAAAGCTGAGGATCAACCACTTAAATAAACTAGTAAAAAAATTATAGGAAAAAATGTAAAATCTATTATAACTACAATAATCAGTAAAGGATAAACATGAAGAAGTAAAATATGATATCAAAACACAAAATGTGGGGGAAGAGAGTAAAAAATGTAGACCTTTTAGAGTGTGTTTGAACTTAAGTGACTACCAATTTAAAACAAGTAGATATAGCTATAGGTCAACATATATGAATACCAAGATAACCACAAGTCAAGTACCTACAATGGATACCAAAAACAAGAGAGAAAGGAATACAGGCATAACACTAAAGAAAATCATCATACCATAAGGGAGGGAACTAAAAGAAGAAAAGAACAAAGAAGAACTACAAGAATAACAAGAAAACAAATAAGAAAACAGCAATAAGTACATTCCTATCAAGAACCACTTTAAAAATCAATGGACTAAATGCTTAAATCAAAGGACATTAATAAGACCCATCTATATGATGCTTACAAGAGACTCACTTTAGAGCTAAAGACACACACAGACTAAAAGTCAGAAGATAGAAAAAGATATTTCATGTAAACAGAAATGACAAAACGTGGGGGAGCAAGACTCATATCAGACAAAAATAGACTTTAAAACAATATCAATAACAAAAGACAAAGAAGGGCATTATATAATGCTTAAAAGATCAGTACAAGAAGAGGCTATAACACTCATTAATATATATGCAAATAATACAGAAGCAGCTAAATATATAAAGCAAACAATAACAGACATGAAGGGATTCATTGACAATAATACAATAGTAGGGGACTTTAACACCCCACTTAAATCAATGGACTGATAATCCAGACAGGAAATCAATAAAGAAATGCATCTTAAATGACACAACAGACCACTTGGACTTAATAGACATCTACAGGGCATTCCATCCAAGAACAGTAGAATACACATTCTATTCAAGTGCATATAGAATGCTTTCCAGGATAAATCACATGCTATACCATAAAATAAGTCTTAACAAATTTAAGAGGATAGAAAGTATATCAAGCATTTCTTCCAACCACAATAGTATGAAACTAGAAATCACTTATAGGAAGAAAAATGAGAAAAGCACAAACACATGGAGACCAAATAACACACTACTAAAAAAAACAACAAAGAAAACATCAAAGTGGAAATCAGAAAATACCTCAAGAAAAATGAAAATGGAAACACAGCTTTCCAAAATCTGCATCTAAGGGATGCAGGAAAAGAAGTTCTAAGATGAAAGTTCATAGTGATACGGGCCTACCCCAAGGAAAAAGAAAAATCTTGAATAAAAACCCTAATCTATTGTCTAAAAAGAATTAGAATCAGAAGAACAAATGAAGCCCAAATCTCTCAGAAAGAAGGAAATACTAAAATCTGAGAATAAGTAAGAGACCATAAAGAAAGAAAAAAAAAAAAAAAAGAAAGATAGAAAGAGAAAAAGAAAAGATCAGTGAAACTAAAGATCAATGAAACAAAATTTTGGTAAACCTTTAGCCAGGCTTATGAAGAAGGAAATAGAGGACCCAAATAAACTAATAAAAATTAAAGAGGAAAATAACAACTAATATCACAGAGATACAAAAATCATAAGAGAATCCTATGAAGAGTTGTGTGCCAACAAATTGGACAACCCAGAAGAAATGAACAAATTTCTAGAAACATACAATCTTGCAAGACTAAATCAGGAAGAAATATACAATCTGAACAGATGGATCACTAGTACTGAAACTCAATTTGTAATAGTAATAATAATAATAAAAATCTCCCAGCAAACAAAAGTGTAGGAAAAGGCTTCACAGCAGAATTCTACTGAACTCATAGAGAAGAGCCAATACCTATCCTCTTCAAACTATTCCAGAAAATTGAAGAGGATAGAACACTCACAAATTCATTCTATGAGGTAAAATTTACCCCCTGATACAAAACCAAAAATAGACACTATAAAAAAAAAAAAAAAGGAAAGAAAGAAAGAAAAGAAAAAAGAAAATTACAGGCCATTATCTCTGATAAACACAAATACAAAAATCCTCAATAAAATATTAAGACACTGAATTCAACATTATATAAAAGGTATCATAAATCATGATCAAGTATGATTTATTCCAGGGTTGCAATAATGGCTCAATATCCACTTATCAATCAATGATACACCACATTAATAAAAGGATTAAAAATCACATGATAATCTTAAAGCATTTGACGAAATTCAATATCCATCCATGATAAAACTTCTCATCAAAGTTGGTATAGAGGGAACATATTCCAATATAATAAAGGCCATTTATGACAAACCCACAGCTAACATCAAATTCAATGGTGAAATGCTGAAAGCTTTTTCTCTAAATTTAGGAACAAGACAAGGAGGCCCACTCTAGCCATGTCTATTTAACACAGTATTGGAGGTCGTAGCCACAACAATCAGATAAGAAACAGAAATGAAAGGCATACAATTTGGAAGGAAAGAAGTAAAACTGCCACTCTTTGCAGACAACATGATATAGAAAACATTAATATTTCCACACACACAAAGAAACTATTAGAACTAATAAATGAATTCAGTAACATTGCAGGACACAAGATTAATACACAGAAATCTGTTACTTTTCTAAATACTAATAATTAACTATCAGAGTATAAAAGCAAAAAAAAATCCAATTTCAAATTGCATCAAAATAATAAATACCTAGGAATAAACTAAACTAAGAAGGTGAAAGACCTATACTCTGAAAACTATGAAACATTATGAAGGAATTTGAAAATGGCACAAAGAAATGGAAAGATATCTTGTGTTCTTGGATTGGAAGAATTAATATTGTTAAAATGTCCATATTACACAAAATGATTTGCAGATTTAATGCAATTGCTATCAAAATATCCAAGACATTTTTCACATAACTGGAACAAATAATCCTAAAATTTGTTTGGAACCACAAAAGACTGCAAATTGCCAAAGCAATCTTGAGCAAAAAATAACAAAACTGGAGGTATCATGCTCCCTGACTTCAGACACTACTATTAAGTTACAGTAATCAAAACAGCATGGTACTGGCACAAAAACAGGCACATAGATCAATGGAACAAAAGAGAGAGCCCAGAAATAAACACATATACTTATTGTCAATTAATCTTTGACAAAGGAGGTATAATATTAAATGGCATAAAGTCAGTCTCTTCAATATGTGGTGATGGGTGAAACTGAGCAACTACATGTAAAAGAATGCAATTAGAACATTTTCTCACATCATATTAAAACAAACAAACAAACAAATAAAAAACCTTAAAATGGAATAAAAACAAATGTAAGACCTGAAACCATAAAACTCCTAGAAGAGAACATGTGCAGAAAACTCTTTGATATAAATTGTAGCAATTCTTTTTCGATCTGTCTCTAAGGCAAAAGAAACAAAAGCAAAAGTAAAACATAATAAACAAATGAAAACAAACACCAGCCCCCCACAAAAACCTGGGACCTCCTTAAAAGCTTTTGCACAGCAAAGGAAACCATCAACAAAATGAAAAGAAAACCTGCAGAATTGGAAAAAATATTTGCAAATGATATGACTGATAAGAGGTTAACATCTAAAATATATAAACAGCTCATATAACTCAATATCAAAAAACAACCTGATGAAAAAATGGGCAGAAGTCCTGAACAGAAGTTTTTTCCAAAGAAGATATACAGATGGTAAACAAGCACATGAAAAAATGCTCAACATCACTAATCATCAGAGAATGTAAATAAAAACTACAATGTGATACCAGCTCACATCTGTCAAAATAGTTATCAAAAAGTACAAATAACAAATGTTGGCAAGGATGTGGAGAAAAGGGAATCCTAGTACAGTTTTGGTGGAAATGTAAATGGTGCAGCCACTATGGAAAACAGTATGGAGGTTCCTCAAAATACTAAAAATAGAACTATTATATGATCCAGCAATTCCACTGCTAGGTATATATAAAGAAAGAAAGAAAGAAAGAAAAGTAAAAAAAAAAGAAAGAAAGAAAGAAAGAAAGAAAGAAAGAAAGAAAGAAAGAAAGGAAGGAAGGAAGGAAGGAAGGAAGGAAGGAAGAAAGAAAGAAAAGGAAAAAACCCAAAACTCTAATTAAAAAAATACAAGCACCCCAAAGTTCATAGCAGCATTATTTACAGTAGTCAAGGTATGGAGGCAATCTGAGTGTCCATCAACAGAGGAATGGGTAAAGAAGACGTGATATATGCTTAATGACATGTCAGAGAACGAAAAACACTGCATGTTATCACTTGTATGTGAAATCTTAAAACACACAAATGAATACAAAAGAGAAACAGACTCACAGAGACAGAGAACAAACTGGTGGTTAGCAGTGGGGAAAGTGAAGGAGGAGAGGGGCAAGATAGGGTTATGGAATTAAGAGATACAAGCTATCATGTATAAAATAAGTAAGCAACAATGATATATTGTACAACTCGGAGAAATATAGATATTATTTTATAATAACTAAAATATAGTCTATAAAAATATTTAATCACTGTTAGACACCTGACACTAGTATAATATTTTAAATCAACTACTATTCAATTTTAAAAAAACATGGTTACAAAGTAAATTTTTAAAGACTTGTATTTTTGACAGATCATAGGGCAGCAGAGGTATAATGATCTGATATTCTCCTCTGTTGTTTTGATGATGTCCAGTAGGGGGCAGGGAGAAGCTGGAGACTGATGCATTTTTTTTTGTTTTTCTAACATCTTTATTGGAGTATAATTGCTTTACAACAGTGTGTTAGTTTCTGCTGTTTCACAAAGTGAATCAGCTATACGTATACATATATCCTCTCCCTCTTGTGTCTCCCTCCCACCCTTCCTATTCCACCCCTCTAAGTCATCACAAAGCACCGAGCTGATCTCCCTGTGCTATGCGGCTGCTTCCCACTAGCTATTTTACATTTGGTAGTGTATATATGTCCATGCCACTCTCTCACTTCGTCCCAGCTTACCCTTCCCCCACCCTGTGTCCTCAAGTCCATTCCCTACATATGCATCTTTATTCTTGCCCTGTCCCTAGGTTCTTCAGTTTTTTGTTTTTTTTTTTTTAGATTCCATATATATGTGTTAGCATACAGTATTTGTTTTTCTCTTTCTGACTCACCTCACTCTGTATGACAGACTCTAGGTCCATCCACCTCACTACAAATAATTCAATTTCATTCCTTTTTATGACTAATATTCCATTATATATATGTGCCACATCTTCTTTATCCATTTATCTGTCGATGGACACCTAGGTTGCTTCCATGTCCTGGCTATTGTAAATAGTGCTGCAATGAACATTGTGGTGCATGACTCTTTCTGAATTATGGTTTTCTTAGGGTATATGCCCAGTAGTGGGATTGCTGGGTCATATGGTAGTTCTGTTTTTAGTTTTTTAAGGAACTTCCATACTGTTCTCCATAGTGGCTGTATCAGTTTACATTCCCACCAACAGTGCAAGAGGGATCCCTTTTCTCCACACCGTCTCCAGCATTTATTGTTTGTAAATTTTTTGATGATGGCCATTCTGACTGGTGTTAGGTGATCCCTCACTGTAGTATTGATTTGCATTTCTCTAATGATTAGTGATGTTGAGCATCCTTTCATGTGTTTGTTGGCAATCTGTATATATTCTTTGGAGAAATGTGGAGACTGATATATTTCTGAGAAAATAATGAGCTCTACAAAATCCCCAGAGACGTCATAAAGCCATAGTTTGTTTATTTATTTACATCTTTATTGGAGCATAATTGTTTTACAATGCTGTTTGTTAGTTTCTGCTTTATAACACAGTGAGTCAGCTATACATTTACATATATCCCCATGTCTCCTCCCTCTTGAGTCTCCCTCCCATCCTCCCTATCCCACCCTTCTAGGGGTCACAAAGCACTGAGCAGATCTCCCTGTGCTATGCGGCTGCTTCCCACTAGCTATCTATTTTACATTTGGCATTGTATATATGTCCATGCCACTCTCTCACTTTGTCCCAGCTTACCCTTCCCCCTCCCCATGTCCTCAAGTCCATTCTCTATGTCTGTGTCTTTATTCCTGTCCTGCCCCTACATGGTATATTTAAGCTGCTCAGGCTACATAAATAGAAATGCTGTTTTGTAAGGAAAAACATCAATCAGTACTTTCATATATCCTCAGTTTGGCATATGCATCTTCTGAAAAAGGGATAAAGGGAAATAACCTGGGACAGATTACCTCAAATATATATAGGTTTTTAACATATTAATGTATGAGTAAATGCAGAAAGACTATATATGTTCTGTGTGATTGAGTTATTATTAAAATTTTTAATAAAATAACAGAACTGTAGATAGCTCATATGTAAAAAGAAGTAGGTTCTCTTAGCCCACATAGTTACGTTTCTCTAAGAAGCCCTCTTAAAGTTTAATAGTGTATTTTCTTTATATTTAATAGTTGAAATGCTCAACTATATTTATTGTCTGCAGATTTTTCCAGAGTTTATATTATAAACTCAAGCATAAATTGTCTAGTATATAAATTGGTTTTGGTAAACTACAAATCAGGGCAAAACTTGTAATATTTGGACTTCGAATATTTTGAAATTGATCCATTTAGCCAAATCACTTTCATTTTTCTCAGTATTAGAAGATAATTTGGGAGATATGAGTCAGGATTGAGTTTTCTAATTTTAGATATCTCTAAGAGATTTTATAAATGCAAAAATTAACTTTTTCCATCTCTCTTTTGAACACTATTTGACTCAATACATTCTGGTTTTCCCAGTTTCTTTCAAATTTTAAGAGGAAAACAGATTATAAATAACAATTATTTCTTGTAGTCTGTTCGTAAAGGTGCAGTTTTCCTAAATCCTTAAGTGCAGAGGGAAATCTTATTTAAAGAAAATTTACTACAAAATCTGATGAAACAAATCAAAGAAGAACTAAATAAATGGAGAGATATTCCGTGTTCTTGGATAGGAATATTCAATATTGTCAAGATGTTAGTTCTTCCCAACTTGATCTGTAGATTCAATACAATCCCAACCAAAATCTCAGCAATTATATATATATACCGAAGACTAACAGATACTTAATCAAAGAAGACATACAGATGGCAAATAAGCATAAGAAAAGATACACCACTTCATTTATCATCAAGAAAATGCAAATTAAAACAACAATGAGATACCACTACATATCTGTCAAGATGGTCAAAACCCAGAACAGTGACAATACCAAATCCAGCAAGGATTTTGAGCAACAGAAACTCTCATTCAATTGCTGGTGCAAAATAGTATAGCTACTTTGGAAGATAGCATGGTAGTTTCTAACAAAACTAAACATACTCTTACCATATGATCCAGAAATTGTGCTCGACAGTAATTACCCACAGGAGTTGAAAATTTATGTACACGAAAAAACTTGCATACAAAACTTTTTTATAGTAGCTTTATTCACAATTTCCAAAACTTTGAAGCAACCAAAATGCCTTTCTGTTGGTGAATGGATAAATAAATTGTTGTACATCCAGATACTGGAATATTGTACAGTGCTAAAAAGAATCAAGCCATGAAAAGACATGGAGGAAACTTAAATGCATAGCACTAAATGAAAGCAGCTATATCTAAAAAGGCTCTGTACTGTACGATACCAACCATATGAAATTCTGGAAAAAGCAAAACTATGGAGATATAAAAAGATTAGTGTTTGCCAGAGGTTGGGAGCGGGGTGGGATGAATAGGCAGAACACAAAGGAATTTTAGGGAAGTGAAACTACCATGTGTAATACTATAATAGTGGATACATACATTATACATTTGTCCAAAGCTATAGAATATACAACACTAAGAGTGAACCCTAAAGAAAACTGTGGACTTTGGGTGACAATGATGTCAGTATAGGTTCATCAATTGTAACAAATGTACCACTGTAGTGGGGGATGCTGATATTAGGGGGGAGGCTATATATATTTGGGGCCAAGGAGTATATGGAAAATCTGTGAACCTTATTCTTAGTATTGATCTGAACCCAAAACTATTCTAAAACATGAAGCCTATTTAAGAAAAAAAAAAAAAAAATTTATGTCAAGTCATGCCGTGTAGCAATAGAAATTAAACTTCAACTTTTTAAGTTATAAAGTAACTGCACTCTCAAATGATTTGTCCTTTTCACTCCAATGCATTCCTGATTATAGGATAAAATGTTTGCATACCATTTTTATTCAGAATTGATTCATTTTTCTTTATCTTACTAACTTCTGACAAATATACATAGTAAACATTTCCCTTTAGAATTTCACAGTAGCCTAGTGACATAAAAACATTTCAGTATAACTACTAAATTTATCATGTTAATAATGAAGTACAAAGGAGATAATAGGATTGCATTCTACTTCATATATAAATAGAAATATCATTGACTTACAAAAATAAAACACCAAGAAATAAAATTAAGCAAATAAAGATAGTAGATAAAATATATAAAGAAGAATAAAAGGGAAAAACTGTAGTTCGGCAATTTACTTCTAGCTGGATATTTAAGTAGTGTTGTGTTCTTTCTGAATTGATACTGACATGTCCATAGGATAGGATAGTTGCAGGTAAAGATTTCTTCAGATTAATGACACAAATCCCAGTCACTTCCAGATCTTTAATCTGCTAGGACATAGTTCTGATATCTGAAAGTTATATCAATCTTGGGCTTTAAAGATCTTGGGCTTTAAATTCTGTTGAGTAACTCAATTGCTGTGTGACTTTCCTAAAATCTGCTTCTTAAAGAAAGCACATATAAAGACGTAAAAGTCACCAGAAGCAGGGTTCTATGAAACTAAAAAATAACACCAAGTCATGAGTATGAAATGTGAAAAATAATTATTTGAAATATGGCCTAAAAGATTGTGTTAATGAGGAGAAAATATATGAAACAAATTCTTGTTTAGCTGGCATTTCTTGGTGGAGTAATTTCTTCTAAATCATATCCAAGTTTCTACTTATATATCAAAAGGGGTGTATGGATCAATGCATTTCTCAATAGAATAAGACACCCATACAACTCATTATCAAGATGGGAGGGACTAGAAGTCAATCATTATTTTTCTCCTCCTATAAGCCATTGTTTATAAAGTGAATAATAGTACATTCTGAAGAGGAAGTAAACAATCAAGAATAATTTTGCAACTGTAAGATTTGTGTCTACTCTTCATTGTCCTAGCTTGAAGTATTCCAGCAGGAAGCTTCTTGCATTAAAGAAAAAACATTTTCCATATTTATGACACATAAAAACACATAAATATTTTTTAAATATAGTAAAATGAATTATTATAAGAATAAAATAGATTTTCAGTCAATACTCTTCCCTCCCCACACCACCAGCGTTGGCATCACCTGGTATGATTTCTGTCCCTGTACTTGTTTTTTCCAGAATATCCTATAAATTAAATCCTATAGTACCATGAGGCTGACAGGGTTTTGGTGCTCCAGCTGGGTGTCAGGCCTGAACCTCTGAGGTGGGAGAGCCAACTTCAGGACATAAGATGACCAGAGACCTCCTGGCCCCATATAATATCAGTCAGTGAGAATTCTCCCAGAGAGCTCTATCTCAATGTTAAGATCCAGCTCCACTCAATGACCAGCAAGCACTGCTGGACACCCCATGCCAAATAACTAGCAAGACAGGAACACAACCCCACCAACTAGCCGAGAGGCTGCCTAAAATCATAATAAGCTCACGGACAGACCAAAACACACTACCGGACTGGTCCTGCCCACTAAAAGACAAGATCCAGTCTCATCCACCAGAACACAGGTACCAGTCCCCTCCACCAGGAAACCTACACTGAACCAACCTAAGCCACTGGGGGCAGACAACAAAAACAATGGGAACTATGAACTTGCAGGCTGCAAAAAGAGACCCCAAACACAGTAAGTTAAGCAAAATGAGAAGATACAGAAATATGCAGCAGATGAAAGAGCAAAGTAAAAACCCACCTGACCAAACAAATGAAGAGGAAATAGGCAGTCTACCTGGAAAAGAATTGAGAGTAATGATAGTAAAGGTGATCCAAAATCTTGGAAATAGAAAGGAGGAAATACAAGAAATGTTTAACAAGGACCTAGAAGAACTCAAGAGCAAACAAAGAGTGATGAACAACACAATAAATGAAATTAAAAGTTCTCTAGAAGGGATCAATAGCAGAATAACTGAGGCAGAAGAACAGATAAGTGACCTGGAAGATAAAATAGTGGAAATAACTACTGCACAGCCAAATAAAGAAAAAAGAATGAAAAAAATTGAGAACAACCTCAGAAACCTCTGGGACAACATTAAAAGCACCAACATTCGAATTATAGGGGTCCCAAAAGAGGAAGAGAAAAAGAAAGGGACTGAGAAAATATTTGAAGAGATTATAGTTGAAAAGTTCCCAAAAATGGGAAAGGAAATAGTCAATCAAGTCCAGGAAGTGCAGAGTCCCATACAGGATAAATCCAAGGAAAAACATGCCAACACACATACTAATCAAAGTATCAAAAATTAAATACAAAGAAAAAATATTAAAAGCAGCAAGGGAAAAGCAACAAATACCATATTGAATCCCCATAAGGTTAACAGCTGATCTTTCAGCAAAAAAACTTCAAGCCAGAAGGGAGTGGCAGGACATATTTAAAGTGATGAAAGGGAAAAACTTACAACGAAGATTATTCTACCCAGCAAGGATCTCATTCAGATTCGACAGAGAAATTAAACCTTTACAGACAAGCAAAAGCTAAGAGAATTCAGCACCAACAAATCAGCTTTACAACAAATGCTAAAGGAACTTCTCTAGGAAGGAAGCACAAGAGAAGGAAAAGAGCTACAATAACAAACCCAAAACAATTAAGAAAATGGTAATAGGAACATACATATCGATAACTACCTTAAATGTAAATGAATTAAATGCTCCAACCAAAAGACATAGACTGGCTGAATGGATACAAAAACAAGACCTGTATATATGCTGTCTATAAGAGACCCACTTCAGACCTAGGGACACATACAGACTGAAAGTGAGGGAATGGGAAAAGATATTCCATTCAAATGGAAATCAAAAGAAAGCTGGAGTAGCAATCTCATATAAGACAAAATAGACTTTAAAATAAAGAATGTTACAGGAGACAAAGAAGGACAGTACATAATGATCAAGGGATCAATCCAAGAAGAAGACATAGCAATTGTAAATATGTATGCACCCAACATAGGAGCACCTCGATACATAAAACAAAGCTAATGGCCATAAAAGGGAAATCGACAGTAACACAATAATAGTAGGAGACTTACCTCACTTTCACCAATGAACAGATCATCCAAAATGAAAATAAATAAAATAAACACAAGCTTTAAATTATACATTAAACAAGATGGACTTAATTGATATTTATAAGACATTCCATCAAAAAACAACAGAATACACATTCTTCTCAAGTGTTCATGGAACATTCTCCAGAATACATCATATCTCGGGTCACAAATCAAGCCTTGATAAATTTAGGAAAACTGAAGTCATATCAAGTATCTTTTTCAACCACAACGCTATGAGACTAGATATCAATTACAGGAAAAAAACAGTAAAAAACACAAACACATGAAGGCTAAACAATACACTACAAAATAAACATGATATCAATGAAGAAATCAAAGAGGAAATCAAAAAGTACCTAGAAACAAATGACAATGAAAACATGACAACCTAAAATCTATGGGATGCAGCAAAAGCAGTTCTAAGAGGGAAGTTTAGGACTTCCCTGGTGGTGCAGTGGTTGAGAGTCCGCCTGCCGATGCAGGGGACACAGGTTCGTGCGCTGGTCTGGGAGGATCCCACATGCCGTGGAGCGGCTGGGCCCATGAGCCATGGCCGCTGAGCCTGTGCTCCGCAACGGGAGAGGCCACAAGAGTGAGAGGCCCACGTACCGCAAAAATAAATAAATAAATAAGAGGGAAGTTTATAGCAATACAATCCTACCTCAAGAAACAAGGAACACCTCAAATAAACAACCTAACCTTACACCTAAAGCAATTAGAGAAATAAGAAGAAAAAAACCCCAAAGTTAGCAGAAGGAAAGAAATCATAAAGATCAGATCAGAAATAAATGAAATAGAAACAAAGAAAACAACAGCAAAATCAGTAAAAGCTGGTTCTTTGAGAAGATAAAAAAAATTGATAAACCATTAGCCAGACTCATCAGTAAAAAAAGGGAGAAGACTCAAATCCACAGAATTAGAAAGGAAAAGGAGATGTAACAACTGACACCACAGAAATACAAAGGGTCATGAGAGATTACTACAAGAACCTACATGTCAATAAAATGGACACCCTAGAAGAAATGGACAAATTCTTAGAAAAGGACAACCTTCAGAGACTGAACCAGGAAAAAATAGAAAATATAAACAGACTAATCACTAGCACAGAAATTGAAACTGTGATTAAAAACCTTCCAACAAACAAAAGCCAAGGACCAGATGGCTTCACAGGCAAATTCTATCAAACATTTAGAAAAGAGCTAACACCTAGCCTTCTCAAACTCTTCCAAAATATAGCAGAGGGAGGAACACTCCTAAACTCATTCTATGAGGTGACCATCACCTTGATACCAAAACCAGACAAGGATGTCACAAAGAAAGAAAACCACAGGACAATATCACTGATGAACAAAGATGCAAAAATACTCAACAAAATACTAGCAAACAGAATCCAACAACACATTAACAGGATCATACACCATGATCAAGTGAGTTTTATCTGAGGAATGCAAGGATTCTTCAATATATGAAAATCAATCAATGTGATAAACCACATTAACAAACTGAAGGATAAAAACCATATGATCATCTCAATCGATGCAGAAAAAGCTTCTGACAAAATTCAACACCCATTTATGGTAAAAACCCTCCAGAAAGTAGACATGGATGGAACTTACCTCAACATAATAAAGGCCATATATGACAAACCCACAGCCAACATTGTTCTCAATGGTGAAAAACTGAGATCATTTCCACTAAGATCAGGAACAAGACAAGGTTATCTACTCTCACCACTCTTACTCAACATAGTTTTGGAAGTTTTAGCCACAGCAATCTGAGAAGAAAAAGAAATAAAAGGAATCCAAATTGGAAAAGAAGAAATAAAACTGTCACTGTTTGCAGATGACATAATACTATACATAGAGAATCCTAAAGATGCTACCAGAAAACTACTAGAGTAAATCAATAAATTTGGTAAAGTAGTAGGATATAAATTAATGAACAGAAATCTCTTACATGCCTACACATGAATGATGAAAAATCTGGAAGATAAATTATGGAAACAATCTCATTTACCATTGTTACAAAAAGCATAAAATACCTAGGAATAAACTTACCTAAGGAGACAAAAGACTTGTATGCAGAAAACTATAAGACAGTGATAAAAGAAATTAAAGATGATAGAAACAGATGTAGAGATATACCATGTTCTTGGATTGGAAGAATCAACATTGTGAAAATGACTATACTACCCAGAGCAATCTACAGATTCAATGCAATCCCTATCAAACTACCAATGTCATTTTTCACAGAACTAAAACAAAAAATTTCACAATTTGTATGGAAATACAAAAGACCCCAAATAGCCAAAGCAATCTTGAGAAAGAAAAACGGAGCTAGAGAAATCATGCTTCCTGACTTCAGACTATATTACATAGCTACAGTAATCAAGACCACCATAAAGCAATTATACTCCAGTAAAGATGTTAAAAAAAAAAAAAAAAGACAGTATGGTACTGGCACAAAAACAGAAATATAGCTCAATGGAACAGTATAGCCCAGAGATAAACCCATGCACATATGGTCACCTTATCTTTGATAAAGGGTGTAAGAATATACAATGGGGAAAAGACAGCCTCTTCAAAAAATGGTGCTGGAAAAACAGGACAGCTACATACATGTAAAAGAATGAAATTAGAACACTCTCTAATGCCATACACAGAAATAAACTCAAAATGGATTAAAGATATAAATGTAAGGCCAGACACTATAAAACTCTTAGAGGAAAACACAGGCAGAACAATCTATGACATAAATCAGAGAAAGATCCTTTTTGACCCACCTCCTAGAGAAATGATAATAAAAACAAAAATAAACAAATGGTACCTAATGAAATTTTAAAACTTATGCAAAGCAAAGGAAACCATAAACAGGAAGAAAAGACAACCCTCAGAATGGGAGAACATATTTGCAAATGAAGCAGTTGACAAAGGATTAATCTCCAAAATATACAAGCAGCACATGCAGCTCAATATCAAAATACCAAACAACCCAGTCCAAACATGGGCAGAAGACCTAAATAGACATTTCTCCAAAGCAGATATATAGATTGCCAACAAACACAGGAAAGGATGCTCAACATCACTAATCATTACAGAAATGCAAATCAAAACTCCAATGAGGTATCACCTCACACCAGTCAGAATGGCCATCATCAAAAAATTCTACAAACAATTAATGCTGGAGAGGGTGTGGAGAAAAGGGATCCCTCTTGCACTGTTGGTGGGAATGTAAATTGATACAGCCACTATGGAGAACAGTATGGAGATTCCTTAAAAAACTAAAAATAGAACTACCATATGACCCAGCAATCCCACTCCTGTGCAGTTACTCTGAGAAAACCATAATTCAAAAAGAGTCATGTACCACAATGTTCATTGCAGCACTATTTACAATAGCCAGGACATGGAAGCAACCTAGGTGTCCATCGACAGATGAATGGATAAAGAAGATATGGCACATATATACAATGGAATATTACTCAGCCATAAAAAGAAATGAAATTGAGTTATTTGTAGTGAGGTGGATGGACCTAGAGTCTGTCATACAGAGTAAAGTGAGTCAGAAAAAGAAAAACAAATACTGTATGCTAACATATATGTATGGAATATAAGAAAAAACCATGGTTGTGAAGAACCTAGGGGCAGGACAGGAATAAAGATGCAGATGTAGAGAATGGACTTGAGGGTACAGGGAGGGGGAAGTGTAAGCTGGGATGGAGTGAGAGAGTGGCATGGACATAATATACACTACCAAATGTAAAATAGATAGCTAGTGGGAAGCAGCCGCATAGCACAGGGAGATCCGCTCAGTGCTTTGTGACCACCTAGAGGGGTGGGATAGGGAGGGTGGGAGGGAGACGCAAGAGAGGGGAGATATGGGGATATATGTATATGTATAGCTGATTCACTTTCTTATACAGCAGAAACTAACACAACATTGTAATGCAATTATATTCCAGTAAAGTTGCTAAAAAAAAAAATTAGGGCCAAAAATGAAAATAATAATAAAATAGAAAAGGATATACAAGCCCAAATTTATCAATAAATTCAAGTCTCCCTCAAAATGTTTCCTAATAAATATAATCAGAACAAACATAATACAGAAAAATTGGAAATCAGGAAAAACTTACATGTTGTTTATTGAAAGTGTGCTTGTAGACAGTTAATAAAAAAGAATTTCCATATCATATCACATGTTTGTAATCCCACAATTATAAGTAAATACAATTTATGAATTAATAATTCTCTATAAAAATCACCTATATGCACTCTTTGAAAAATGTGTATATCAGTATTAAAAAATTGCTTCTTCTTGCTTGTTAATTTATCTAGTATAGATCAGATTGACAACATGATTATTACCAATATCAAAACTGTTAACAACTTTCATAGTAGAGAACCCATCTTCCTGAGTTATGCTTATGGAGATAGAAAAAAAATAAAGAAAGTTTTGCAAATTCAGGGTATTTATTTTAACTTTTATTAAAAATTTAGCAAGAGTTGGGGCTTCCCTGGTGGCACAGTGGTTAAGAATCTGCCTGCCAATGCAGAGGACACGGGTTCGAGCTCTGGTCTAGGAAAGATCCCACATGCCGTGGAGCAACTAGCCCCGTGAGCCACAACTACTGAGCCTGCGTGTCTGGAGCCTATGCTCCGCAACAAGAAAGGCTGCAATAGTGAGAGGCCCGCGCACCACGATGAAGAGTGGCCCCCACTTGCCGCAACTAGAGAAAACCCTTGCACAGAAACGAAGACCCAACACAGCCATAAATAAATAAAATTTAAAAAAAAATTTAGCAAGAGTGATGTTCTCTTTACCATTGTCTTGGTTATTTATTAGCCTGCTTAGAAAAGCAGCCCAGAGCTGCCCTAGAAAATATAAGTAGAAAGTTATACTTCCTATTTATTAAACATATCCATTAGGCCCAAAGAGCTTATGCAATATTTTAGAGTGAAAGGTATCTTAGAAACCAATTATTCCAAACTTCTCTTTCCAGATGAGAAATATCAAATAAGCAGTCAGTCAATTATCACACATAAAGTGACTGTGGAATATTATTTCCAAAGATAGATGCCATGATCTCTCACTTTTGCAATGGAATTTGCCACTCCTCCTGTCAACAGCTGGAATTTATTTCTCCTACAATGAATATGGATGGCCCTGTGATTTTTATAAGTAGAATGATGTAGAAGTGACTTTGGAGACTAGGTTTTAAGAAGTCTTGCAACTTCCTTTCTCACCCTCTTAGGAAACTTCAAGCACCACATAAAGAAGCCTAGACTGTCATACTGAGGAGGCTAGCTGGCAATAAGTGTCCTGAAGAATAGAGGTATGAAAACTGTAAGAGGAGAGAAGTTCTGATAGATAATGGACTATGAGTGCAGAGGTCTCAAGCATTCCAGCCATCTTAGATGTAGGGTCAGACATATCAAGCCAAATTAATTCCACAGCCTCAATGAAGAGCAAAGAAAACCCATCATTATTAAGTTCTTCCTGAATTCCTGATCATAGGAAAAAAAAAAATGGCTGTTGTTTGAAGTCATCAAGTTTTGGAATGGTATAAGTCACTAAATTTTGGAGTAGTTTGCTATTCAGCAATAAATAACTAAGACTAATAGCACTCATAAGGTAGGGAATTAAAAGACAAATAAGAGATAGCATATAATTAAAAGTCTACAGGGGCTTCCCTGGTGGCGCAGTGGTTGAGAATCTGCCTGCCAATAAGGGGACATAGGCTCGAGCCCTGGTCTGGGAGGATCCCACATGCCGCAGAGCATCTAGGCCCGTGAGCCACAACTACTGATCCTGCGCATCTGGACCCTGTGCTCCGCCACAAGAGAGGCCGTGATAGTGAGAGGCCTGCACACCGTGATGAAGAGTGGCCCCCGCTTGCCACAACTAGAGAAAGCCCTCGCACAGAAACGAAGATCCAACACAGCAACAATAAATAAATAAATAAATAAATAAACTCCTACCCCCAACATCTTCTAAAAAAAAAAAAAAGTCTACAGTTTAGAGATGGTTAGTGATAAATTCATACTCAATTATCTTTAAGAATGTCATAAGCACCATACTGATATAAATTCAAAATGTCATTGGAACAGAAGAAAGTTACATAAATGAGTAATAGATCAGCAAACATTTTACAAAAGGAGTGATAGTGGAACCAGATTTCACTGTCTTTAATTCACTCATCAAATATTTAATGGGCACATCACCTATGCATTGTGACAATAAAAGGAGTGAGAAATGTCATTTTTTGTCACAAAAGAAGTGATGTTCTAAAAACTGGATTGAAGAACCCTGTGAAGAATTGGTAAATTATGAACTTGGCGAATTAGGTAGGGATTATATCATAGAAGATTATCAAACTGTTCCAAAGACTTTAGACTTCTGTCTTTGTAAAATGGAAAAATACTTCAGAACATTAATCCTAGAGGAAATCATTTGAATGTGAAGAATGAAAAAATTAATAGTCTGGGCTCTTATGAGAAAGAATCAACTGGTTTTTGTTGGTTGACTGGATCTATTAAAGGATGAAGATTGATGAAAAGCACACAACACTCCCATAAATTACAGACTCTATCATTTTACAATTACTCATACAAAATTCAAATGCATTTAAATGCATAAAAATCAGGTTAGCTTTAAGTTTCCTAATGCAAGGACTCCTAAGCTTGATTACCTTAAAAGTATGTCATTCAAAATACTAACTTGTAAAGCAACATTTGTACATTTCTATTAACATACAAAATTATAGCATGTCCCTTTGATGTGAAATAGTTTTTAATATGTTTTAGGGCAAGAAAAACTAGAAATTAATTTTAAAACTTTTTTTACATGCTAAGATTTATTTTATTCAACAATCATTGTTTTATTTAGGATATATGAAATATAAAACAGAATCATTTATCTTTTCCTTACACAAAAATAAGTTTCAAGTTAGATATAAGAATTATGACTCTAATTTTTCCTTTAACAAGTTAATATACTAAACAATGAATCATTCATGAAGGTTCTACACTCTTAATATCACACATTTACTTTGGTTTTTGACATATAATAAATGAAGTTTGCTTTAGGAAGAGTGGCATATTGAAATCATTAAAATTGAATTTTTACTCAATATAACTTTAATTATGAAGAGAACTCTGGTTTCTGGTTGGGAAAAAAGAAACTATCCATCATTTTGAAAATTTTATCAGCTCATAGTTTTATCAAACCAAACCATTTCTCCCTACATAATATAAAAGTTTAAACATAGCATAAAGTTCTAACAAAACTCCAAGGTAGATATCATAAATCCATAGTTGAAAAGTCTAAGGGCAATTAGGCCCCCAATTTTCTCCCACATCCCATGCTGTGAGTCAATTATCCTCCTTCCTGTCACCACCTCTTCCCAATATTTCTAACAAGAGGTGGAGGAATTTACTAAACTATATATCATCCAGACCCAGGAATATCATAAATAACAGAGGACAGGGAAATATGTTTTAGAGAAAATAGAGATGTTGATTAAAAGCCAACTTACTAAATGACTGGTGGCTAGGCAGTCCCCTTCTGCTGCAAATCTCCAAGAGCCCTGGCATAGTTCTCGAAGTCCCTCCTCAACCTCTCCTCCCCTCCTGGACTCTCCTTCTCAAGCATGCGTGCACGCGCTTGCATGCGCGCGCACACACACATGCGCACACACACACACACACACACACACACACAGACTTATCACGGAAGATGCTTTCCTCTTTGGAGAATCTAAGCAAAGATAATATCTTTACATTCTGAAATTTGTCTACATTCCAGTGAAATAACTGGATTCCCATCAGCACACTCCGTGAAAAAACCCGCCACTTCATAAGTCCCACCAATGCACACAGAGCTTTCAATCAATTACTTAGTGTTTCAGTTTTAAATATGATTGGACTGCAAATAATCACCAGCCATTCTAGGAAATAATGTAATACAAAAGATAGGGGGGGGGGGGAGGGAGAGAAGAAGAAAAACATATAGGAAGGAAAAACAATAAGGAAATATAGGAAACATTTAAAATTTATAAATTGCATAATCAGATAAGTTGATATTGATCATGAAACTTGAAAAGGATTGTATAATGAAGAAAATGAGAAAATAATAATCTCTCACATATTAAGTACATAACAGAGATAAAATTTTAAGAGATTTAAATTTTTAAGAGATTTAAAGAATACTAAAGAGAAAGACAAGGATTAATTTTTTAAAAAATACAGATCCTACAGTGATCCTATATTCAACGAATAAGAATTCTAGGAACTGAGATTAGAGAGACTAAAAGGGAATAAATCAAACACGAAAATTTCCTAGAATTATGAACATAAGCATCTATGTTGAAATAGGTCATTGAGTATGTGGCCAATGAATTAAAAAATATACATATATAAAAATAGCATTTTTATGAACTTTCACAACAAAGGGAAATTTCCAGAAAAAGAAGGAATGAAAAAGAAAAATGTCAGTGAATAGGAATTGTAATAGCATTCTCAGCAGCATAGGTAGATGAGAGAAGACAGTAAATACATGGCCTTCAAAAGTTTGGAGGGAAACCAGTTCCAACTATTCCAAACTGATATCTACCTAGGTACAAGGTTTTCTGTTTGTTTGTTTGTTTGCTTATTTTTCTTTTTAAAGGAATTTTCAGGTAATTTATATCTAAAAAACTTTGTGATATGTACAGTTTTTCTCTTAACATTCTAGAGACTGTGCTTTGTTCAAACTAAGGAATAAAATCAAGAAGAGTAAGCCATGTGATCCAGGATACAGAGGATCAAATAAGAAGAGTGATGAAGAAAATTCCCAGGATACCAGGCCAGATCAGAGGACAAAGTATTTCAGGAGAAGGAGCTCAAGGAGGGGGTGGGAAGGAGTTTGGTAACAATTATTAACTCTAGAAAACAACAAAAAGTAACAAATCAAAGAATATATAACTGCACTTGATTCCCCTGAAGAATATTTTCATAATCACCATTATAAAAATGCTGCAATTGTGCAATAGAAGGTAAGAAATTGGGAAGTAATACAGAGATTGAGGGCAAGAGGAAAGAAGAATTAGAACAGAATGCTGTTGTTTTTTCAATTGTAAGCTTTAGTTTTATTGGGGTATTTACAGTTAAATAAAAAAATAATAATAAATTTCCAATCATGGAAAATAAGGTATTTGGACCACCCTCTTAACTTGAGTAAAACTAAAAATCTGAAAAAATATTTTTAATAATTTTTATTTT
Source organism: Lipotes vexillifer (assembly GCF_000442215.2). Taxonomy (NCBI): domain Eukaryota; kingdom Metazoa; phylum Chordata; class Mammalia; order Artiodactyla; family Lipotidae; genus Lipotes; species Lipotes vexillifer. The sequence continues at coordinate 208,298 of NW_006773486.1, read as the reverse complement.
TTTTAAGTTTTAAGTTCACAGCAAAATTGACTAGAAAGTACAGAGAGTTCCCATATACCCCCTGCCTTAAAAACCCTCTGTACTCTACCTGAAAAGCATGTTTATAAAAAGTTGGCTTGAAGATATCAGAGAGCTAACAAGACAGTGAAAAATTACTGGGCCATGATGTAGAAAAAGAGAAACCCAGAGAAGTGACTACAGCTTTGTGGCTTCCTTACCTATAGGAATATCTTTCCAGAAGAGGAAGCTGAGAGGCTGTGAAGCTGAGAGGCTGTAAAGCTGAGCATCATTTTTTAAAGCCCCCGAGGCACTGAACCATAGACATTTAGTCCAGGGTCTACCAAGTGGAAAATAGGTCTGGGTGTAGACACCAGGAATATCAGTGAATCAGAAGTATATTGGCCCTCACAAGAACTGTACCCAATCATTAAATCAACCCTATCCAATTTCCAATCTATCATTTTCTTTGTGTCAGAAAATTCTTTAAAATTTTTTAAGACAATTCTGGTAACAGATTTTCTCAACTCTTTTAATATTGAAAAATGTCCTTATTTTACTTTTGAAAGATATTTTCGCCACGTATAGAATTGATTTCTTTTGCACTTAAAATTTTTATTATCATTGTTTCTGGTATGCATGGTTCCTGATGAAAAATCTAAGGCATGATCCTCCTGAGAACTGTACCCAGTGCTGGATATATTATGAATCTACTTCCCTCTGATAAGAAAGCAAACTATTTTCAGCCTGTGTAAACTCTGGGAATTATTCTGTCTATTCCCAGCTTTTTATATGTTTTCATGGATCATGAAGAACTATATTATAATATTTGATCCAACTATACAAATTATGTCATTTGACTCCCTTTCTCCTTTCTTTGAAACTTATTTCAATCTTTTTCTTTCTATATTTTCTTCTCTGTGTGTATTTCTCCCCCTCCCCTTCCCTCTCCCCACTCCCCTCCTCTCTTCCCACACAGATC
>NW_006773486.1:204410-207309 GCF_000442215.2 Lipotes vexillifer | reverse complement strand
TTTCCCTAACTACCCTCTTTATCCCTACTTGGCAGGTAACCCATCACTCTTGTTTAAGCAAAGGAAGAATGACAGGGCTATCTATGTACTGAGCACTTTTGTTATATCTGTTTAGTCACAATTAAGAGCGTTTTTCTGGAGGTAAGTTGTATGTATAGAAGAAAAGCTCCAAGGCGTTGCTTCATAACCATAGTGGCTCAAGGTGTTGGTACATTCAGGATCAGTAAAAGGAGAAATGGTACTGTTTAGCCAACTGCTAAGAATTGTGCATATGCTTAGCCCATTTTATGCTGCAGATGTGCTATTTAAGCTTGGTATGAAGGATGCTGAATAAGAGAGTGAATGGGAAAATCATAGAATTCAAAAATATTAAAGCCAAAGTATAGGAAATACATTTTTATACACATGTTATCTAGTCACATATGTGATTTTGCCATCAAGGAGAAAGGGAAAAACTTGTTGTTCTAGGGAAAAGCTGAAAATGTACTACTAAAAAATGCTAAGAACTATATATTATCTGACTCCACCTCATTAAGTGTGGCAAAACAGGAAATCAGCTGTTTAGAGGGAGATGGGTCGCTACTCATAAAGCAAAATTGACCCTGGGGAGACCAGGGATAGAGATTCCCTACTCTTCAGAGCAAAAATTGTTGAGTATTGCAAACAAGAGAAATATCAACTACAATATTATGGAAATTTATATAGATATTTGAATTTGTTTATATTTCCTCAGCACATATGGTAAACTTTTTTACTGGAATTTTTTGATGGTTATTAGAACATTTACCAATAGGAATACTGTTTAATGTCTGCCTTTCTTTTTTATAGATATAAAAATATAATGTATAAAATATTTTAGTCCTGAACAAAAGCAAAGTTTATCATTGCATTGGTTTAAAAATGTTTTCCATGAAGTACAAACTGAATTTCATAGAAATATATCTCTAAATATAGAGTAGGCTGTCCAAAATTTCAGATTTTACTTTTTCTATTTGAATGGTCACATCAAATTCTACCTTAAGATTAAGTTTTTGTTTGCTTGCTTTTGTGGTACGCGGGCCTCTCACTGTTGTGGCCTCTCCCATTGCGGAGCACAGACTCCGGACGTACAGGCTCAGCGGCCATGGCTCACGGGCCCAGATGCTCCGTGGCATGTGGGATCTTCGCGGACCGGGGCACGAACGCGTGTCCCCTGCATCGGCAGGCGGTCTCTCAACCACTGCGCCACCAGGGAAGCCCCTGAAGATTAAGTTTTTTTAAGCACAGACAGCTAGGTTCCAATTTTCAATGTTCTGTATTCAGATTAATCATGAAAGTTGTGTGATATTATGAGAAATAAATGCCATAAATGGAAATAAAATAGTATTACTATCCTTTCGATTTTCTCTGGGTTTGTCTTCACCATACATGACACATTTGGTTGATACTTATTTCCAGAGAAATTAACTTCAGGAGAAGCAGTCAGGGATCACATGCATCAACACTTCAGTATAAATTAGACCTGGATCCTGCTAAATGCTCATTATTTCTGTCTAATATTGTGTGAACTACCCAGCTTGCACAGAGGGTCAGAGAGCATTAAACCACATCCAGGTTTTGCACAGAGTGAAATGTGGAATGACATAACACCTAACAGAGTCAGCTGTGATTCAAGATAACTGATATACAAGGGCAAAGTTATCAACTTGCTGAAATTGAACTAGGCTAAATCACTTTACTCTCTCTGAGGCAAGGAAACCAGCAAGGAGACTATAATTCAGCTTCCCAAACATGGACATAAATGGACTCTACATGGAATTCTAACTTCAGATCAAATATCTATAGGCAATAGCCAAGCATACAAATCTCACTCTAGTGAACAAATAAATGTTTGAATCATGTTGGGAAAAAAAGAGTATTTCCTATAATATTTAATTTTATACCTTTTTTCTTTTCTTTTCTTTTTTTTTTGCGGTACGCAGGCCTCTCACTGTTGTGGCCTCTCCCGGTGCGGAGCACAGGCTCCAGACGCGCAGGCTCAGCGGCCATGGCTCACGGGCCCAGCCGCTCCGCGGCATGTGGGATCCTCCCGGACCGGGGCACGAACCGGTGTCCCCTGCATCGGCAGGCGGACTCTCAACCACTGCGCCACCAGGGAAGCCCCCTTTTTTCTTTTTTAAAAGTCATGTACTTTCACTTTATCAATTTCCCTGAGTGTAATTGGCTAATTTAAGCTGAGTGAATTTTTGAAATATTTTTATATTTTATACAATGAATTTTTATAGAGTGAATTTTTATAGAGTGAATTTTTATAGAGTGAATTTTTATAGAGAGATTTTTTGAAATATTTCAGTTGTATAATGGTGAGTGGAGTTGAAAGAGAAATTTAGCCTGTATGTAGAACAAAATGCATTTGCCTCAATATTTATTAATGACTCTGACTTGGACAAGTATTATTAGCTTACTTATTTGTATTACAGGATTATTCACTAGAAATGGTTAATTATAAGTAGGCTAATAGAAAATTGTCAACTATGGCCACCACCAGAGGATTATGTTATTAAACAGATTTCTTCAGCATTATGGTATTTACTGGGAATTTATTAATGATTATTAAGTAACTATGACATTAATTTGAATGTTAAAATGAGCAAGCTAAACAAAAACATTGCCTATATAAGTTCATTAAAATAGTATTGTATAGATTCATATTAAAACAACACAATGAAAGTCCAGTAATTTGGCTTCACCAAAAATAGAATAATTATTGTAAAATTATTGACAGTTTGTAAAATATGCTTATCTAAATTCAATTGGAGTAAGAAATTTTTGTTACTACTAATACAGAAGTTATTTCAGAAGGAAGTATATACAATTTGCTTAAGTATTATACCTTATTATTTATATAAAATATATACTT
>NW_006773486.1:107196-204400 GCF_000442215.2 Lipotes vexillifer | reverse complement strand
TAGGGAAACAATGCAGATATCTCTCCCTTATAAGGCAAAAGGTGTTCGCCTCAGGATCTGTCTTACCTCTTCTCTTAGATTCTATGTTAATCACTAGGGTTTGGTAACAGCAAAACCCAGCATGTCCCATGTTAGGTATTATATGAGAAGAAAATGACTAGATGACAAAGGAAGCTGTAAGGATTAACCAGCATATACCAGCAGGTGCCAAGAGAGTATCATTGATACAGGATTTTGAAGGTGTTTGATAAAGAGGGCCAGAACACAAATCTAAGGAAGAGTTTATTAAATTTGGGGCACTCTCTCAGGAATCAGAATTTTACACCCTGGCAAGAACCCTATAGGATGATAAAAACCTGGTGCTAGATTGGCTTCTAGAGATCTAAAGAAAACAACGGTTAATACTGAGCAAAACTAAAATATCTAAAATTACAGGAGCAAGAGGGATTAAAATAATCAGGGAAGCAAGGGTGTTGGAGTGGATATGTTATATGAGGACAAGTGTCCCACCAGAAGATTTTTTTCACAGGAAGGCCCAGAGTACTCACCAGTTGCCAAGGCAGTGGCTTTCTGCTATAGACCAGAGCTGCTGGTAGAAGAGGATGATGTAGAGCTTCACCAGTTGATACCAATGGAGATGAATGGCTCTGAACCAATTGGCATCAGGTGGCAGTGTTTAAATTACAACAGCCAAGGGATCACAATTATCATAATGACCAGCAAGTCTGGAGTGTGAGATAGAGGTTTGACCTACAGAGTTGTAAATACAATTAAAACAACCTGGCATCCTTAAAGGCAAAATAAATGGACAGCAAACTAGGACTAAAAAAGCAAGAATAGATGAGCATGAAACTGAATGCATTGTCTCAATAAAAAGTCACAATTCCTTGGAAATTTCCCAGATCTGAACCACAGTGCTGTCCCATTGACTGAAGAGATAACTGAATCCCCAGGATAAAGAATGCAACACTATTACATCAAATATATGCAGCAATGATTCCCCTTTTCTTTCTTATAATTGCCTACAGGTGAAAAGGGATTACTTTCTGTGGACTATTAGATACAGGGTCTGAGTTGATATTGATACTTGGAGAACTGGACTGTCATTATGGTTTTCCTGTTAGAATGGAGGCCAGTTAAAAACTGAAATCCTTGCCAAAGTCCAGCTAACAGTTATTACATTGGTTCCACAGACCCACCTGGTGTCATTTCCTCAGGCCATTAATGTAAAATTTGGATTGAGATACTTAACAATTTAAGTAAACTTCACATTGGATCATGGCCTGTGTGAGGAGAGCTATCATAGTGGAGACGGCCAAGTGGAAGAAAGACAAGATAATAAATAAAAGTCAATATTGCATCTTGGGAAGATGAGAGAGATTGGTGCCACCTTTAAAGTTCTAAAGGATGTAGCAGTAATAGTCCCTATCATATCTTTGTTTAATTATCCAGTATAATCCTTGCCAAGAGCAGGTGGAGATTAGAACATGGTTGTAGAACATCAGAATCTCAATGAAACAGTAGTGCTGAGAGCATCTTACATGCCAGGTATGCTACTGTTTCTGGAGATTAATGCAGCTTCTGGAACATGATATACAAACACTGTTTTAGTGCATGTGTACTTTTCTTTCACAACCAGGAAAATGGGTCGGAAAAAGTTACATTTATATGAAAGAACAAAAATATACACTTGCAGTTTTGCCTCAGGGCTATTTTAAGGCTCCCAAACTATATCTTGAAATAGATATTAGGACCATCTGGATATGCAAAAGAATATCACATTGATTTATACATCAATGACACCATATTGATAAAGCAGGGTAATCAAAAGGTATCTTACATGCTGGAACCCGTGGTATGATACACATACTGCAGAGAGTTGGAAATAAATCCTATAAAAATTTAAGAACTATCCACTTCAGTTAAGGTTGTAATGGCCCATTAGGGCAACTCAGGACTTCCCCTCCAAACTAAAAGAGAATTTGCCTCATCTTGTATCCTTTTCTACCAATAAGGAAGTACAATGGAGTTTGGGGCTCTTCAGATTCTGGAGGCAACACATAAGAATACTAGAATTACTGCTCTGGTACACACAGTGGGTAACATAAAAGCTGCCCCTATTGACGGGCGCCTGGAGAAGAAAATAATTCTGTATCAGCTCAGTATTCCGAGCCTCGCTACTTGGGTCATGAGAACCAAAAAGCCTACTGTGATGGAGGTGTCAGTGGTGGAAAGTGATGCCAAGTAGAGTTTACAGCAAACTCCAGTAGGAGAATTCACAGCATAGGGCCCTGGGTTTCAGGAGCAAGTCCTTGCCATCTAAACAGATAATTGCACACTCCTTGAGACAAGCTCTTGGTGTATTGTTGGGTCCTGTTAAAAATGAACACTTGTCCATAAGGCATCAAGTGATCATGAGTTTTCAGCTGCCCATTATGAAAGGCATCCTATTGGACACATAAGGCATAAATTTGATTGGGCCCAGCAGCATTCCACTGTAAGTTAGAAATGATATATCTAGGATTGACCTCAAGCTAGACCAGAGGGAATATGTAAGCTATATTAGCAGGTAGCCCAGATTTCCCAGAAACCACCACAATAGGACAAGTGCCCCTCCCTCAGCACAAAACTACAGACACATGGGACATCCCATACAATCTACTGGAGGAAAAGGATACAGCCCACACTTGATTTAGAGATGGGTTGGCTCACTATGTACGTGCAAGTTAAAAATGGATGGTGGCTGGATTAGAAAATACTCAGTCATGGCTTTGAAAGAAGTGGTGAGAAAAAAAAAAACCTTCCCAATAGGTGTAGCTTTGGAAAGTGTACCTTTTCATTTATTTTGTGTGGAAGGAGAAGCAATCCAGGCTCATGGACTGTAGGGCAACAGTTCTGGGCAACTGAAAGGCAAACATTTGGAAGACTGTAGATGAGGAAATCTTGGGTAGAAAGGATAAGGATGGACATATGGTGGTGGATACAAAGTGTGAAGGTCTTTGAAACAAATGTTAACACTCACTAGAAAGCATGCACCATAGAAGAGTCACTAAATAATTGAGCAGACCAAAAAGAAAAGATTAGTTGACATCAGACAACATTGTTTTGTTCAGTGGGAAATCCAATTATGACATTATGGACAAACACATTAAGTGTTATAATTATACGCTAAATGGCATGGAAGACCACTTATCAAGAGTGATCTAGCTGGTTCCACTCCAGTGTCCAACATGTCTTTAACAAACACCAATGCTAAGATACCTGTATTACATTATGACTTATGGAGAGCAATTGGGCACTTGGTGGCAAGTTGACTGACTACATCTGGCTCCTTATGTCCTGAAAGTATCAATTATTTTTTCTCACAAAAATGAACATTTATTCCAGGTGTGGAATAATACCCACAGAGCTTCCACCAGCAACACAATCTGGTGATTTACCAAGTGCCCAATTCACACACCTGGTATCCCATACAACATAGCATCCAAACAGGGATCTATTTGACCTTGAAGGAGGTGAGGAGGTAGGCCTACAACATAGGATCCACTGGTCATATCATATACTACACCAAACAGAAACAGGCCTGACAGAGCCCTGGGATGTCCTTCTCCAGATACAACTGAAGCATCAAGTACTGAATCAATATTCTGCAAACATGGGGTGATGTTCTCCAGCTTTCAGTACATAAACTAAATCAGAGATATCCATATGATACTGTGTCCTCAATAGAAAGTATCTAGGATTCAAAAGTGCAAAGCAGGAGTGTCCCGACTTATCATCATTTCCAAAGACCGACTCGGGGACTTTGTGCTCTCCATTCCTGCAACTCCAGGCCCTGTGGTATTAGATGACCCAGATCCCCCAAAAGGTATACTCTTGACAATGTAAGCTGCAATGATTCCATTTAATTCCAAGCTGTGTTTGCAGCCTGAGCACTTTGGACTCTGAAGAATCACAGATAAGGAACAGTTAATTCTAAACTGGTAGTCAGAGAAGTCTTAAAAATATCACCTTAGGGCTTCCCTGGTGGCGCAGTGGTTGAGAGTCTTCCTGCCGATGCAGGGGACACGGGTTCGTGCCCCGGTCTGGGAGAATCCCACATGCCGCGGAGCAGCTGGGCCCGTGAGCCATGGCCGCTGAGCCTGTGTGTCCGGAGCCTGTGCTCCGCAATGGGAGAGACCACAACAGTGAGAGGCCCGCGTACCGCAAAAAAAAGAAAAAAAAAGAAAAAAAAAAAATCACCTTAATTTAAGCCAGGATTTGGATACTATTTATTACTGATAAGGTAAAATATGAATGACTATGGGCTTAAATCTAGTAAAAGCAGAGAGAAGAGGGATAACTTTTCTCTTCCCTGAGAAGCTAAGGCTGCCAGCCTCTGCTGGATGAGTGTTAGGGAGGTCAGGGGAGAAAGCTCATGGTTTTGAACCACACTATCTGCTATGAGGCAACCCTGATGTCTAGTTTATTGAGAATTTAAAGACTTTAATTTTTGTGTCTACATCATTTAATTTAGTTCTTTCATATTAGCATAGGCATAAGAAAACTATTTTAGCAAAATGCTAAGAAATATGCATGAGTCAATATTTTATACCACATCTTTGTTTCTTGTTAGAATATATTAAAACATATTTAAAAGTAAAAAAAAAACAATTGTTCCAACCATACGGTGTTAATAATAAACCACACCAAAAATGGATTCTCATTCAACAAAAGATATGAGTTGTTTTTCCACTAATTTCTCACTTCTGAGAGGTTCAGCCTTTATTTTTGTATTTACATGGAATTAAAAAGCTCTTTTAGCCCTCATTGTCTGCAGTGATAGTCATCCCTGGAACAACAGCTACATAATGTGTCCAACCTCAGATGACTTTACCTATTGTTACTATATTTGGAGGAGTAAGCTTTAGTAACAAGATAATTGTATTAACTATTCAACAAGATTTGCACTCTTTGATTCCATGAAAGAAGATAACAGAAATGTGACAATGCTTGGATTTCTCTAAAATATCCTGCTCAGCCCATCATGGTAAATACCCATTACCAGCTAGGAAAGCAGTAAAAGTGTATTTATTTTAACATTAATTACTGGAAAAAAAGGCAAACATGAGTTGGAAGACAAGAAATAATGCAGATGGTGCAGAATTATTTTACTAATTGTTTTGGCTTCCAATAATATAGTACAGTTGTTTCAATTCCTACCTAAACAGAAGGACTTATGGGCTTTGTTATCTTGAGAGAAACATAATTATCTGCTGCATTTGCAGCTTCATAGATTAATTAGATGAATTGAAACTTGTGTGGACTTAGGAAACAGTACCTCATGATTTAACACTTTCACAAAATTTAGAAAGAATTCAAAGGCAACTCTATAACCTTAGAACTCTGAGAAAATAAAAAACTTTAGACCAAGGTTAATCAAAGAAGAACCAATTAAATTTAACCAGAGTGCTCAAAGCCACTTGTAAATTATTCTCTCTTCAGACTAATAGTGAACAATAGGAAAGGGAATGACAGCATTTATACTTCCATAATCCTGTGTTGATATTATGTATGTTATTGGCATATTATTATAAGCAAATGATTTGTTCATTCTTGTGGTTCACATGTAATCATATGTAAGTTTCTTATTCTGTTTTTTTAAAGTAAATCCATAAGGATTAAAAATGATCACTTATTACATAGCTTTTATTTTTAAAATTTTTTTCATGTTTATTTTATTATTATTATTGTAATTTTGGCCATGCCACATGGCACATGGGACCTTAGTTCCCTGAGCAGGGATTGAATCCATGTCCCTGCAGTGGAAGTGTGGAGTCCTAACCACTGGACCACCAGGGAATTCTTTTACATAGATTTTAAGCATCACTTTTGTTGTCAATTTTATTTTGTTACAAATTATTCTTAATTTAATATTTTTGTGAAAAGAAAACTTTTTCTATATTGTAGATAGTTTCTGTATTTAGGAGAGATTACCCAAATTAGAATAATTATTAAATGATATAAAAAAGTTAGGTTAGTAGGATACAGTAGATGGCTAGTATCATAGAGTGATTTTGCAGATCCTAGATTAATATAGAATTTAAATGGTTTAGCTCAATACATGTGAACTGAGGTCACACTACAGTCCAGCTTTAAGGTAGCCATAGAGGGTAGTATTGAAAGGAAATTGTCACAGGTAGAAAATGAGATTTTGAGATTTGATTGTTCAGATATTTGATGAGCTCTTGGTTAACCTCCTTTTGGGTAGGAAATAGGATGCTATTAATCCATATTACTCAATGAAATGAAAATGACTCAAATTATTAGAGGTTATAGCATGGGACACAATACAAGTAAGAAGAAAAGCTTTGAGAGATTAAGTGATTATGGGACTTAGTCACTATGGTGACAAATGAATGGTGACAGTTAATGACTACGGAGACTTTGCAGATGGATTTGCGGCCTGCTTTTGACTGTCCTTAAGAGCATAACTAAAGAAGGAAAAAAGAAAGAACTTAAAGACTTGAATTTCCAAACCAAGTCTCAAGTAAAGCATCAGAAAATTTTTGTGGAGCATTAAAAAAGTCACCGAAGGGATTTCCCTGGTGGTGCAGTGGTTAAGAATCTGCCTGCCAATGCAGGGGACACGGGTTTGAGACCTGGTCCAGGAAGATCCCACATGCTGCAGAGCAACTAAGCCCATGTGCCACAACTACTGAGCCTGCGCTCTAGAGCCCGCAAGCCACAACTATTGAAGCCCACGCTCCTAGAGCCCATGCTCCACAACAAGAGAAGCCACTGCAATGAGAAGCCCATGCACTGCAATGAAGAGTAGCGCCCGCTTGCCCCAACTAGAGAAAGTCTGTGTGCAGCAACAAAGACCCAACGCAGCCAAAAATAAATAAATTTAAAAAAAAAAAGTCGCTGAAGTGGCAAAGCAGACAAGTCTGAGGATCAAGCCTAGAGCCTGCAGAATTGCTAAACCATTTAAGTGTGCAATTGTTATGGATTACATGCTAAGAAGGTAAGTAAGCTGTTTAAATAAAAATAAGGCTTTGGGACTTGGGTTGGAGACATTTGGACAGACTCAGATGATGTTGAGAGTTTTGACATCCCAATTTGCCTTGAAATTTGCTGAACATTGGAAGAAAAATCCATCCTCTCCCCTTCTAAGAGACCATAATTTTCCTGCATTAAAATAAATAAACATACAACCTTCAATGACCCTCCCTGGGGTACTTGCCTCAAAAGGGAAATCTATTCTATCACTATCCCTCATTCATACTGAGATTTAGATGCCAGCATCACTCAAAAGGAGAAGTGTTGGGCCTTCTTGGGAAACAGATATGTTAAAGAAGTTGTAGGGTGTTGCCTATTTACATTAGAAAAATTCTTGGAGACAAAAATGGTCATAAACTGTAAGAGAATTCAATCACTAAATATAAAGTATTAGATTGAATCAGGCCAAATCTGATGATATGTGTTTACTCCCCTAGGGATTAGGATGAAATGTGTTGAGAGCAGTGTTAACAGTCAGCGAGACTGTTTAATTAAGCCTGGACTTAACAGTAGCCCACAGCGTTTTGATTCAAAGCATAGTCAGAGAACCATCTGGGAACATGATTTAGCCATGCAGAATCTCATATTCTACACTATATCTACCGAATTTGACTCTGCATTTTAACAAGGTTCCCAAGAGATTTGTATGCATATTAAAATCTGAGAAGTACTGCCTTTAAGTCAGAGAGTTTCCTAGTCATTTTGTAGAGGAAGGAGTTCTAAGAATCAGGAATCATAAGTGTTAGAGTAGATCCACTATACTTGTTCAGGTACCCTCTAAACCTACCCTGTAGGAGTGTTCTTGGACACTATCTCCATTAAGACATTATGAAGTGTACTAATGAGAAGTCCAGCATACTTGAAATTTATTGAAAAACCTTTGTCATACTTTAGACATTGTCATTCATTAGACTGAAGATTGCAGTGGGAAATGTTGCCATAGAGTGGTCTAAAAGTACAATTATTAATTAGGTCTCATGATTGATTATTACTTTTAATAGTTTTTTTTTTTTCTCCTCTATCCCTTTACTCCTTCTGCTACTTTACATTATGAACAATAATGATAGGTAGTATTGCAATTCAGATTTTAAGAGTGAGTGGGACTAAATGGCTGCTTTCATTCTACAGCAGTAGAATTGATTAGTTGTGACAGAGACTTGTATGACCAGCAAAAATATTGGCTATCTTTAGAGAAAATCTTTGCTAACAACTAATCCAAGCAAATCATAAGATTGGAAGTTGAGTGACAGAAGATTTGCCTGGGCTAATTATTCTCCATTTATCTCATTAGATCTTTCCTCAGCTTTTCTCTGCCCTCTGTCAGGGAAAGCTGACCTCTATAGACTGCATTGCCTAAGGAACCTTGCCTTCAGGCTTCTGGTTGGATTTGAATAATGGATACCACAGACAGGACATCAAAAACTGAGAAGAGAGAGAAGAAGAGGTATTGATTTCTCTCCCTCCTCTTCCTCTCTGTCATTTTTTTTTTTGTTTATTTTCTTCTCAGTGACCACAGCTCCTGAAGGATAGGCCATCTCCTGTGGCTAGGAGAGGCTCAGAAAATGCTCTCCTGTCTCTTGCCTTTCAGGCCGGTTACTGGTCCCTAAAAACTTTATAATTACTTTTTGGTTCCCTTAGCCCTGATCACAATTCTGGAAATAGTCCTTTCTTTATACATGTTTCCATTAAAATTTTAACTGTTGCATTCATCTCCTTCTGGCAACACAAACAGATTCATAATGTTACAAGTTATGTGCTGTGCTGTAATGCTACTGTAATAGGGAAGAGCTAAATCGGACTTCAAGTTAGATCTGTTTCTTTGACTTTAACTCTTCCTTTTCATTGCTTTTGTTATTATAATCATACATAATGGCCTGCCTCAGGGAACCCTGCCCACCTGTGAATGGCTTCAAGAAAAAAAGAAACTAACATATCCCCTCACCAAGGTTGGTCATTCAAGAAGATGTTTTGCAAGACTGACGGCCCTTTTACTTTACTTCATCACTGCCTCTACTTCTCTATTCTTCGTTTTTACTTTACTTCCTCAAGGCATTTCCCTCTTTGATTTTATAAAAGAAACTAGCATCCAGACCCAGATAAGATGGCTTCTCAGAGACACTTGTCTTCCCTCAGTCGGCTGGCTTTCCGAATAAAGTCGTATTCCTTTGCCTCAACGCCTCGTCTCCAATTCATTGGCCCGTCATGCGTCGAGCAGAGCGAGCTTGGACTCGGTAACACTACCGCTTTGTATATCAATATATGCATAGATTTGTTTCGGGGAATCCTATCCATTTCACTGGTCAATTTATTTTTTATCTTCACCAATAAAGTACTAACTTAAGTGTTCCAACTTTAAGTAGTAAGACACTAAGGGGGTAGTGCTTGGGAGGTATTGGCCTCTGCATGGAGGACAATTTTAACACTGATATGGTTTAGAATTGCCAATAATGTTGCTGATATAAAAACAAAAATATTTTAGCTTGTTTTATTATTGCTTTTGAATTCTTTACATATAATGCACCTTTTATTGTCTGCAAGCAGTGCAAACCATCACCCCCTCAACCTTTGCACACTGCAGTGATTAAGTATAAATGAGTAGGAATAACTTGTCCACCCTTTTCTTCTTCCGAAGGATTTCCTACTCTAGCCAATTTAATTCCTTTTGAAAATAAATTTTAGTGCCAGTTTATCAAATTCTAAAGAAAACACTATTTGATTTTTTATTTAAATTGCATTGGATTTATTGTGTTGATTTGTTTGGTCAAATTTTATATTTTTATAATATTGCATCTTTACACAAATGAAGATGGGATGTCTTATGGTTAATTTTTCAATAAAATTTACAGTTTCCTACACTACAGCTCTTGAATATATTTTATATTTCTTTCTAGTACCTAATGGTCATTATGGCCATAAAAATATTGTCTTTTTAAAAAACTTACATTCTCTCTTTTTGATGCTATATTGGTATGAAATGGATTTTTGCCAATTGAGCTTGTATCTAGACAATTTGCTAAACTTCCATTATTTCTACTAATATACATATGAACTTATACATATGAAGAGATCTTCATACATGGAAAATTGTCACTTTTTAATAAAGGCATTTCTGTTTTTCCTTTCAATCCTTATGACTTTATTTGCCCTTTTCCTCCTTGCTGTTTTCCTTATCCAGAGGGCCAGACAATGATGAATGAAAGTGGTGATAATAGACATTTTTGGGTTTTTTTGTTTGTTTTTTTATTTTATTTTTTTATTTTAAAGGGAATGCTACTAATGCTCCCCATTAACAACATGCTCTGCTATAGATTTCTTGTAAAACCCATTGTCAGGTTTAGGAATTTCTCTTTAATCTATTCCTAGATTAGCTTCCCCCCCAAACCCACCCCACCCAAATCAGGAATGGGTTTTGAATTTTATCAAAAATGTTCTTACTGTCATATAAAATTTTACATATATATAATCTTATTGTGGTAAATACCAATTATACCTTTTCTAACGACAAACCCTCCTGTATTTTAGGATAAATGTACTTTGGCCTTGGTGTAGTATATTTTATATAAACTAGGTGTGTTTTTTTAAAAAAATCCTATCTGGTTTGTTTGGTTTGGATATTTTCATCTACATTTATGAGTGAGTGAGATTGGCTTGCCCAAACTATTATTGCACAGTTCTGGTATCAAGGTTAGATTGTCCTCATAGAAAAAGTGAGAGCAGGCATTTTTTCATTTACCTATTCTTTGAAAGACTTCTTTATATGGCTAAAATGATCTGCTCTTAAAAATTGGCTTGACACACTCACAAAACTATTGTTCCTATTTCTTTAATAACTACACCATTCTGCTTTCTCAATTTGAGATAGTTTTTGTAAGTACTATTTCCTAGTCATTTTCCATATCTATATTTTAACCTGTTCCAATATAAAATCAATCATTGTAGTCTCTCTCTAATCTGTGCTGTAATACCTTTCTTTCCCCATAAGGTTCATTTGTGTTCTCTGTGTCTCTCTCCATCTCTGTCTCTGTCTCTCTCCTCTCTTTCCCTTGCTCTCTCTTTCATTTCACAAAAGTTTTGTTTCTTTTATTATGCTTTTCAAGTTTGGATTCATTGATTCTCTTTATTATGTATCTCATTTCTTTGTAAATATATTAAGTTTTTAATTTTTAATTTTGCTTCTATTGTTTTCTTATTTTTCATTTCTGAGTTGGATACAGCTCACTCATTTTAATTGTTTTAATTTTTTTAGGTGATTATTATTTTCTAATTCAAGCATTTAAAGTTATAAATTCCTTTTATATACCAACTTCACTGCATTCCACAAGATTCAGTAGCATTAAAATTCTTTGTGTTTTTAAAATTTGTGTTATAATTTATTTTTCTACTCTTGAGATATTTAGAAATGATTTTTAATTCATTTCCTAAGGATGCACAGGCATACCTTGTTTTATGTACTTCACAGATACTGCACTTTTTTATAAATTGAAGGTTTGTGGCAACCTTCATCAAGCAAGTCTATCAGCGCCATTTTTCCAACAGCATTGGCTCACTTTGTGCCCCTGTGCCACATTTTGGTGATTCTTGAACTATTTCAAGCTTTTTCATTATTATTATATTGGTTATGGTGATTTGTGATCAGTGAGATTTGATGTTACTATTATAATTTGGGGGTGAACCCACAAACGACATCTATATAAGATGATGAACTTAATAGACCAATGTTGTGTGTATTGTGACTACTCCACCAACTTGCTGTTCCCCCATCCCTCTCCTTCTCCTTAGGCCTCCCTATTCCCTGAGACACAACAATATTGAAATTAGGCCAATACAAAATTAATTACCCTACAATGGCCTCTAAGTGTTCATGTAAAAGGAAGAGTCTCATGTCTCTCACTTTAAATCAAAAGCTAGAAATGGGGCTTCCCTGGTGGTGCAGTGGTTGAGAGTCCGCCTGCAGATGCAGGGGACATGGGTTCGTGCCCCAGTCCGGGAAGATCCCACATGCCGCGCAGCAGCTGGGCCTGTGAGCCATGGCCGCTGAGCCTGCGCGTCTGGAGCCTGTGCTCTGCAACGGGAGAGGTCTCAACAGTGAGAGGCCCACGTACCGCAAAAAGTGTGTTTTAAAATTCTTTTTCACTTCCACATTCCAAATTCCCTAAACTCTGAACAGATCAAAGTTTTACAGGGCCCACCTCACAAAAAAAAAAAAAAAAAAAAAAAATTAAAGACGAGGAAAGAATACTAAAAGCAACAAAAGAAGAACAACTTGTGTACGGGGAAACTCCCACAAAACTAGCAGCAGATTTTTCAGCAAAAACTTTGCAGGCCAAAAGGGATTGGCATGATATATTCACAGTGCTGAAAGAAAAAAAAAGAAAATTCCAAACAAGAATACTCTGCCTGGCAATTATGATTAAGAATTGAAGAAGATATAGAGTTTTCCAGACAAGCAAAATCTAAAGGAGTTAATCACCACTAAACTGGCCTTGCAGAAAACGCTAAAGGGACTTCTTTAAGCTGAAAAGTATGGGTACTAATTAATAAGGAAAAAACATGTGGAAGTACAAAAACTATGAAAGTATAAAAACATATGAAAGTATAAAGGTAAATATATAGAAAAGGTAGTGGATTAATAACATATAAAACTAGTATGAAAGTTAAAAGACAGAAGTAATAAAATTAACTCTTGAGCCAGCCTCTGCTAGCTTCAAACTGTTCTTCTGCAGCTTCCTCACCTCTCTCAGCCTTCATAGAATTAAAGACAGTTAGGGCCTTGCTCAAATTTTTCTTGCTCATTTTTCTTCTTGTTTCTTTTTTGCTGCTCTGATTGGTTGAGTTCCATTGCCTTGCTTAAAGTTGACTGATCCTTTCTTCTGATTCATCTAGTCTGCTCTTAAGCCACTCTAGTATATTTTCCAGTTTAGTTATTGCATTCTTCAGCTCTGTGACTTCCATTTGGTACTTTCTTTTATTTTCCACTTCTTTGTTGAAATTCTCACTGTGTTCAATGGTTCTTCTCCCCATTTGAGTAAGCATGTTTATGACCATTACTTTGAACTCTTTATCAGGTATATTACTTATCTTCATTTTAGTAAGGTTTCCCACCCACCGAGGTTTTTTATCTTGTTCTTTCATTTGGAACATATACCTCTGTTTCTTCATTTTGCTTGACTCTGCACATTTCTTTCTATGCATTAGGTGAAACATCTGCCTTTCCCAGGCTTGGAGGAGTAGGCTTGTGTAGAAGGAGAAACTTATCCTTAAACCTTGCCCTAGCTCTTGGTTATCACCTGAACCTTTGTGACTTTAAAAGGAACCTGATTTATTTTTAACACGTTCCATTTGTTGAAGGCATGTCAAAACCTATCAGTGTCCCAAAGGGAGGGATTTCTGTCTGCACCTAGTTTCAGGCTACTTGGAAGTCAGACCCTCGGGCAGTAGCTTTTCATGTATGCAGATATAAATTGTTCTGTGAGACTGCAATTGTAAACCCTGCTGGCGTCCAGACCAGGCTATCTGAAAGTGTCCTCTGGATAGCAGCTGCAAAAATTGGGGCTCCAGACAAGTGTATAAGCTCCTTTATGGGTGGTATCAGCAAGCTGTAGCAAGGCAGAGAGAGAGCATAAAGAGGACATCCCCTGGCCTATGTTCCCTGAGAGAACCACTGTACACTCCAGATGTGTGGCAAACCTGAAGCCTTCCCCTCAGCCTAAAGCTTCAGGACAAGTAAGTAGGCCTGTTTCACAGAAAGACTGGGGCTATGTTTAAGACTGCTGTCTGTGCAGTACCCTGGGAGTGATAGCCTCCCAAAATCTGTCTCTCTGATTGTCATTCCATTGGTCCCTATACCACAAGCCCCCCCCAGGCCACCAAAACCAGGCAGTCAAGCAGAGTCCACTATGTGGACATCACACATGTAAAGACTGGGACACCAGTGACATGTAAGAGCTCCCCATCAAAGAGATACTTTCAGATGTGTTTCCCAGTTCACTACAGTCTTTTGGGTCTCATGGATATAAAACCTGATGATTTTCAAAGCCAGATATTTTAGGGGCTCATCTCTCCATTGCAGCTCTTAGGAGTTTAGGGGCCTGGGAGAAGCTCCCAGTGGTAAGATCCCTCATGATTCACTGAGAATCATTCTGCTGGTGGTGGGGCTTTGATAAGACCATGTCTCAGCCTCTCCTACCTATCTCAACATGGCCCTTTTCTCTTTTGCTGATGTAAAGTAGCTGATTGCCTAGTTTTCAGGCCTTTTTCAAAGTTGTCTCATATGTAGCTGTAGATTCTGTGTGTCTGTGGGAGGAAGTGAGTTTGGGATCTTTCTTTGTAGTCATCTCAGATCATCTTGTCTGTGGGTGTGTTTTGGATAATTTTTCTTTACTCTCTTTGAGTCCAGCAATGCATTAAAATTTGATTTTATCCAAAATCTAGTTGTTTTGAAGTGAGAAAACCATTTAGAGCACATAGTCTCACTCACTAGCACACAAAAATTAAACTATTAATTCATATACAGGTATTTTCATGATTAAAATATATACAATCAGGGAAATTGGTAATGGATAAAGTAATAAGTATTGGCATATGTAGAAAAGAGAACAATTTATTTAAGTACTTAATCACAAATATAGTACACATGTTCATATTCCACAACTTAATTTGATTCTAAAGAAGGGGCCAGATAAATTTGACAAAACTTTACAAAAACTTCTCTGGAAAATACTTTGGTTATTTAAATTAGTAAAAAGAAAAAATTATAATATGTTAATTACTAAAATTAATGATTGCTTTACTTTCTCATTGAATTATCTTCCCCACTTCCTTAGTCCTCTGCCTGGGTAACCATCAATGTCTTATTTCTTCATCCCAACTTGCAGACTTGTATGATCCTTGGTGTAAGGTATATAGCCCTACTGTCTGTCTCTAACAAAATTTCAAAATTTCTCCAGTAAATTATAACTTGACCCATGTTCAGTTATTATTTTATTCACATAAATTTCATTACACAGTTTCATTAAAATTAATAAGCTCTAGTCCACAACCTTAACCTCACAGATTACCTCAACCACAGTCAATATCTTCATTTAATTCATTGAGAAATTAGAGAAAAAATATAATAACTTCCTTGACCATCGTCTCTTCTTTGCCAAAATTTCTGTTCTCCCTTGCCCCTGTTATTTTATATCTGTCCCCTAATATTAAGCATCTTTCTTTAATAAGACTGAGCTTTCTAGCTATGTTCACACTTGTGTCTTCTTACAACTTGACACAAGTCTTTCTTCATCAATTGTCCTTCTTTAACTTCAGTTTTAAATTTTTTTTCTCTGTTGATTCCTTTACCTGGGTCTACAAATGTACTCATCAATCCTAGGAATAGTGTGCTAGAAATTCCTTCCCTTGTGATAAACTCATTTTTAATAATGAGATAGGGAATAAAGGAATGAAGAGTAGGAATTATAACTTTCAAAGCATTCTTATTAAAAGAAGAAAGAGAAGGAAATAATATCCAGAGGTAGAAACACTATCTGTTAATAAACTAAACAGAAATCATCTTACTGACTTATTTATCAAGAGACATAAATCAAAAGAAAATCCAGTTTTTAAAAATTCTTAAATATAGCACTATAAAAATGTAACTACAGCCAAAGAGATGTTTAATCTATTTCTCACTCAGCATTTCAGAACACATTTTGTACCATTCACCTTTCTGCAAAATCTTTTTTTTAGAGCCGTATCAAAGTATACTATTAAGTACATTATAAAAGATTACAATATAATTTCTTTTGGCACTCTATTTATGTTTACTACTGACTTCAAAGGACATTTAAGATGTAGAAAAGTTATTTTTGCCAGGGGTACAAATGAAAAGTAATCCTATCAGCAATTCTCATAGACAAGTGATGCAGAGACAGTTTTAGCAGACATAGTCTCCTTTCAACCAGAAATGATTTGTGTGTTTTCTTGAGGCAATGTCAATTTTCAGCAGTGTTAACATTGACATCTGTAGCTAGAAAATGACAGCAGAAAACAAATAGTTCCCAGGTGTGAAACTCAGCAAGGGAGAGCTTTGGCCTTTGGGAAAATGTCAGGATGACCATGAGTTATCATACCACAAAAGGGCCAAAACCCAAAACTTTTGCTTAGATAAAGGTCATACCCCCTACAATGATTCCTGTAGCATTCAAAGAGCAGCAACACTGTCACAACTAATATGTAGATGAGTCAAGGAGAGTACTTAGGTGATATTCCCTAGGGCAAAGAGAATAGTCCTTAGACTGTTTGTGTGTGTGTGTGTGTGTGTGTGTGTGTGTGTGTGTGTGTGTGAGTGAAGGACTTATCCTGTGTGCCTATCCCCAATGAAACCTCTTGAGGCAATGATACTTCATTAAGAAAAGAAAGGTGTTTCCATATTTTCTTAGTAGTAAAACTGGAAAAGAATTGGAGTCGGGGGGTGTAGAATATTCATTGCTAGAGTGGCATGGTCACTGGAAGGAGGTGGTCAAGGAGAATGAAAAAGACCATATTCAAACAGCCACACCTCAGGTTAGTGGGCTAAAATTGTTGGTGAGCACTGCAAGTAGTTGCGGTCATATACAAAGTTGGGTAGGCTTTCACTATTAAACTGTTTATTTCTGTTGTTTAAGGCATAGCTTTGTTCACTAAAGTAAATAAATAAGTAAATGAATGAATGAAAGAAAAGAAAAAAAACTGTCAGCATTTATATGATAACATTCAACAAAATAAGTAAAATATGGAAGGATGTGGGAAATATACATTTAAATATCAAAGAACCAAAGCTAAGTCATTCTCTACTTCCAGAAATATACATTGTGCAATCCTAGAACATCATTCAAAAATCTCAGTTCATCGCTTCCTTCATTTGCCTATCATATCTGGCGAATTATCCTTTGTACACATGAGCTCTGAGAATCATAGCTCATGTTCTAAATAGCCAAGAAGGTCTCAAAAGTTCACAATTTCTTCTAAATCATTTATTAGTAACATTTCATGTAATATAATTAAATATAAAATGGCTGATTATGATAAAGGACAAAAAATTCAAAAACAGAGCAACAGTACTGACAAAATTTGCATTCTAAAGGGAATATCTCAGTGAACAATGCTAATTTATGAGAGAATTCTTCATTCCATACCCTTAGGTAAGGTCACAGTAGGGCCAATAAATAACTTACATTTATTGCTGACAAGCTGAGTTTAAACTTCTTTCTAGAAACAATAAAAATTCTAGATTTAATATCATTTAATTTGATCTAGTCTGTATATCTTGATCTTTTCAAAGTCTTTTAGCAGTATAGAAAATAAATATTAGGAAAGAATAGACAAAAGTACAAGGAAGATTTTAGAGATATATATTTGTTTGATACAGTAAGATTTTTCTGCATTATAAAAAGAGTGAAAAAGGCTGGTTTAAATTCAAGACATTAATAATTCAACAAACAGTTACTGAATTTATAGTGTGAACAAAGCTCTAATAATACAAAAATGGACAATTTAACCTAGTAGGGGAGCAAAACATGTAAACAAATAATGAATGTAAAATGTGGAAAAAATCATACAAAATGAGGATAAACATTCAATGCACCTTCGTAAATATTAAAAAATTGCTGAAATAAATTGAGAAATATTTTTCAGAAAGGGTGGAATTTGAACTGTGTCTGGATAGAGATGAGAGAACATTTCTGATAAAGGGAGTAGCACTGTGCAAAGTTTCAAATGTATGAAGTTCAGTGCAAACACAGGGAAGGAGGAATTGTTCTGTATGAGGACAACTTTATGGTCAAAATGAGTGAAACAAATGAGGCCAGAAAATTATATGTCTTTAAAAGCACAAGCTGCAAAATAACTTTATCCATGATGTCAAGGTTTGGACCCATTGACTTTTAGGTGGTTCAGGATATCTAGAGAAAATGAGTCTCTCACATTTGACATTTCTTAAGATTTTCAGTATGGAGAGCATTTGCTGTCAATCAAAAATATTTTTAAGGGTCAATAGGTAGGAGTCAGAGAACTAGATGATGTAGGAGAGATATAGGTAAAGTAGAAGTCTTCTGTGTTTTAGAGTAACTCATACAATGTATATTGGGAGAAATTCCATTTTCAGTCTGACATGTAAAGACCTTGGAAGTTCTTATTTCCATCCTGACAACAGGAATAAAAGCTGAAGAAACTGAAAATCAATTACTTTTCTTGGCCCCATAAGAAAACAGAGTTCACGGGACAAACAACCACCTTGAAATCTAGAGAGACAGATGAATCTGGAGGTTAAAACTTAGACTTGGAGCAGAAGCTGCTAGAGCCATAAACTAGTAGGAACACTTAAATGGTAATTTTGAAGGCTGAATGTGGACTAGTATGAAAGTGAGAAATTCTGAAGTCTCAGGGGTACCCCCACACTTTAGGGGTTTTACCTTCAGGAATACTACCAGGTTCTCATAATGATGAGTCAATATTGATTCCCTAATGGCTCTTACAAGGAGTGTGTGGAGTGGGGGAAGTAACCATGTGAAAAATGTTCAGAGCTTTCTCCATGACAAAGACTTACTATATAGGGGAAAAGAGTTTATTAGAGTCTTATGCTGCCTGGGGAAAAAGCATTTCCCTTAATCCATTTCCCCCTTTAGCATACCTGTCTCAACTAAGACAGGGAGGAGGGACACTTGTGAAGGTCATGGCCAAGGGACACAGGCTAGGGTTATAGAATACTTAACTTACCCCATGCCTTACTACTACATCAATGGAACGCCAGGATAATAACCATGGATTACATATGAAAGATCTGAAAGGCACAGACTATTTAATAAGACTTCTTAGTGACACTCAAGGTCATAAAAAAGGAGACTGGGAGAATTTTAAGCTTCTATCACCTAAAGATACAATAAATATTAAATGCATTCCGACTCCTAGCATGATTGTTTTGAAAAAAAAAATGCATTCTGACTCCTAGCATGATTGTTTTGAATATTCTGCATAGGCAGAATGGATCTGTACCCCAGATTTGGTTCTGATGATAACACACAATTGTCAAGAAGATATGAAAAGATTTATTACTTGCATAATTAAGACTTTCTGGGGAGAATAGGGCAAACCTCTCAAGAGGATCTGTAATGGTTTAAGAGAATGATGAAAAGGAGAATGGCTCACAGTTTTTATTGTGGTTAGTGGGTAGAACCAAAGTTAAATTTCTCGGGCACATTCAGGGGCCTGAGTGGTTTGACTCTCCTATCAGTGTAAAAGGAGGGAGACCAGGGTTTTCTTATCAGCTTGCTCAGATAATAGGGCAGAGGGGAAAAAGGAGGGTGGGGCCAGAAAAATTTCAGCAGTCAAACATCAAAAACAAAAAACAAAAAAAGTCAGGCTTCCTATTACACAGATGAACATAAACCTCACATTAAAGGCCTAATACCTTAGACAACCTAGAAGAAATGAATAAATTCTTATAAAGGTATAATCTCCCAAGACTGAAACCAGGAAGAAATAGAAAATATGAACAAACCAATTACCAGTAATGAAACTGAATCAGTAATTTTAAAACTGCCAACAAACAAGTCCAGGACCAGATGGTTTCACAGGTGAATTCTATCAAACATTCAGGGAAGAGTTAACACCTATCTTTCACAAACTATTTCAAAAAATTGCATAGGAAGGGGCACTTCTGAACTCATTCTATTAAGCCAGCATCACTGTGATACCAAAACCAGACAAAGATATCACAAAAATAAAAAATCATAGGCCAATATCACTGATGAACATAGATGCAAAAATCCTCAACAAAATACTAGCAAACTAAGCCAATAATACATTAAAAAGATCATACAACATGATTAAGTGGGATTTAGCCCAGGGATGCAAGGATTTTTCAATATCCACAAGTCAACCAATGTGATACACCACATTAACAAATTGAAGAGTAAAAACCATATGATTATCTCAAGAGAAGCAAAAAAAGCTTTTGTTAAAATTCAACAGCTATTTATGATTAAAATCTCTCCAGAAAGTGGGCATAGAAGGAGCATACCTCAACATAATAGAGACGATATGTAACAAAACCACAGCTAACATACTCAACAGTGAAAAGATTAAAGCATTTCCTCTGAGAACAGGAACAAGACAAGCATGCCCACTCTTGTCACTTTTATTCAACATAGTTTTGGAAGTCTTAGCCATAGCCATCAGAGAAGAAAAAGAAATAAAAGGAATCCAAATTGAAAAGGAAGAAGTAGAACTGTCATTGTTTGTAGATGACATGATACTATATATAGACAATCCTAAAGGCACCACCAGGAAACTATTAGAGCTCATCAATGAATTTGGTAAAGTTGCAGGCTACAAAATTAATATACAGAAATCTGTTGCATTTCTATACACTAACAACAAAGTATCAGAAAGAGAAATTAAGGAAACAATCCCATTTACCATCACATCAGAAATAATAAAATAACTAGGGATAAATCTACCTAAGGAGACAAAAGACCTGTACTCTGAAAACTATAAGACACTGACGAAAGAAATTGAAGATGACACAAATAGATGGAAAGATATACTGTGTTCTTAAAGTGGGAGAATAAATGTTAAAATGAACATACTACCTAAGGCAATCTACAGGTTCAATGCAATCTCTATCGAAATGCCAAGAACATTTTTCACAGAACTGAAAGAAATAATTTTAAAATTTGTATGGACACAAAAGACCCCAAATAGCCAAAACAATCTCGAGAAAGAAAAAATGAGCTGGAGGAATCAGGCTCCCTGGCTTCAGACTATACTACAAAGCTACAGTCATCAAAGCAGTATGGTACAGGGGGAAAAAAACAGACACATAGATCAATGGAACAGGATAAAAAACCCAGAAATAAATCCACACTCTTATGGTCAATTAATCTATGACAAAGGAGGCAAGAATATAAAATGGAGAAAAGACAGTCTCTTTAATAAGTGCTGCTGGGAAAACTGGAAAGCTACATGTAAAATAATGAAATCAGAACATTCTCTAACACCATACACAAAAATAAACTCAAAATGGATTAAAGACCTAAATTTAAGATCAGAAACCATAAAACTCATAGAGAAAAACATAGGCAGAACACTGACATAAATCACAGCAATATTATTTTTTTGGATCTGTCTCTTAAAGTAAACAAAATAAAAGCAAAAATAAGCAAAAAGGATCTAATTAAACTTAAAAGCTTTTGCATAGCAAAGGAAACCATTGACATAACAAAAAGAAACCTACTGAATGGGAGAAAATATTTGCAAATGCTATGATGGATACGGGATTAATATCCAGTATATATAAACAGCTTGTACAACTCAACATCAAAAATGAAAAAACAGAAATAGATCACTAATGGGAAGCAGCTGCATAGCACAGGGAGATCAGCTTGGTGCTTTGTGTCCACCTAGAGGGGTGGGGTAGGGAGGGTGGGAGGGAGAAGCAAGAGGGAGGAGACATGGGGATGTATGTATATGTATAGCTGATTCACTTTGTTATACAGCAGAAATTAACACACCATTGTAAATTATACTCCAATAAAGATGTTAAAAAAAATTCACAAACAAACAGAAAAACACACCTGATTAAAAAATGGACAAGAGACCTGAATAGACATTTTTCCAAATAAGAAACATAGATGGCCAACAGACACATGAGGAGGTGTTCAACATTGCTAATCATCAGGAAACTGTAAATCAAAAGCATAATGATATACCACCTCACACTGGTCTGAATGGCTATCCTCAAAAAGAACACAAATAACAAATGTTGGTGAGGATGTGGAGAAAAGGGAATCCTCACACACTGTTGGTGGGAATGTAAATTGGTGCAGCCACTGTTGAAAACAGTATGAAGATTTCTTAAAAAATGAAAAATAGACTTACCCTATGACTCAGCAATTCCACTCCTGAGAATATATTAAAAAAAAGCAAAAACACTAATTTGAAAAGACACATGCACCCCAATGTTCATAGCAGCATTATTTACAATTGACTAGATATGGAAGCAACCTGAGGGTCCATCAACAGATGAATGGATGAAGAAGATGTGGTATATATGTACAGTGGAATACTACTCAGTCATAAAAAATAATGAAAATTTGCCATTGGCAGCAATGTGGAAGGCATTATGCTAAGTGAAATAAGTCAGACACAGACAAATACTACGTGATATCACTTATATGTGGAATCTAAAAAATACAACAAACTAGTGAATATAACAAAATAGAAGCAGATATATAGAGAGATTTCTTCTCATAGATATAGATATAGAGAAGAAATTAGTAGTTACTAGTGGGGGGGAGGGGCAGTAAAGAAATGGGGAAGTGGGAAGTACAAACTAATGTCTGTAAGATAGGCTCAAGGACGCATTGTACAACACAGGGAATGTAGCCAATATTTTGTAATAACTGTAAATAGAGTTAAAATTTTTATACATTTTAAAAAAAATTGTATAAAATTTAAAAAAAAATTATTTTATAAAGGCCTATTACCTTAGTTTCCATTACCCAATACATCACTTTGACTTTCAACAAAAAATTACAAGGCACAAGAAAAGTCAAGAAAAAAATATTCTGAAGAGACGTGACAAAACAAGCATCAGAGCCATATATAACATTTGCTTAGTTGGAATACCAGTAGGAAAATAAAAAGGCAATAGAGCAGAAGAAATATTTAAGCACTAATGGTTGAAAAATTTCCAAAAGTAATAAGATCCTACACCAGAAGTCCAGGAAGCTCAGATAACAACAAACAGGATAAATGCCAAAAAATCTACATGTAAGCGTATTGTATTCAAACAGCAGAAGATCAAAGACACAGAGAAATAAAACATGTTAACTATAAGGAAATAAAGATAAGCATTGCAGTGGAGTTTTTAATAAAAATTCATAGGTATTAGAAGAAAGTAGATTGAAATATTTGAAGTATTGAAGAAATTCTATATCCAGTGAAATTATCCTTCAAAAGTGAGGAAGAAATAGCTTCTTACAACAAAAAATGAAGGAATTAATAACAGATTTGCTAGAAAAATTATATTAAAAGAAGTTTGTCAGGAAAAAGAAAAATGATATACATGAGAAACTAAGTAAGGAAAGGAAGATAATTGGAGAAAAAAATTAAGCTAAAATATTTTATTTTTGTTACACTTAATTGATCTAAAAGATAATTGTTTAAGTATTAATAGTGATAATATATTGGGTAATTATATATGTGGATAAATGAAATAAATGACAGCAATGAAAAAAAGGATAGAAAAGAGGAACTGAGAATACTCTGCCATAAGTAACTTTCACTACACAGTAATATTTGAAGGTTACATGGATTAGGTTACAAATGTATATTGCAGGATGCTGGGAAGATGGCGGAAGAGTAAGACGCGGAGATCACCTTCCTCCCCACAGATACACCAGAAATACATCTACATGTGGAACAACTCCTACAGAACACCTACTGAATGCTGGCAGAAGACTTCAGACCTCCCAAAAGGCAAGAAACTCCCCACGTACCTGGGTAGGGCAAAAGAAAAAAAATGAAAAACAGAGACAAAAGAATAGGGACGGCACCTGCACCAGTGGGAGGGAGCTGTGAAGGAGGAAAGGTCTCCACACACTAGGAAGCCCCTTCGCGGGCAGAGATTGCGGGAGGCGGAGCGGGGAGCTTCGGAGCCGCGGAGCAGAGCGCAGCAACAGGGGTGTGGAGGGCAAAGCAGAGAGATTCCCACATAGAGGATCGGTGCCGACCGGCACTCACGAGCTCGAGAGGCTTGTGTGCTTACCCGCCGGGGCGGGCGGGGCTGCAAGCTGAGGCTCGGGTTTCGGTCGGAGCGCAGGGAGAGGACTGGGGTTGGCGGCTTGAACACAGCTTGCAGGGGGTTAGTGCACCACGGCTGGCCGGGAGGGAGTCCGGGGAAAAGTCTGCACCTGCAGAGGAGGCAAGAGACTTTTTCTTGCCTCTGTGTTTCCTGGTGCGTGAGGAGAGGGGTTTAAGAGCGCTGCTTAAAGGAACTCCAGAAACGGGCGCGAGCCGCGGCTAAAAGCTCGGACCCCAGAGATGGGCGGGAGATGCTAAGGCTACTGCTGATGCCACCAAGGGGTCTGTGTGCAAGCACAGGTCACTATCCACACAGCTCTTCCGGGGAGACTGTGCAGCCCGCCACTGCCAGGTTCCCGGGATCCAGGGACAACTTCCCCGGGAGAACGCACAGCGCGCCTCAGGCTGGTGCAACGTCACGCTGGCCTCTGCCGCCGCAGGCCCTCCCTGCACTCCGTGCCCCTCCCTCCCCCCCGGCCTGAGAGCGCCAGAGCCCCCGAGTCAGCGGCTCCTTTAACCCCGTCCTGTCTGACCAAGAAACAGACGCCGTCCAGCGACCTACACGCAGAGGCAGGGCCAAATCCAAAGCTGAGTCCCTGTGAGCTGTGAGAACAAAGAAGAGAAAGGGAAATCTCTCCCAGCAGCCTCAGAAGAAACGAATTAAAGCTCCACAATCAACTTGATGTACCCTGCATCTGTGGAATACATGAATAGACAGCGAATCATCCCAAATTGAGGAGGTGGACTTCTAGAGCAAGATCTATGATTTTTTCCCCTTTTCCTCTTTTTGTGAATGTGTATGTGTATGCTTCTGTGTGAGATCTTGTCTGTATTGCTTTGCTTCCACCATTTGTCCTACCGTTCTATCCGTCCATTGTTTTTTTTTTTTTGTTTAATTTCTTTTTTCTTAATAATTAATTTTAATGTAAATAACTCTATTATACTTTACCTTCTTTCTTTCTTTCTATCTTTCTTTCCTTCCTTCCCTCCTTTAGACAACGAATCATCCCAAATTGAGGAGGTGGACTTTGAGGGCAAGTTTTATGATTTTTTCCCCTTTACCTCTTTTTGTGAGGGTGTATGTGTATGCTTCTGTGTAAGATTTTGTCTGTATAGCTTTGCTTCCACCATTTGTACTAAGGTTCTATCCGTCCCTCTTTTTTTTCTCTAAATAATTATTTTTTAATTCAATAACTTTATTATACTTTATTTTATTTTACTGTATCTTCTTTCTTTCTTTTTCCTTCCTTCCCTCCTTCATTCCTTCCTCCCTCTCTCCCTCCTTTCTTTCCTTCTTGCCTTCTTGCCTTCTTTTCTTCTTTCTTTCTTTCTTCCTTCCCCCCTTCCTTCCTTCCTTCCTTCCTTCCCTCCCTCCCACCTTCCTTTCTTTCTTTCTTTCTTTCTTTCTTTCTTTCTTTCTTCTTTTTTCTTTCTTTCTTTCTTTCTTTCTTTCTTCCTACTTCTACTAATTCTCTCTACTTTCTCTCCTTTTTAATCTGAGCCGTGTGGATGAAAGGCTCTTGCTGCTCCAGCCAGATGTCAGGACTCTGCCTCTGAGGTGGGAGCGCCAACTTCAGGACACTGGTCAACAAGAGACCTCCCAGCTCCACATAATATCAAATGGCGAAAATCTCCCAGAGACCTTCATCTAAACACCAGCACCCAGCTTCACTCAATGGCCAGCAAGCTACACTGCTGGACAAACTATGCCAAACAACTACCAAACTGGAACACAACCCCGCCCACTAGCAGAGAGGCTGCCTAAAATCATAATAAGTCCACAGACACCCCAAAAGACACCACCAGACGTGGACCTGCCCACTAGAAAGACAAGTTCTAGCCTCGTCCACCACAACACAGGCACTAGTCCCCTCCACCAGGAAGCCTACACAACCCACTGAACCAACCTTAGCCACTGGAGACAGACATCAAAAACAACGGGAACTACGAACCTGCAGCCTGCTAAAAGGTGAACCCAAACACAGTAAGATAAACAAAATGAGAAGACAGAAAAACACAGCAGATGAAGGAGAAAGATAAAAATGCACCAGACCTAACAAATGAAGAGGAAATAGGCAGTCTACCTGAAAAAGAATTCAGAATAATGATAGTAAAGATGATCCAAAATCTTGGAAATAGAATGGACAAAATGCAAGAAACAGTTAACAAGGACCTAGAAGAAATAAAGATGAAACAAACAATGATGAACAACACAATAAATGAAATGAAAAATACTCTAGATGGGATCAATAGCAGAATAAATGAGGCAGAAGAATGGATAAGTGACCTGGAAGATAAAATGGTGGAAATATCTACTGCAGAGCAGAATAAAGAAAAAAGAATGAAAAGAACTGAGGACAGTCTCAGAGACCTCTAGGACAACATTAAACGCACCAACGTTCGAATTATAAGGATTCCAGAAGAAGAAGAGAAAAAGTAAGGAACTGAGAAAATATTTGAAGAGATTATAGTTGAAAACTTCCCTAATATGGGAAAGGAAATAGTTAATCAAGCCCAGGAAGCACAGAGAGTCCCATACAGGATAAATTCAAGGAGAAATACGCCAAGACACATATTAATCAAACTGTCAAAAACTAAATACAAAGAAAGCATATTAAAAGCAGCAAGGGAAAAACAAAAAATAACACACAGGGGAATCCCCAGAAGGTTAACAGCTGATCTCTCAGCAGAAACTCTGCAAGCCAGAAGGGAGTGGCAGGATATATTTAAAGTGGTGAAGGAGAAAAACCTGCAACCAAGATTACTCTACCCAGCAAGGATCTCATTCAGATTTGATGGAGAAATTAAAACCTTTACAGACAAGCCAAAGCTGAGAGAGTTCAGCACCACCAAACCAGCTTTACAACAAATGCTAAAGGAACTTCTCTACACAAAAACACAAGAGAAGGAAAAGACCTATAATAACGAACCCAAAACAATTTAGAAAATGGGAATAGGAACATACATATCAATAATTACCTTAAATGTAAATGGACTAAATGCTGCCACCAAAAGACACAGATTGGCTGAATGGATACAAAAACAAGACCCATATATATGCTGTCTACAAGAGACCCACTTCAGACCTAGAGACACATACAGACTGAAAGTAAGGGGATGGAAAAAGATATTCCATGCAAATGGAAACCAAAAGAAAGCTGGAGTAGCAATTCTCATATCAGACAAAATAGACTTTAAAATAAGGACTATCAGAAGAGACAAAGAAGGACACTACATAATGATTAAGGGATCGATCCAAGAAGAAGATATAACAATTGTAAATATTTATGCACCCAACATAGGAGCACCTCAATACATAAGGCAAAAACTAGCAGCCATAAAAGGGGAAATCGACAGTAACACATTCATAGTAGGGGACTTCAACACCCCACTTTCACCAATGGACAGATCATCCAAAATGAAAATAAATAAGGAAACACAAGCTTTAAATGATACATTAAACAAGATGGACTTAATTGATATTTATAGGACACTCCATCCAAAAACAACAGAATACACATTTTTCTCAAGTGCTCATGGAACATTCTCCAGGATAGATCATATCTTGGGTCACAAATCAAGCCTTGGTAAATTTAAGAAAATTGAAATTGTATCAAGTATCTTTTCCGACCACAACGCCATGAGACTAGATATCAATTATAGGAAAAGAGCTGTAAAAAATACAAACACATGGAGGCTAAACAATACACTACTTAATAACGAAGTGATCACTGAAGAAATCAAAGAGGAAATTAAAAAATACCTAGAAACAAATGACAATGGAGATACAACGACCCAAAACCTATGGGATGCAGCAAAAGCAGTTCTAAGAGGGAAGTTTATAGCAATACAAGCCCACCTTAAGAAGCAGGAAACATCTCGAATAAACAACCTAACCTTGCACCTCAAGCAATTAGAGAAAGAAGAACAAAAAAACCCCAAAGTTAGCAGAAGGAAAGAAATCATAAAAATCAGATCAGAAATAAATGAAAAAGAAATGAAGGAAACAATAGCAAAGATCAATAAAACTAAAAGCTGGTTCTTTGAGAAGATAAACAAAATAGATAAACCATTAGCCAGACTAAACAAGAAAAAAAGAGAGAAGACTCAAATCAATAAAATTAGAAATGAAAAAGGAGAAGTAACAACTGACACTGCAGAAATACAAAAGATCATGAGAGATTACTACAAGCAACTCTATGCTAATAAAATGGACAATCTGGAAGAAATGGACAAATTCTTAGAAATGCACAAACTGCCAAGACTGAATCAGGAAGAAATAGAAAATATGAACAGACCAATCACAAACACTGAAATTGAAACTGTGATTAAAAATCTTCCAACAAACAAGAGCCCAGGACCAGATGGCTTCACAGGCGAATTCTATCAAACATTTAGAGAAGAGCTAACACCTATCCTTCTCAAACTCTTCCAAAATATAGCAGAGGGAGGAACAGTCTGAAATTCCTTCTATGAGGCCACCAGTACCTTGATACCAAAACCAGACAAGGATGTCACAAACAAAGAAAACTACAGGCCAATATCACTGATGAACATAGATGCAAAAATACTCCACAAAATACTAGCAAACAGAATCCAACAGCACAGTAAAAGGATCATACACCATGATCAAGTGGGGTTTATCCCAGGAATGCAAGGATTCTTCAATATACACAAATCAATCAACGTGATACACCATATTAACAAATTGAAGGAGAAAAACCATATGATCATCTCAATAGATGCAGAGAAAGCTTTTGACAAAATTCAACACCGATTTATGATAAAAAACCCTCCAGTAGTAGGTGTAGAGGGAACTTTCCTCAATATAATAAAGGCCGTATATGACAAGCCCACAGCCAACATCATCCTCAATGGCGAAAAACTGAAAGCATTTCCACTAAGGTCAGGAACAAGACAAGGTTGCCCACTCTCACCACTCTTATTCAACATAGTTTTGGAAGTTTTAGCCACAGCAATCAGAGAAGAAAAGGAAATAAAAGGAATCCAAATCGGAAAAGAAGAAGTAAAGCTGTCACTGTTTGCAGATGACATGATACTATACATAGAGAATCCTAAAGATGCTACCAGAAAACTACTAGAGCTAATCAATGAATTTGGTAAAGTAGCAGGATACAAAATTAATGCACAGAAATCTCTGGCATTCCTATATACTAATGATGAAAAATCTGAAAGTGAAATCAAGAAAACACTCCCATTTACCATTGCAACAAAAAGAATAAAATATCTAGGAATAAACCTACCTAAGGAGACAAAAGACCTGTATGCAGAAAATTATAAGACACTGATGAAAGAAATTAAAGATGATACAAACAGATGGAGAGATATACCATGTTCTTGGATTGGAAGAATCAACATTGTGAAAATGACTCTACTTCCCAAAGCAATCTATAGATTCAATGCAATCCCTATCAAACTACCACTGGCATTTTTCACAGAACTAGAACAAAAAATTTCACAATTTGTATGGAAACACAAAAGACCCCGAATAGCCAAAGCAATCTTGAGAACAAAAAATGGAGCTGGAGGAATCAGGCTGCCTGACTTCAGACTATACTACAAAGCTACAGTAATCAAGACAGTATGGTACTGGCACAAAAACAGAAAGATAGATCAATGGAATAGGATAGAAAGCCCAGAGATAAACCCATGCACATATGGTCACCTTATCTTTGATAAAGGTGGCAGGAATATACAGTGGAGAAAGGACAGCCTCTTCAATAAGTGGTGCTGGGAAAATTGGATAGGTACATGTAAAAGTATGAGATTAGATCACTCCCTAACACCATACACAAAAATAAGCTCAAAATGGATTAAAGACCTAAATGTAAGGCCAGAAACTATCAAACTCTTAGAGGAAAACATAGGCAGAACACTCTATGACATAAATCACAGCAAGATCCTTCTTGACCCATCTCCTAGAGGAATGGAAATAGAAACAAAAATAAACAAATGGGATCTAATGAAACTTCAAAGCTTTTCCACAGCAAAGGAAACCATAAACAAGACCAAAAGACAACCCTCAGAATGGGAGAAAATATTTGCAAATGAAACAACTGACAAAGGATTAATCTCCAAAATTTACAGGCAGCTCATGCAGCTCAATAACAAAAAAATAAACAACCCAATCCAAAAATGGGCAGAAGACCTAAATAGACATTTCTCCAAAGAAGATATACAGACTGCCAACAAACACATGAAAGAATGCTCAACATCATTAATCATTAGAGAAATGCAAATCAAAACTACAATGAGATATCATCTCACACCAGTCAGAATGGCCATCATCAAAAAATCTAGAAACAATAAATGCTGGAGAGGGTGTGGAGAAAAGGGAACACTCTTGCACTGCTGGTGGGAATGTGAATTGGTTCAGCCACTATGGAGAACAGTATGGAGGTTCCTTAAAAAACTACAAATAGAACTACCATATGACCCAGCAATCCCACTACTAGGTATATACCCTGAGGAAACCAGAATTCAGAAAGAGTCATGTACCAAAATGTTCATTGCAGCTCTATTTACAATAGCCCGGAGATGGAAACAACCTAAGTGCCCATTGTCGGATGAATGGATAAAGAAGATGTGGCACATATATACAATGGAATATTACTCAGCCCTAAAAAGAAACGAAATTGAGCTATTTGTAATGAGATGGATAGACCTAGAGTCTGTCATACAGAGTGAAGTAAGTCAGAAAGAGAAGGACAAATACCGTATGCTAACACATATATATGGAATTTAAGAAAAAACAAATGTTATGAAGAACCTAGGGGTAAAACAGGAATAAAGACACAGACTACTGGAGAACAGACTTGCGGATATGGGGAGGGGGAAGGGTGAGCTGTGATAGGGCGAAGAGAGACATGGACATATATATACTAACAAACATAAGGTAGATAGCCAGCAGGAAGCAGCAGCATGGCACAGGGATACCGGCTCGGTGCTTTGTGACTGCCTGGAGGGGTGGGATAGGGAGGGTGGGAGGGAGGGAGATGAAGAGGGAAGAGATATGGGAACATATGTATATGTATAACTGATTCACTTTCTTATAAAGCAGAAACTAACACACTATTGTAAAGCAATTATACCACAATAACAATGTTAAAAAAATGTATATTTCAATCTTTAGGGAATCTACTAGAATTAAAAATAGAAATATTATTCATATTCCAAAAGATAAAATAATGTGAACTCACAGGACATGCCCAATTCCAAGATCATAGAAAAAGGGCAAAACAAGTAACGTGCAAAAAAAAGAAAACAGTTACAAACATGATTGATGTTAACACAACTACATTGATAATCACTGTAAATGAGTATGATGTAAATATGACAATAAAGAACAGAGATTTTCAGAGAGGAGTAAAAAAAGTCCAACACTATGTTGTCTATAAAAACCAGCTGTGAATAAAAAGACTCAGATATGCTAAAATTAAAGGAATAGTGAATTACATCTCAATAATGCTGTTAAAACAATAAATGAATGAAGAATAATTTTTCATGCTACATTAATCAAAAGACACCTAGAGTAGCTATAACATATTCACTCAAACTAAACTTCAGAAAACAGAAAATTATCAGAGGTAAAGGAAAGCATTATACAAAGAAAAGAGGTCATTTCTCAGATACTATCATTTAATGGTCATATAGCTGAAAACGAATCATCAAAATACATTGTAAAAAAGACAAAAACAAAGGGACCAATAAAGAAACAAAATAATTTATAGAACATCAAGGTGAAACAGAAAATTAACTATTAGACACTCCAATGCCATTCCGTCAGTGAGTGATAGATTAAGTAGGCAGAAAATCAATAAGGACAAAGTTGACCTGATATGCACTATCAATCAATTTGATTTAACTGACATTTATATAATATTTTATCAAACAAGTGTATAATACATATTCTTCTTAAGCTCACATGGAACATTTACTAAATAGATGACTTTCTGGACTATAAAATATACATTAACAAATCAAAAATAATAGAAGTCATATAAAGTGTATTGTCATAATACAGTAGAATTAAGCTTGAAATCAATAACAGAAAACTAAATTCCCAAACATTTGAAGGTTAAACAACACACTTCTATATAATATATGTGTCAAAGAATGTCTCAAGGGATATATAAAAAATATTTTGAACTAAGTAAACATCAAAATAAACATTAATATTTGAGGAAAATATGAAAACAGTGCTGAGAAGGAAATTTATAGCATTAAATGTAATCATGGGTAAAGAAGAAAGATCTAAAACAACCTTCTAAAATTCCACCTTAAGAAACTAGAGGAAAAGGTACAATGTAAGCTTAAAGCAAACAGAAAAATAGTATTACAATTAGAGCAGAGGTCAATGAATTTGAAAACAAGAAAGCAATAGAAAAATATCTGCAGAACCAAAAGTTGGTTCTTTAAAAGATCAATAAAATTGATAAATCTCTAACTAGGGTAACCAAGAAAAACAAAGTAGAAGACAGGAATATATGAAATTATATAGGGATCATAACTACTGATATCAATAAAAAGGCTATAAAATATGCTAGGAAAATTATATAACCACACATGTGAAAACTTAGAAATAATGGACCAATTCTTAAGACAACACTACTGAAACTCACACAAGGAGAAATAAATAACTTAAATTAGGCTTATAAATAAAGATATTGATTCAACTGTTAATAAGTTCCAAAAAAGGAAAGCACTAGTCCTGGATAGATTCACTGATGAATTTTACCAAACTTTTGAGGAAGAAATGATATCAATTTTTTATTATAGTTTCCAGAAAATATAAGAAAAGGGAAGGATTTCTAACTTCTTTGAAACCTTCATTACTCTAATACCAAAACCCATAATAACATAACATCAAGGGAAAATTATAGATCGATATTGCTCATCAATACAAATGCAAAGATCCACAACAAAATATTAGCAAAAGCAATTTGACAATGTCTAAAATGGAATATATAGTTGATTCTTAAACAACATGGGTCCACGTATACACGGATTTTTTCAATAAATATATAGTTGGCCTTTCAAATCTGAAGTTTCTGCATCCTAGGATTCAACCAACTGCAGATGACATACTGTGTTTATGACCCCCAGCTGGTTGAATCCATGGATACAGAATCCACAGATATAAAGGACCATGAGACTTGAGCATCTGTGAATTTTGCTGTCTTGGCTGATCCTGAAACCAATCCCCTGTGGTACCTAGGGATGACTGTACACCATGACCAATTAGGATTAGTTTCAAGTAAATAAGCCTGGTTCAACATTTTAGTTTTTTAATTTATTTATTTTTTGTAATCCACCAAATCACAGGGTAAAGAAAATATATAATTATATCAAATGATGCCAAAAAATCATTTGAAAAATCTGACACTCATTCATGACAAAAACTCTCAGCAAACTAAGAATATAAATGTAAAGTAGAAAAAGAACATCCAAAATAAAATCTTTAGCTAAACAAATGTCTCACTTAATGGTGAGAAGCTGGGTGCTTTTTCCCTCTAGGGCTCAAAGTAAGTGTGTTACCTCTCACTACTACTATTTATCATCATACTAGAAATCATAGCTAGTGCAATAAGACAAGAAAAAATAAAAAGGTATATATTGGAGAAGAAGAAAAAAATGTCTTAACAGATGAGATGATTGGCTATGTATAATAGAAAATCCCACAGAATTGACAAAAATTCTGGAAACTAATAAGTAAATGTAGCAACATCACAGGATAAAAGATTAATACACACGTGCCAAATGCTTTCCTAAATATTAGCAATAGACAATTGGAATTTTAAACTTAAAAGAAAACAATACAGTTTACAATATCACCAAAAAAAGAAATACTTAAGTATAAATATTACAAAATATACTCAGAATCTTTATGCAGAAATCTACAAAACTCCAATGAAAGAAATCAAAGAAGATCTAAATAAATGAAGAGATATTCATAATTCATGAAGTGGAATACTCAATATTTTTAACATGTTGATTCTTCTTGATTTCATCCACAGATTCAATACAATCCCAGTCACTATGACAGCAAGCTATTATGTAGATATTGACAAACTAACTTTTATATTAAAAAAAGTTTATATAAAAAACAAATGATCTAGAATCACCAACACTATATTGAAGAAGAATCAAATTGAAAGAATTGACTGATTCAAGATGCACTATAAAGCAACATTAATTAAGGCATCATGGTACTGGCCAAATAATAGACACATAGATCAATGAAACAGAATGGAGAGTCCAGATATAGACCCAATAAATAGAATTAACTGATATTTGACAAATAAGCAAAGGCAATTCAAGCAAGAAGGAACAATCTTTCACAAAAATTAATCCAAAATGGATTATTGATGACTTAAATATAAAATGCAAAATTATAGAACTTCTAGATGAATATATAGGAGAAAATCTAGGTGATCTTGAATCTGGTGGTTATTTTTTAGATATATCACTGAAAACACAACACACAGAAGAAAAAAGAGATAAGTTGGACTTTATTAAAATGAAAGCTTTCTGTCCTGTGAAAGACACAGTTAAGAAATTCAAAAGACAATTGTTTAGGAGGTTATGAGATCCTGGGACAAAATCCAGAACAGAAGTAAATTAACTATATTACAAATGTATGTAATGACTTCACTGAGAGTGGTTGGAGAAAAAGTGATGACGTACGTAACTTTGGTTTTGAGTGGAATTTGTAAGACTAAATACAAAATAAATTTTACATAAGCTTTGAAGGTTAGTTCATAAAGTTATTTCCCAATGAGGTGTGAATTAAGAATTCTGATACTGCCATGCATTTACACTGAAATTCTACTATTAAGTAAATGTGTGGTAGTGAGATTTCTCATTGTAGGAAAGGGCAGTAACTGATAAGGAAGGAGAATAAGCTAGAATGAGCCATGTAGTAATGGATTATATTTGGAGATATCAGACTGAACTCATGTTTTGCTTAGTATAGATATAGATGACCTTATCTATTTAAAGATTTATAGATATATGTACATGCATAGTTAGTATACACACATATATTTCTTTGCTCTGTCACCTCGAAGGCCTTACAGCACAGGCACTCCAGTAGCAATGAACATACCTAGCACCCAGATTTCTCATTTCACTGTCCATTAAAAGGAACTGGGTTCCCATTGAGAAATGACTGATTCATTCTAGGACTGGGACAGGAAATACAGAAGATAAGCCTGGAGCATCTTAAAGTATCAGAAAGTAAGGACATATTTAAAAAACAAACAAAAATCCCACAGTCATGAGGTATGTCAAAGAGGCACAGGCACCAAAGGAAATAGTTCTCAGTGGCAAGAAAATAATGGTGCAATATTCTGCTATAAAACAAAGTATAAAATAAATAACAATGAGTCCATACTGAAGGGGGAAAAGGGATAGACAAATCTCCCCTGAAGAATTCCAAATATTTTATGTAGATACTCTACACTCAAGGTAGTGGAGTGTAACTTTCAACTCCTTAAGTGTGGGCTGCACATACTGATTTCCTTCCAAAGAATACAGTATGGAAAGCAGGGAAGGGGCAAGATAGTTGAGGTTTGGGGCAAAATAATTTTTCAGTGGAGAAACCTGACAAATACTCCCTTATCTAGGTGATCAAGGTCAACATGATAAGTCATGTTGATAGCATGACTCTTTGACCCTTGAGATGGGGTGATAAAAATGGCAATTTACCTCTGTGGAGTTCCTTTTATTCAAAACACTCACCCAAGTCTAATCATGAGAAAAACATCAGACAAATGCCAGTTGAGGGACATTATATGAAATATCTAACAGTACTCCTCAGAACCTTCAAGGAAGGTTGAGAAAATCTTGCAGCCACTAGAAGGCTAAGGAAATGTGAAGACTAAATATAATGTGGTGTCCTGACTGAGATCCTAGAACGGAAAAATATTATGTAAAAATCTAGGAAATCTGAATAAACTATTAACTTAATAAAAATGGAGCAATATATGTTTAATAGTTCTAATAAATATACCATACTAGTGTAAGAGATTAATAATTAGGGAAACTGAATGCAGAGTATATGGAAACTCTGTATTGTTTTCACATGCTTTCTCTAATCTAAACCTGTTCTAAAAAATGAAGTTAATTTTTAACGTGTATGAGAATTTATATAAAAGCATAAAAATCTAATTAAATTGTAGAATATAGGACCATGTAATCTAATATTGGATGCTGTTTCTTGATATATAAAACTAATATACATTATAAATTTTCATTTTCAAAATTTGTAGTCTTTCATAAGACATAATTTATTCATAAGAAAATAAAACAAGGCAATATGTAAATAAGTTCTAGTTGGTATAGTACAGAAAATAAATGTAATTTGAAAATAATAGATTAGTGTTTCAGCTTAAATAAATTTACCTGATGACTTTGAGCATGCACACTCAGTTAATATCATTATAGCATTCTGGTCTCCCAGTTTTCGCTTGGAGATAGAAAGAGGTGTGAACAGTGTCACTCCCAAACTTAAACATCAACAACAAAAAAAGTAAGTTATAGAGCAAGTTCACAACTTTTCTTAAACTATTGGAGTGATTAGTTTATAGGAAACCTAAAATCTAAGGAGAGAGAGTTGCCTGCTAGGAGATATGAGATGCAAGCACAGGCTCACTAGGGCAAGAGGCAGCTGGACACTAGTAAGAAGAGCTTGCTAGGACAACTAGTAAATTGTTGGTGTACATCAAGCATGCACTGGTCAATGAAGTTGAAGTCCCTTGACTCTGCAAATATAGGGGGATTCTGTACCTTCTTACAGGCTTATTCTCCATGAACCCCGCTAGCTCTCACAGCAAAGATTGCTCACTAATGATGCAGCACTGGGGAAGGGAAGCAGCAACCATTGTAGGAAAGGTAGAATAATCCACGAGAACTCTATCTTCTTTATGGGGAAAAAGCATTAAATCATGGGGAAAAAAAGCAACAAAAACTGTCACAATTCATGCATCAATGAAGAGAATCCACTGCAGCTGGGGAAAGAGACCAGAAAAACAAACAAAACAGTCTGACTCTAGGGCAGAGGTAACAATGCATGCTGATTCAGGCTACCACCCTGGAGAGTCTGGAACACAGGAAAGGCAATGCTTCGTAGATCCAGAGGTACAGTGCCTACCATAGACTAAGCCTTAATCAGAATAGCAGAGAATATCCCCTACCCTCATTCCTATCAACAGACAACTGCC
Source organism: Lipotes vexillifer (assembly GCF_000442215.2). Classification (NCBI taxonomy): domain Eukaryota; kingdom Metazoa; phylum Chordata; class Mammalia; order Artiodactyla; family Lipotidae; genus Lipotes; species Lipotes vexillifer. The sequence continues at coordinate 167,297 of NW_006773486.1, read as the reverse complement.
AGTCAGTAACAAAGAAAGCTAATAGTATTTATAGCAAGTTAACTGCAAGAGACAGACCATCTGAAGCACAGTGCAAAAGGAGGACTAAAGGTGAGAGGGCAACAGGCATTAGAAAACAACTCTGGAGAGGAGCTTCAAGGTGGCGGAAGAGTAAGACGTGCAGATCACCTTCCTCCCCACAAATATGTCAGAAATATCTACATGTGGAACAACTCCTACAGAACACCTACTGAACACTGGTAGAAGACCTCAGACCTCCCAAAAGGCAAGAAACTCCCCACATACCTGGGTAGGGCAAAAGAAAAAACAGCAACAAAAGAATAGGGATGGGACCTGCACCAGTGGGAGGAAGTTGTGAAGGAGGAAATGTTTCCACACACTAGGAAGCCCCTTCATGGGTGGAGACTGCAGGTGGCGGAGGGGGAAGCTTCAGAGCCACGGAGGAGAGCACAGCAACAGGGGTGCGGGGGGCAAAGCGGAGAGATTTCCGTACAGAGAATCAGTGCCGACCAGCACTCACCAGCCTGCGAGGCTTGTCTGCTCACCCGCCGGGGCGGGCGGGGCTGGGAGCTGAGGCTTGGGCTTCAGAGGTCAGATCCCAGGAAGAGGACTAGGGTTGGTTGCGTGAACACAGCCTGAAGGGGGCTACTGTGCCACGGCTAGCCAGGAGGGAGTCCGGGAAAAAGTCTGGAGCTGCCCAAGAGACAAGAGACTTTATCTTGCCTCTTTGTTTCCTGGTGTGAGCGAGGAGAGGGGATTAAGAGCGCCGCTTAAAGGAGCTCCAGAGACTGGAGCGAGCCGCGGCTATCATCAGCGCGGACCACAGAGACGGGCGTGAGACGCTAAGGCTGCTGCTGCTGCCACCAAGGAGCCTGTGTGCGAGCACAGGCCACTCTCCACACCTCCCCTCCTGGGATCCTGTGCAGCCCACCACTGCCAGGGTCCCATGATCCAGGGACAACTTCCTGAGGAGAACACAAGGCACACCACAGGCTGGTGCAACGTCACGCTGGGTTCTGCCACTGCAGGCTCGCCCCGCATCCATACCCCTCCCTCCCCCCCGGCCTGAGTGAGCCAGAGCCCCCGAATCAGCTGCTCCATTAACCCAGTCCTGTCTGAGGGAAGAACAGATGTCCTCAAGCGACCTACATGCAGAGGTGGGTCCAAATCCAAAGCTGAACTCCAGGAGCTGTGCCAACAAAGAAGAGAATGGGAAATCTCTCCCAGCCGCCTCAGGAGCAGTGGATTATATTTCCACAATCAACTTGATGTACCCTGCATCTCTGGAATACCTGAATACACAACAAACCATCCCAAATTGAGGAGGTGGACTTCGGGAGAAATGATATATATATTTTTTCCCTTTTTCTCTTTTTGTGTATGTGTATGTGTATGCGTCTGTGTGTGATTTTGTCTGTAGAGCTTTGCTTTTACAATGTGTCTTGGGATTCTGTCTGTCTGGTTTTTTTCTTTAGTATAGATTTTAGTGCTTGTTATCATTGGTGGATTTGTTTTTTGGTTTGGTTGCTCTCTTCTTTCATTCTTTCTTTTTTTTAATTACTTAAAAAAATGTTAATACTCATTTTTATTTTAATCTTTTATTTTATTTCATTTTATCTTCTTCTTTCTTTCTTTCTTTCTTTCTTTTTTGTCTCCCTTTATTCTGAGCCGTGTGGATGACAGGCTCTTGGTGCTCCAGCCAGGCATCAGGACTGTACCTCTGAGGTGGGAGAGCCAAGTTAAAGACATTGGTCCACAAGAGACCTCAGAGCTCCACATAATATCAAACGGCAAAAATCTCCCAGGGATCTCCAACTCAACACCAAGATGCAGCTCCACTCAACGACCAGCAAGCTACAGTGCTGGGTACCCTACACCAAACAACTAGCAAGACAGGAACACAACCCAGCCCATTAGCATAGAGGCTGCCTAAAATCATAATAAGGCAACAGACACCCCCAAACACACCACCAGATGTGGACCTTCCCACCAGAAAGACAAGGCCCAGCCACATCCACCAGAACACACGCACTAGTCCCCTCCACCAGGACGCCTACACAACCCACTGAATCAACCTTAGCCACTGGGGGCAGACACCAAAGACAATGGGAAATACTAACCTGTAGGCTGCGAAAATGAGATCCCAATCACAGTAAGTTAAGCAAAATGAGAAGACAGAGAAACACACAGCAGATGAAGGAGCAAGGTGAAAACCCAGCAGATGTAACAAATGAAGAGGAAATAGGCAGTCTACCTGAAAAAGAATTCAGAATAATGATAGTAAAGATGATCCAAAATCTTGGAAACAGAATAGAGAAAATACAAGAAACGTTTAACAAGGACCTAGAAGAACTAAAGAGCAAACAAACAGTGATGAACAAAAAAAATAAATGAAATTAAAAATTCTCTAGAAGGGATCAATAGCAGAATAACTGAGGCAGAAGAACGAATAAGTGACCTGGAAGATAAAATAGTGAAAATAACTACTGAACAGTCAAATAAAGAGAAAAGAATTGAGGACAATCTCAGAGACCTCTGGGACAACATTAAACGGACCAACATTCTAATTATAGGGGTCCCAGAAGAAGAAGAGAAAACAAAAGGGACTGAGAAAATATTTGAAGAGATTATAGTTGAAAACTTCCCTAATATGGGAAAGGAAATAGTTAATCAAGTCCAGGAAGCACAGAGAGTCCCATACAGGATAAATCCAAGGAGAAACATGCCAAGACACATATTAATCAAACTATCAAAAATTAAATACAGGGCTTCCCTGGTGGCACAGTGGTTGAGAATCTGCCTGCTAATGCAGGGGACATGGGTTCAAGCCCTGGTCTGGGAGGATCCCACATGCCACAGAGCAACTAGCCCCGTGAGCCACAGTTACTGAGCCTGCATGTCTGGAGCCTGTGCTCCGCAACAAGAGAGGCCATGATAGTGAGAGGCCTGTGCACTGCAATGAAGAGTGGCCCCATTTCCACAACTAGAGAAAGCCCTCACACAGAAACAAAGACCCAACACAGCAAAAATAAATAAATTAATTAATTAATAAAAAATAAGGAATAATATTAAAAAAAATTAAATACAAAGAAAAAACATTAAAAGCAGTGAGGGAACACAACAAATAACATACAAGGGAGTCCCCATAAGGTTAGCAGCTGATCATTCAACAGAAACTTTGCAAGCCAGAAGGGAGTGGCAGGACATATTTAAAGTGATGAAGGGGAAAAACCCACAACCAAGATTACTCTACCGACCAAGGAACTCATTCAACTGATGGAGGAATTAAAAACCTTACAGACAAGCAAAAGTTAAGAGAATTCAGCACCACAAAACCAGCTTTACAACAAATGCTAAAGGAACTTCTCTACACAGGAAACACAAGAGAAGGAAAAGACGTACAATAACAAACCCAAAACAATTAAGAAAATGGTAATAGGAACATACATATCAATAATTACCTTAAATGTAAATGGATTAAATGCTCCAACCAAAAGACATAGACTGGCAGAATGGATACAAAAACAAGACCTGTATATATACTGTCTACAAGAGACCCACTTCAGACCTAGGGACACATACAGACTGAAAGTGAGGGGGTGGAAAAAGATATTCCATGCAAATGAAAATCATAAGAAAGCTGGAGTAGCAATTCTCATATCAGACAAAATAGACTTTAAAAGAAAGACTATTACAAGAGAGAAAGAAGGGCACTACATAATGATCAAGGGATCGATCCAAAAAGAAGATATAACAATTGTAAATATTTATGCACCCAAACATAGGAGCACCTCAATACCTAAGGCAAATACTAACAGCCATAAAAGGGGAAATCAACAGTAACACAGTCAGAGTAGGGGACTTTAACACCCCAGTTTCACCAATGGACAGATCATCCAAAATGAAAATAAATAAGGAAACACAAGCTTTAAATGATACATTAAAAAAGATGGACTTAATTGATATTTATAGGACATTCCATCCAAAAACAACGGAATACACATTCTTCTCAAGTGCTCATAGAACATTCTCCAGGATAGATCATATCTTGGGTCACAAATCAAGCCTTGGTAAATTTAGGAAAATTGAAGTCGTATCAAGTATCTTTTCCTAACAGAACACTATGAGACTAGATATCAATTACAGGAAAATATCTGTAAAAAATACAAACACATGGAAGCTAAACAACACACTACTTAATAACCAAGAGATCACTGAAGAAATCAAAGAGGAAATCAAAAACTACTTGGAAACAAATGACAATAAAAACACGACGACCCAAAACCTATGGGATGCAGCAAAGCAGTTCTAAGAGGGAAGTTTAGAGCAATAGAAGCCTACCTCAAGATACAAGAAACATCTCAAATAAACAACCTAACCTTACACCTAAAGCAATTAGAGAATAAAGAACAAAAAACTCCCAAAGTTAGCAGAAGGAAAGATATCATAAAGATCAGATCGGAAATAAATGAAAAAGAAATGAAGGAAACGATAGCAAAGAGCAATAAAAAAGCTGGTTCTTTGAGAAGATAAACAAAATTGATAAACCATTAGCCAGACCCATCAAGAAAAAAAGGGAGAAGACTCAAATCAATAGAATTAGGAATGAAAAAGTAACTGACACTGCAGAAATACAAAAGATCACAAGAGATTACTACAAGCAAATATATGCCAATAGAATGGACAACCTGGAAGAAATGGACAAATTCTTAGGAAAGCACAACCTTCGGTAAATACTGAAAAGTAGAATGGCTTATTATATGTGAGAGTATACATTATATGTTGAGAACCAGTTATTTGATATTCCCATGGTGTTGTCAATATTTTTATTTTAGAAAATTTAGGTATGTGCATATTGTTACCTTACTATGGTTTAAATGGCATATATTTAATGAATGATGATATTGAAAATGTCTTCATTTTCTTATTGGCCACTTAGATAGCTTACTCTATGAAATGTCATTTCAAGTTTTTTTTCCTATTTTTTAGTTGAATGGATTATTTCTTCCCTATTTAAATATAGAAGTCACTTATATATTCTGGTTACAAGTCATTTCTCAAACCTGTGTGATGCGTTCTAAACCCAATTCCAGTGTGTGTGTTAAGGGAGAGGGTTTCCCAATACTAGCTGGGTGTTTTACAATGCAACTCAATTCTGACACTACCTACCCAGAGATAGCATTCAATTCCACCATATCACAAGACTGTCCCTCCCCTTTGGACCCCAGTAGCAAGCTCAGGTTATCACATATGCTTCTGACTGACCAGCTATAGATTTGAAGTTCCAGTGTTCCCCTTGTTTGGTTTGATTAATTTGCTAGAGTGGCTCACAGAACTTAGAGATATTTTACTTACTAGATTATTGGTTTATTATATAAGAATATAAGTCAGGAAAAACCAGATGGAAAAGATGTATAGCACAAGATAGGTGGGAAGGAGCATGGAAATTCCATGCTCTTTGAGGATGCCACTCTCCCCAAATCAGCATGTGTTGACCAATCCAGAAGCTCTCTGAACCCCATCATTTAGGGTTTTTATGGAGGCTTCATTATATATTCATAATTGATTAAATCTTTGACCATTGTTGATTGACTCAACCTTCAGGCTCTCTCTCCTCCCCAGAGGTCAGCAGGTAGAGCTGAAAACTTCCAGTCCTCTAATCACATGGTTGGATGCCCAGGCAACTAGCCCCCAAACTTAGGTCATCTAGGTGTTTCACCAAAGTCACCTCATTGACATAACCAATGACACCTTTATCATTCTCATCACTTAGTAAATTCCAAGAGTTTTATGGGCTCTGCCAGAAATAGAGACAAAGACCAAATAAATTCTAACTATAAATCATAATATCATACTATGTACTTCAACATTTTCTTCCTTTCTTTAGTTTCCCCTTTAATTAAAAATAAATTCCTCCCAAATTTTATTATGAAAAAATTCAAATAGCCAAATTTAAATAATTTTACAATGAACACCTGTATAACCACACCTAGATTCTACCTTTAATGTGCAACTATACTTGGTTTCTCTATTAATCCATTAATCCATCCTATTTTGAATACATTTCAAAGTAAATTATAGTCATAAGAATAATTTTCCCTAAATACTTCAGCATGAATATTAGTTAATAGAGTTCTATATTTTTGGTAGCTTTTAAAGTAGTTTTTATCATGAGAAGAAGGTTTTAAAAGTTGATGCAGTAACATTTATCAATTTTTACTTTCTTTACTGAGAATATCTGGTGTCTTCTCTAAATTCACTAAGATCTAATCTTGTTTTATTCTGGAAGCTTTATAGTTCCAGAAGATTTTATATCTATGACTTTACATAAAGTCTGGAACTTTTATAAGATCATGATCCATGCTAATTTTTGTAAACAGTGCAATATAATAATGGAGACTCATTTATTTTTCATATTTGACTATTTGGTTGTCTAGTTACAAGACAGTTTGTTATTTTTTTTTCTTGTCCAAAATAAATTGCTTGGCAGCTTAATTGAACATCAATTGACAGTAGAGTTGTGGGTCTATTTCTGGGCACACTCCCCAATATTATACTTGTGTATTTATATGTATGTAATCTTGAAACCTGCTACTCTGTGTCTTCCAATTTTATTCTTGTTCAAGACTTTATCTTGGCTATTCTAGATCCTTTCTATTTTATACATACATTTTAGAATCAGATTCATAGTATTATGCCTCTATCATTAGAGTATCATATGCAATAATGTCAACATCTCCAAGAATCTCAACACACCCCTCCAAATTTCTACAATCACTTATTTTTTACTGTCTCTATACTTTTGCATTTTCTAGAAGGTCCTCTAAATAGACTCATACAGTATGTAGCTTTTCCACTCTGGTTTCTTCTTTCATTTAGCAGTATTCATATAAGCTTTTTCCAAGTTTTTACATGACTTTATAGTTTATCCTTTTTTATTGTTGAGTGGTAGTCAAATGTATGAATGTACCATAATTTATTTTTTAAATTTATCTAAGGACATCTTGTTTGCTTCCAGTTTTAGTGAGTATGAATAAAACTTTTGCACAGATCTGTGTACAGTTTTTTGTGGACATGTTTTCATATCAATTTGGTAAGACTCTAAGATAATAATGGTTGGATTATTTTTTAAGACTATGTTTAGCTTTATGAGAAACTGCCAAATGCTCTTCCAAAGTGACTCTACCATTCTGTACCCTGACCAGCATAAAAAGTAAGCTCTTGTTGCTCCACATCCTCAACAATGACTGGCCTTCCAGTTCGTCTCTGGAAGGAACCATACACACATATATGTGTGTACATATGTGTATATATCTATCTATCTACCCATATGATAAATTACTATTCAAAATAAGAAACAATTGATTTGAACAATTATATTTATAACTCAATGTAGCCTTACATAGTTTCTATTCCGACTTTGAAATTTGACACCATACACAAAAATAAACTACTTCTGTTTTGCTGAGGTTAACAGCAATCATAAGACACTTTTTTGGTTCATTTACTCAGGCTGTTGATTAACACAGATTCAATGTCAGAACAGTGTTACATCAGATGAACTGCCATTTAGACATTGACAGCATCGAGGCTCCTCTTCCAGTAGTGTTTGTTTCCAAGTATATTTTAGAACATCATACACTGCTTCAAGGTCATTAATAATAAGACCTTTATGTGTGAATTTGTGTTTTTGTGTGTATGTGTACATGGTTTTCATAGCAGTAAGTGGTGATACATTTAGTGTTCAGAGTCTCAGAGATTATACTCTCTGTCACCAAAGCCATATGCTGATTGGTCTCATTATTCTATGAATGTGTTTGGAAGTACTGAATAATCGCTGCATACATTTACATAATCTTGCCAGTTTTAAAAGCCCATTCATATCCATTATCTTGCTTGATAATTGCTTCTATACAACCCAATTTCAAAAGCAAAGTAGATACCACTATAACAATTTTAAAGGTGAGAAATTGAGGTTCTAGAAGTTAAGTGATAGTTCAGTACGATATTTGGATCAGATGCCAAATCTGCTAAACATGTCCATAGTTCATTTTTTTTCCCATAAAAGCAGATAATGCCTTCCACATTTGAGTAAGTCACATTCTAATAGCATACCAAGAGTGAATATGCAAGCATTTCTACTATTTCCACACTGATTATCTCATTTTGGATAAAGTAGCACTATGACTAAAGTTTAGGAAATCACAATAATCTTTAGGTCATATTCTGGTTTCCCAAGTATATAAACAGCAAGTCATATTTGAGTGCATTTAATATGTTTCCTATAATAAATATCATACTCCTTCAGAGGGTTACACTGAGAGAAGATAAATATATATTTCAATAGCACCTTTTGATCTCCATAAATAGCTTCTTGGATTTGTTGTTCTTTTTCTCTCATACACCATTTAGATAATTAAGCTCGTTAAATTAATTAAACAAGGAGGCCATCAGACTGAGGTGGTTCTAATGTGGTGGAGTCTTACTTAAGCAAACCAAAAGCTAAGCCTGTAAATGCCTCAAGGTTACAAAATTGAAACATAAGGGCAACCAGTCACAATCAGTCAACTAATCTTTAAGCTATAGTCAATCAAATAATTTTCTTGCTTTGCTTCTACCTTTTGTCTATAAAAGTCTCTCCCTTGAACTCCTATTAGTGGAGCACTCCTAATCACTTCTGGTTTGGCACAGCCTTAGTCAAATTGATTTTTTGCTCAAATAATCTATTAAAATTTTTAATATGCCTCAGTTTATCTTTTTACAAGTTTATTCCCAAATATTGTTGCCATATTTTTGTTTCATCAGAGTCTGGGAGGAGAGATAAGATGATGTCCCTGAAGTTGAGGAGAGGGTTTTCAATAGTCAAAGAACAGTGATACTTGAATGATAAAAATATAAACAACCCATGAGCCAGAAATTCCACTCCTACGTTAAAAAAATTCTTGAACATGAGCACATGAAGACACACACATAGATATTAATCACAGGTTTGTTATAATAGCATAAAACCAGAATCCTGAAATGTCAGCCATGGGGAAAGAAATAAGTGCATGTCTATGCTTATCAACCCTTACAATCCTGAAATCATATTGTTGAATAAATATAACATGCTTGATAATCTCACATATAGAATAAGTTCATTTACAGACTTTAAAATATCAAAAAATACTGCTTATGTACATACCTGTTGTGCCTTTAAATTAATGCTTGTTAAGTAGAGACTGGGGGTGTCAGAAGGTGAGCATTGCTCAACAAAGACTGCAAAGAAAAGTGAAATAGAGGTTTATTATTCCTTGGTCCTCGAGGAGGTACACAGGGAGGTTAAGGCAGCGTGTGGGCAAAGAGAGCACAACCAACAGGACATGGGGCACATGTCTTTATTAGGGTCCCTGGGTGCAGTGCTTTGAGATTCCTTGGCTAAAACCAGATTGGTCAATTCAAACCAAAAACAGTGGGGTTTTGGTAAACATTGGGTTTTATCTAAGGTGCACACATGTTGAGGGAGTTGTATCAGAAATATACTTGTTCTGTAGGCTGTAATCTAGGATGGATGCTGGCAGGAGGGACTGGTGTCAGTTCAAGGTCTCTGCAGGCTTCTTGGCCACATAAAATGGATGCTGTGGCAACAATATTATGAAGTAGTTTAGCTAAATGTTCAAAAAACCCATAAGTTAGTATTAAGGTATAAAACCAAGGACACCAAATTCATGAGAGTGGCTGCTTCTGGGGAAGAAAAGAGAGGGGTAGAAAACACTGGGAACTTCAACTTTCATCTGCCTTTAAGTTGTGATTAAAAACTAAAAAGAGCTTTAATCACATGCAAATTATTATATTTTTCAATTTGGGATTCTTGACACATGACCATTTATTTTATTTAGTCATTATACTTTTTAAAACAACAATAATATTTAGAGCACTTGGATGGGAAAGTTTTCGTCTTACTTCATCCACTACAATAAATTAGAATTTTCTCTATTTTTTAAATGAAGGAATTTGTTCTTTTAAAATAAAGAAAATTATTTATAAAATGAATATAAAATTTATAAAAATTTGTGAACCACTGTGATCTTCATAAAAATCATGTTCTATAGTGTTATCTTATTTAATCCTGCAGCAGTTTAGCATTTTCAGAGAATTGTAGACTTTTGTAGATGACATTCTAGGGAACTAAGCTCAGTACAAAACTTCTATAACCATGCAAGTAAATCAGTCCATTCTATTGGTGAGTATATTGGTAAAAAGGTTTCCAGAATTAAATCTGCTTTACATAAACTTATTTACATAAAGAACTAGAATTACCATGCAAATTACTTTATGAAGGACGTTGCTAATCATAGAAGTTTGAAAATATTTTGAGGTTCACATATGATTTGCCTATAAAAGGTAAGTAAGTAACACATAAACTTATTTTACCATCAGATTTGCCATGCCTGAGCTATTATTTAGTTTATTTGCCAAATAATTTGTTTTAGAGAAATAACTTTCAGCATTTGAGAATTAAATGTGACAGAATAAATTATTCTTATTCAAATACCTAGTACTATGATGACTGAGCTCACCAGACTGTATGTATGTAAAGGCTGAATGAATCAGGTGAACATTGTGAAGGAGTGTCAAGTCAGTGGTGAAATATGGAGCCAGATGTGGCAAGACTATCACCAAGAAATGTATTTGATCTGTGGGATCACAGATGTGTGGGCAAAATCAGGCAGAGAACAGAAAAGAAATAGGCATTCCTATTGAGGAAGAAGAAACTTCCTCTATCAGAGAGAATAAATGGTGGTGCTGAGCTGGCTGCAGAGGTCAAGGAGGACTGTCACTCTTCTCATTGCTCACCAGGTGCAAGTTGAGGCAACACAAAAGGCAGCAATAAGTGGATCACATGAACAAAAGCAAAAGGACGTTCTTTTGGATTTATTCTGTTTGGAATAGTGTAGGGGTAGGATTTTTCAAGTTTAAATAATATATGACCATTATAGTACTATATCATCTTCATGAAGGATATTATATGGATAAGATCAGATATTCAACACATGTCAATACACAAATATTGGGTGTTTGAATTACCAGTGTAAAGCAAATCTTTGAGTGTATGGATGGTACTACTAAAAATGGTGAATCAAAGATTAAAGTCTGTATTTATATACATGCTTTTTGCTTTATTGGCACAGATGAATCTAGCAATAAGAACATCTGCACTTAGAACAACTTGTATTGCAGATTCATATATTAGTAACTGAAAGAATAAAATTGTGAATTTTAAGCACCTTACTTAAATATTCCTCCATCTGGAAAAAATCCAGTGCCATAAAAATCAGGTTATTTCATGTTTGCTGACATGATTCATCATTGGTTTGGCTTATGCACACTCAAAATAAAATGAAGAATCAAAACAATTACCTGATAATTTATGCCACCATCTTTTTTTGTTTAAATTGAATGAATAACTATATAGCTGGACAAATTTTCCATTTAACTTTTGATAAATTGGTAAATCATTAAGAAATATATTACTATGGATTATAGGTTGGTATTTTCATGTTCACTTTAAGCACATATTTTGAAGAACTTTATTTTTTAATTCAAGTTTTAAAATTATGTTGACATATCTGTAAAATTTATGGGTGTTTTATTGAGTCATTATCTTTTTAGGCATTCTGTTTTGCTTCACAAAACTGAAAAATCATCATAGAACCTGGAAGTCAGTGTTGTCTTTCTTTCTGATATATTAAAAAATGTCAAACTTAATACCCTCAGTTGGAAAACCAGTTGCAGAACTGTCTAGAAGAACCTAGTGTGCATTAGCATCACCATTCCATTATCAAACTCCTGGATAAACTATTTGATGACTGACTAATCAGTTCAAGAAACTGGTGTGATGCATTTAAATTCTAGACAGTGGTTACATCATTCTGGGTGTAAAGACAAAGCCATATTTAAAAACAAAATAGGATTCAAAAAGGTAATAAGGGAGAGAGCTTCAAGATGGCGGAAGAGTAAGACGTGGAGATCACCTTCCTCCCCACAAATAAATCTACATGTGGAACTGCGCCTACAGAACAATTACTGAACACTGGCCTCAGACCTTCCAAAGGGCAAGAAACTCCCCACGTACCTGGGCAGGGCAAAAGAGAAAAGAAAAAAACAGAGACAAAGAATAGGGATGAGACCTGCACCAGTGGGAGGGAGCTGTGAAGGAGGAAAGGTTTCCACACACTAGGAAGCCCCTTTGCAGGCGGAGACTGTGGGTGGTGGAGGGGGGAAGGCTTTGGAGCTGTGGAGGAGAGCACAGCAACGGGGCTGCGGAGGGCAAAGCGGAGAGATTCTCGCACAGAGGATCGGTGCCGACCAGCACTCACCAGCCCGAGAGGCTTGTCTGCTCACCCGCCGAGGGGGGCGGGGGGTTTGGCAGCTGAGGCTCGGGCTTTGGAGGTTGGATCCCAGGGAGAGGACTGAGGTTCGCTGCATGAACACAGCCTGAAAGGGTCTAGTGCGCCGCAGCTAGCCGGGAGGGAGTCCAGGAAAAGGTCTGGAGCTGCTGAAGAGGCAAGAGCCTTTTTCTTGCCTCTTTGTTTCCTGGTGCATGAGAGGGGATTAAGAGCGCTGCTTAAAGGAGCTCCAGAGACAGGCGCGAGCTGCGGCTCTCAGCACAGACCCCAGAGACGGGCATGAGACGCTAAGGCTGCTGCAGCCAACAAGAAGCCTGTGTGCAAGCACAGGTCACTATCCACACCTCCCATCCCGGGAGCCTGTGCAGCCCGCCACTGCCAGGGTCCCGTGATCCAGGGACAACATCCCGGGGAGAACGCACGGCGTGCCTCAGACTGGTGCAACATCATGCTGGCCTCTGCTGCCTCAGGCTCACCCCGCATCCGTACCCCTTCCTCCCCCTGGCCTGAGTGAGCCAGAGCCCCCGAATCAGCTGCTCCATTAACCAGGTCCAGTCTGATCAAAGAACAGATGCCCTCAGGTGTCTTACATGCAGAAGCGGGGCCAAATCCAAAGTTGAAACCCAGGAGCTGTGTGAACAAAGAAGAGAAAAGGAAATCTCTCCCAGCAGCCTCAGGGGCAGTGGATTATATCTCCACAATCAACTTGTACCCTGCACCTGTGGAATACCTGAATACACAACGAATCATCCCAAATTGAGGAGGTGGATTTTGGGAGCAACAAAATATATATATTTTTCCCTTTTTCTCTTTTTGTAAATGTGTATGTGTATACTTCTGTGTGATTTTGTCTGTATAGCTTTGCTTTTACCATTTCTCCTAGGGTTCTGTGTGTCCTTTTTTTTTTTTTTTTTTTTAGTATAATTTTTAGTGCTTGATTCCATTGGTGGATTTGTTTTTTGGTTTGGTTTCTTTCTTCTCTCTTTCTTTTTTTTAAAATAGTTTTTTAATAATAATTTTTTATTTTAATTATTTTATTTTATTTTATCTGTTTTCTATCATTCTTTTATTTTCCTCCCTTTTATTCTGAGCCGTGTGGATGACAGGCTCTTGGTGCTCCAGCCAGGAGTCAGTGTTGTGCCTCTGAGGTGGGAGAGCCAAGTTCCGGACACTGGTCCACAGGAGATCTCCCAGCTCCATATAATATCAAATGGTGAAAATCCCCCAGAGATCTCCATCTCAATGCCAAGGCCCAGCTACACTCAATGAGCAGCAAGCTACAGTGCTAGACATCCTATGCCAAAAATCTAGCAAGACAAGAACACAACACCATCCATTAGTAGAGAGGCTGCCTAAAATCATAATAATTTAACAGACACCCCAAAATACACCACCCTACGTGGTCCTCCCCAAGAGGAAGACAAGATCCAGCCTCAGCCGCTAGAACACAGGCACTAGTCCCCTCCACCAGGAAGCCTACACAACCCACTGAACCAACCTTAGCCACTGAGGACAGACACCAAAAACAATGGGAACTATGAACGTGTAGCCTGCATAAAGGAGACCCCAAACACAGTAAGATAAGCAAAATGAGAAGACAGAAAAACACACAGCAGATGAAGGAACAAGATAATAACCCACCAGACCTAGCAAATGAAGAGGAAATAGGGAGTCTACCTGAAAAAGAATTCAGAATAATGATAGTAAAGATGATCCAAAATCTTGGAAATAGAATACAGAAAATGCAAGAAACATTTAACAAGGACCTAGAAGAACTAAAGATGAAACAAACAATGATGAACAACACAGTAAATGAAACTAAAAATACTCTATATGGGATCAATAGCAGAATAACTGAGGCGAAAGAACGGATAAGTGACCTGGAAGATAAAATAATGGAAATAAATACTGCAGAGCAGAATAAAGAAAAAAGAATGAAAAGAACTGAGGACAGTCTCAGAGACCTCTGGGACAACATTAAATTCACCAACATTCGAATTATTGACGTTCCAGAAGAAGAAGAGAAAAAGAAAGGGATGAGAAAATATTTGAAGAGATTATAGTTGAATACTTCCCTAATGTGGGAAAGGAAATAGTTAATCAAGTCCAGGAAACACAGAGGGTCCCATACAGGATAAATCCATGGAGAAATACACCGAGACACATATTAATCAAACTGTCAAAAATTAAATACAAAGAAAACATATTAAAAGCAGCAAGGGAAAAACAACAAATAACACACAGGGGAATCCCCATAAGGTTAACAGCTGATCTTTCAGCAGAAACTCTGCAAGCCAGAAGGGACTGGCTTGCAGAGCCAGTGATCAAGGAGAAAAACCTGCAACCAAGATTACTCTACCCAGCAAGGATCTCATTCAGATTTGATGGAGAAATTAAAACCTTTACAGATAAGCAAAAGCTGAGAGAGCTCAGCACCACCAAACCAGCTCTACAACAACTGCTAAAGGAACTTCTCTAGGCAAGAAACACAAGAGAAGGAAAAGACCTACAATAATGAACCCAAAACAATTTAAAAAATGGGAATAGGAACATACATATCGATAATTACCTTAAATGTAAATGGACTAAATGCTGCCACCAAAAGACACAGATTGGATGAATGGATACAAAAACAACACCCATACATTTGCTGTCTACAAGAGACACACTTCAGACCTAGAGACACATACAGACTGAAAGTAAGGGGATGGAAAAAGATATTTCATGCAAATGGAAACCAAAAGAAAGCTGGAGTAGCAATTCTCATAT
This sequence comes from Lipotes vexillifer, assembly GCF_000442215.2. Lineage (NCBI taxonomy): Eukaryota > Metazoa > Chordata > Mammalia > Artiodactyla > Lipotidae > Lipotes > Lipotes vexillifer. Next base: position 152,139 of record NW_006773486.1, on the reverse strand, counting down.
CAGACAAAATAGACTTTAAAATAAAGACTATTAGAAGAGACAAAGAAGGACACTACATAATGATCAAGGGATCGATCCAAGAAGAAGATATAACAATTGTAAATATTTATGCACCCAACATAGGAACACCTCAATATATAAGGCAAATACTAACAGTCATAAAAGGAGAAATCGACAGTAACACATTCATAGTAGGGGACTTTAACACCCCACTTTCACCAATGGACAGATCATCCAAAATGAAAATAAATAAGGAAACACAAGCTTTAAATGATACATTAAACAAGATGGACTTAATTGATATTTATAGGACATTCCATCCAAAAACAACAGAATACACATTTTTCTCAAGTGCTCATGGAACATTCTCCAGGATAGATCATATCTTGGGTCACAAATCAAGCCTTGGTAAATTTAAGAAAATTGAAATTGTATCAAGTATCTTTTCCAACCACAACGCTATGAGACTAGATATCAATTACAGGAAAATATCTGTAAAAAATACAAACACATGGAGGCTAAACAATACACTACTTAATAACGAAGTGATCACTGAAGAAATCAAAGAGGAAATTAAAAAAATACCTAGAAACAAATGACAATGAAGACCCGACGACCCAAAATCTATGGGATGCAGCAAAAGCAGTTCTAAGAGGGAAGTTTAGAGCAATACAATCCAACCTTAAGAAATAGGAAACATCTAGAATAAACAACCTAACCTTGCACCTCAAGCAATTAGAGAAGAAAGAACAAAAAAAACCCAGAGTTAACAGAAGGAAAGAAATCATAAAGATCAGATCAGAAATAAATGAAAAAATAATGAAGGAAATGATAGCAAAGATTAATAAAACTAAAAGCTGGTTCTTTGAGAAGATAAACAAAATTGATAAACCATTAGCCAGACTCAACAAGAAAAAAAGGGAGAAGACTCAAATCAATAAAATTAGAAATGAAAAAGGAGAAGTAACAACTGACACTGCAGAAATAATAAAGATCATGAGAGATTACTACAAGCAATTCTATGCCAATAAAATGGACAATCTGGAAGAAATGGACAAATTCTTAGAAATGCACAAACTACCAAGATTGAATCAGGAAGAAATAGGAAATATGAACAGACCAGTCACAAGCACTGAAATTGAAACTGTGATTAAAAATCTTCCAACAAACGAAAGCCCAGGACCAGATGGCTTCACAGGTGAATTCTATCAAACATTTAGAGAAGAGCTAACACCCATCCTTCTCAAACTCTTCCAAAATATAGCAGAGGGAGGAACACTCCCAAACTAATTCTACGAGGCCACCATCACCCTTATACCAAAACCAGACAAGGATGTCACAAACAAAGAAAACCACAGGCCACTATCACTGATGAACATAGATGCAAAAATACTCAACAAAATATTAGCAAACAGAATCCAACAGCACATTAAAAGGATCATACACCATGATCAAGTGGGGTTTATCCCAGGAATGCAAGGATTCTTCAATATACACAAATCAATCAACGTGATACACCATATTAACAAATTGAAGGAGAAAAACCATATGATCTTCTCAATACATGCAGAGAAAGCTTTTGACAAAATTCAACACCGATTTATGATAAAAACCCTCCAGTAAGTAGGCATAGAAGGAACTTTCCTCAACATAATAAAGGCCATATATGACAAACCCACAGCCAACATCGTCCTCAATGGTGAAAAACTGAAAGCATTTCCACTAAGATCAGGAACAAGACAAGGTTGCCTACTCACACCACTCTTATTCAACATAGTTTTGGAAGTTCTAGCCATAGCAATCAGAGAAGAAAAGGAAATAAAAGGAATCGAAATCAGAAAAGAAGAAGTAAAGCTGTCACTGTTTGTAGAGGACATGATACTATACATAGAGAATCCTAAAGATGCTACCAGAAAACTACTAGAGCTAATCAATGAATTTGGTAAAGTAGCAGGATACAAAATTAATGCACAGAAATCTCTGGCATTCCTATACACTAATGATGAAAAATCTGAAAGTGAAATCAAGAAAACACTCCCATTTACCATTGCAACAAAAAGAATAAAATATCTAGGAATAAACCTACCTAAGGAGACAAAAGACCTGTATGCAGAAAATTATAAGACACTGATGAAAGAAATTAAAGATGATACAAACAGATGGAGAGATATACCATGTTCTTGGATTGGAAGAATCAACATTGTGAAAATGACTATACTACCCAAAGCAATCTATAGATTCAATGCAATCCCTATCAAACTACCACTGGCATTTTTCACAGAACTAGAACAAAAAATTTCACAATTTGTATGGAAACACAAAGACCCCAAATAGCCAAAGAAATCTTGAGAAAGAAAAACGGAGCTGGAGGAATCAGGCTCCCTAACTTCAGACTATACTACAAAGCTACAGTAATCAAGACAGTATGGTACTGGCACAAAAACAGAAATTAGATCAATGGAACAGGATAGAAAGCCCAGAGATAAACCCACGCACATATGGACACCTTATCTTTGATAAAGGAGGCAGGAATGTACAGTGGAGAAAGGACAGCCTCTTCAATAAGTGGTGCTGGGAAAACTGGACAGGTATATGTAAAAGAATGAGATTAGATCACTCCCTAACACCATACACAAAAATAAGCTCAAAATGGATTAAAGACCTAAATGTAAGGCCAGAAACTATCAAACTCTTAGAGAAAAACATAGGCAGGACACTGTATGACATAAATCACAGCAAGATCCTTTTGACTGACCTCCTAGAGAAATGGAAATAAAAACAAAAATAAACAAATGGGACCTAATGAAACTTCAAAGCTTTTGCACAGTAAAGGAAACCATAAACAAGACCAAAAGACAACCCTCAGAATGGGAGAAAATATTTGCAAATGAAGCAACTGACAAAGAATTAATCTCCAAAATTTACAAGCAGCTCATGGAGTTCAATATCAAAAAACAAACAACCCAATCCAAAAATGGGCACAAGACCTAAACAGACATTTGTCCAAAGAAGATATATAGATTGGCAACAAACACATGAAAGAATACTCAACATCATTAATCATTAAAGAAATGCAAATCAAAACTACAATGAGATATCATCTCACACTGGTCAGAATGGCCATCATCAAAAAATCTAGAAACCATAAATGCTAGAGAGGGTGTGGAGAAAAGGGAAGCTTCTTGCACTGTTGGTGGGAATGTAAATTGATTCAGCCACTATGGAGAACAGTATGGATGTTCCTTAAAAACTACAAATAGAACTACCATATGACCCAGCAATCCCACTACTGGGCATATACCCTGAAACAACCATAATTCAAAAAGAGTCATGTACCAAAATGTTCATTGCAGCTCTATTTACAATAGCCCGGAGATGGAAACAATGTAAGCGTCCATCATCGGATGAATAGATAAAGATGATGTGGCACATATATGCAATGGAATATTACTCAGCCCTAAAAAGAAATGAAATTTAGCTATGTGAAATGAGGTGGATAGACCTAGAGTCTGTCATACAGAGTGAAGTAAGTCAGAAAGAGAAAGAAAAATACCATATGCTAACACATATATATGGAATTTAAGAAAAAACAAATGTTATGAAGAACCTAGGGGTCAAACAGGAATAAAGACACAGACTACTGGAGAACAGCCTTGCGGATATGGGGAGGGGGAAGAGTGAGCTGTGATAGGGCGAAGAGAGACATGGACATATATATACTGACAAACGTAAGGTAGATAGCCAGCGGGAAGCAGCCGCATGGCACAGGGATACCGGCTCGGTGCTTTGTGACTGCCTGGAGGGGTAGGATAGGGCGGGTGGGAGGGAGGGAGACGCAAGAGGGAAGAGATATGGGAACATATGTTTATGTGTAACTGATTCACTTTGTTATAAAGCAGAAACTAACACACCATTGTAAAGCAATTATACTCCAATAAAGATTAAAATAAAAAAGAATATTAAGAATACATATTTGCTAAACAAAAAACAAAACAAAAAAGCAAAAACAAAAACAAAAAAAACCCATTATGCTAAGTGAAAGAAGCCAGTCATAAAAGACCACATAGTGAATTATTTCATTTATATGAAATGTCCAGAATAGGCAAATCTATACAGACAGAAATCAGAACAGCAGTTGGCTAGGGTTGAGGTGGGGTGGGGAGTGAGGAAAAAAAAAAATCAAGTTTATAGAACATATTTGCATATTGCTATAGGTGAAAGAAAATCACATTTTGAAAAATTGCAGATAGAATGCTTACTTTATATTACATGTTATTAAGGTCTTAATGTTAATTATGATAATGCTATTGTAGGAGCGAGAGAGAAGGAGTGAGGAAGAGAGATTTTGTTTTGTTTGTTTGTGTTTTTTTGCTGTACGCAGGCCTCTCACTGTTGTGGCCTCTCCCGTTGAGGAGCACAGGCTCCGGACGCGAAGGCTCAGTGGCCATGGCTCACGGGCCTAGCCGCTCCGCGGCACGTTGGATCTTCCCGGACCGGGGCATGAACCTGTGTCCCCTGCATAGACAGGCGGACTCTCAACCACTGCACCACCAGGGAAGCCTGAGGAAGAGAGATTTGATCCACTATAGAGATGTGCACTTACATGCTAATTTATTTATGGATAAAAAAAGCTATGACATTTGGGTTTTTCTTTGGAACACTCTAGTGAAGGGATTAAGATTTGTGGGTGTAGAGTTAAAATAAGATTGTCAAATTTTGATAATTATTGCACTAAGTCCTGAGTACACAGAGGTTTTGTTTGTAGGCAAGTGTCATGATGACCTCTCCTTTATGGGCCAGGAAAGTTTCTAAAAGCTTTTCACATGTTCACCTCTATAAACCTCATGACAACCCTAAAAAGTGGCTATCTTATTATCCTGTTTTACAGATTCATAACTGAGTCCCAGAGAAATTAAATATTTGCTTAGCTATATCTCTGCAAATCTTAACAAATGTATCACCTCATATCGTCAGATAGGAAATTTGTTCTTCTAAAGTTAGTGTCACATTTCTGGAAGAAGATGCTCAGTGATCCTACTATTAAGTGAGATGATCTAGGGAGACATGGGTGCTACTAATTTCTTCTTCCCTTTCATTCTACTTTTGTTATTATTTTAATGTCTTTTTATTACCATAAAACTAGGTTTGAAAGATTTTATTTTATCAGGAGCGGCATGAAATGTTAAAAATAAAGCAAGGATATTTTTGAGGGATATCAGAAATATTAGAAAGATGACAGTGAAGGCAGGGATAAAGACCCATAATTTGATAAACTTTTGTTAAATGACAGGAAGAAGGGAACTGTTTACATACTTCTGTGATGTACAAAATAAACCTGGTATAACCCACAGCCAATATTACCCAAGAGTTAGGATCTCTCTCTTTCATTTCTCTCTCTGTCTAGCTGTTTATCCACCTATGCTGTTATTATTTTGGTGACTCCATCCTCCACTACAAGATATATTTTGCATAGAGAAAAGTGCATAAAATAGTAAAGTTTGAGGGATTCTTAAAAGCAAATGTCCATTTAACTATTACCTTCATAAGGAAATTAGATATTTCCAGAACTCAGAAGCTCCCTATTGGTCATTTCACAACAAAGTCCTCCCTGCACTTTAGTATGTGACCTCAATCCTGACATACATGATGTTTATTATTTGTAATTGTTATATAAAAATATGCATTCTTAAAATATAAGATTGTTTTCTAGATTTTAAACTTGAGAGTAGAAGTATATCACATTTACTGTTTTGTGACTGTATTTTTCATAGAAACTTATGTTTGTGAAGTGTATCTGTGTTGTTGCTTATAGCTGCAATTAACTCATTTTCCTTGCTTTAAGAATTCCAATGTGTGATTATATACCATGATTTATTTATAAATATTTCTGCTAGTGGATTTGTAGGCTGTTACCAATTTATTATGATTTAATTGTAATTGAACATTTTAGCATATGCATCCTGGTACACATATAAAGTTTCTGAAGGGTGTTCACCTAGGAATACAGTTAGAAAATCATAAGGTATGCCTATGTCCTGTTTAAATAGATAATGCCAAGCTGTTTACAAAGTAACTGTAACAATTTACACTCCCTGCTACTTTTAGTCATAAGACATAATATTCCTATTAAAATTTACATTCCATTTTAAATATGAGGTTCAACACTTTAACACAATCATTGTATAGGTGATTACATTAATTGTCAACTGTTTACTGACATATTTTGCATAATCCTGATAATATTTTTTTTAGCAAGTTTCATATTTTAATCTAGGTATATACATGAGATGAACCAGATCTACTGCAATGCATAAATACATATTTTGGCTATGCTGTTACTGCTTTTGTTCAACTTTTCATGAACATGTGGTATATTTTTGGCTTCATGCCAGGGCTTCTCTTCAAGGAGGATTTCTCTAGGAGATGGTTTTTCAAGGAGAATTTAATGGAGCCATGTGAAACATTCACTTGAAAGGGAACACAATAAATATGATTTTGCTATCTTTTTATCTTCACTTTTTAGACATACATATTCATACTTGAAATTATTTGTTGCTATATCATTTCATACTTCCCTCTATAAAGCCTACCCTCATAAATTTTATCTATTAAATTATATATATTTATTGTTCATTGGCCTGATACAATTATTTTAGAGGTTATATTTTTCCATTAAGACAACTAGAAAAAATATTTATAAAATGATGAATTTTAATTTTAGCAGAAGAATATCTGCCTGTATATTTCATGTATACACTTTTTAAGCTGGAACAACACTATAAACATAAAAAAATTAAAGCAAGTACATGACAATCTATAATTTCAAGATGAAGACTGTACATTAAAATGATTAAAAATATATATTCCACTTAATTTTCAACTATAAACAATATTCTTATCTATAAGGAAGGAACTTAACCAAATTTTAATTTGTTAGTTAGAAGACATGGTATCATCATCCACTATCCTGATTCAGAAAAAGTCCACCTACCAATGCAGAGAGAGAGTATGAGTCCGAGATAGGGCTTTACCTTTGGGGAGACTAGCTGCCATATGGTGGCTGATTAACTATATCAGATCTCTTCCACCTTGGAGGTAATAAGATACACAATTATGTTATTCATTTTACCTCTGACAGCACAGTCATTAAAAGGCTCGCAGATTGCTTGATTCATCAATGTGGTATCATACACACATACATACATACATACATACAGTGGTATCATACAATGTGGCATAATTAATACACAACATTTTCTTGGATCAAAGGATTCTGTTTGTGAAAATTTACTGAAGATTTAGCTAAGGTGCTGGCTTATGGGCAACTTTGCAGAGTTGGACAGCACTCCTCAGCCATAGAGTGTGAACACGAGACAAATAGTCAATATTTAAGTCTAATCCCAATAGCTAGAATGCATGGGTTTTTGAGCCAAAGAGTGAAATTAGGACTCTCTCATTAACACTCTTATTAATGCACTTGAGGAATTTATGCTGCTTCTATCTGTAACCCTAAGCTCTGATTGGTTTGAGATGCTTTAATTTCTCACTCTTGTAACTGTAGGTTTTATCTCAGTAAAGTCTTTTTACGAAGTTTTGTTCAGTCTACTTTCATGGGAAACTGGGTTAAGAGAATAAATATTCAACATGTGTATTTTAAAATTTTACTTAATGATCAGATGAACATAGGGGTTGAATTACTCAATTGGAATTTACATCCTTAATAATTTGAGACTTCTATTTTGTAATAGGAGAGGGATTTTTTGTTAGTAATTTGTTTTCATTTATAAATGAATGAAAGGTATTTTTCACTGAATATTTTTTGATGACTCTTTATAGTAGACATAAGACATGGTATCTCAGCCTCCTTATTATGTAATTGCAGCTATGTTAAATTCTGTAATAAAAAATTCAAATGATCATAACATTCTTGTCTGTTTCTCAGAGTTTTAGTGATAATAAAATTGATAATGAAACATTCTGAAAGTTCTTAATTTTTCAGTATCAATAAGTAACTATTTGTCACTTATCACTAATTGTATCAATAGTTCATTGTACTGTGTTGGCCAAAAAGTTCATTCGGATTTGCCATGTTACAGAAAACCCGAACGAACTTTTTGGCCAGCCCAATATATTAGGTTATCATTGTTGTCAGTATAGCACATTCCCAAACTCCTCCTTGTAATTTTCTTGCAAGACTCTCTGTGGAACTCCCTTTTCACTTTGGATGGAAGCTACTTATCATATTGCCCTGCATCCTATCTACCCCCTGGCAACATATACATGACATAATCAGAGTATCTTAGGTATGACAAGAAATATTTCCTTGATATTTATATATGGATATTGGCAAATATTTTTCCATGTGTAAAAACTAGTGAGAGAATGAAGTCAGAGAAGAATGCAGAGTCAAAATATGGTCAGTGTTCTATCACTGCAATTTAAGACAAAGAGTATAATTTGTACCTAAAGCCAACTCCTCTCCACTCCTCTTTCTGAGAGGCAGATATATTCTCCAGTTGGAATTGGGTTTCTCACTTTTGAAGAAAACAAGCATTCTAATATATTCCTCTATCTATAATCATGCCAACACTAAGCCCATTTATAATTGACCAGATAATTTATCTATGTTGCCGATTGCTAGAAGGAAAAGTTAAAAATAAGCATTATCAAAATAAGTCTGTGTTACTTAAATTTTTCAGCTATCACACTGCTTGTACAGCTTTTCATTAATTTGATATTAACATTCTTTGAAAATATGGGTATTATATGGTAGGTAGCTAGTTTATTTATAAATATAGGGTGCACTGTGACTAACATAAAGATAATGAAGAATATTGCTTGTAAGAGATGAAAAAAATGTTCATATATATAGTGTCCTCTTCTGGAAATGAGTACATAAACTAAATAAGACTTGATAGAAAGTATGAAAAATAAAAGACATACAATCAACCTGCTGACTTCTTGATGTATAAAGCTCTTGATGTATAATGCTTCCTATTTTTCTCTCTAAGGCCAAATCTATACAAACAATGTAAAGAAAAGTACACTGAGACAAGAGTCTGAATGATCAAGTTTAACACACGCACACACACACACACACACACACACACACACACACATCTTACATGGTTGAAGAAAATTTGATATGAGGTTCTGAAATCAGTACCTATCTCTTCAAATGTTCTTGTACTATGTAAAACAAATTGCTTATACCTTAAGAAAATTATACTTAATTTTGAACAACACTATTCAAGAGTTTATACAAATTACAGGATATATTATTTCTTCTACTGAAACTTACAGGTATTCAACATGTCCTTGGTAAATTCATGAATTGACCAACAGCTATTTGTCTGTCTGGATATACATAGTCAAAAGCCCTTATCCTCACTCTCAAGATGTTTATATCAAACAGAATAAATTAGTGACTATCTGGGTATATATAAAGACTCACTGAATGGTTGAATGGGTAGTTGAATAATATATAAGTCTGATTGGAAAGATAACATGATTATAGATGAAATAATAGTAATGTAAAGTTATTAATGCCATATTAAATGTTATGTGAAGTAATAATGATTCTAAAGTGTGATATTTCTGGACATAGTCAAAGAAGTATACAAAAGTTGATATCAAAAGGGAAGGGATATTTATTAAGCATAGAAAAAATTAGAACACATTTGGGGTTCAAATATGAGTAAATGCATCTAACCTATGGGGGAGTAAGTAAGTAAACTACATAGAAAGTAAACCATATAGAAAAGTTCACTTGTATAAGTGCTAGAGGGAGATATATAATGAAGTATTAGTTGAATTCTAAAGAACGTTTAGATTATGGGATTTGTGCTTTAACCTCTAAGTGATTCAATGCCATAATATGTGGATAATCTTTTTTTTTTTAAACCAGCCCTTCAAAAAATATTAAAGAGGCTTCTTTGTAGCATTTACTGATTTCCTGATATAAATACTACTGATACCAACCATGGATAATATCAAGCTACAAAAAGTGATGTTACTGAATGGAATTAGGATGGAATGTACACAATTTCCTTCCAGGAGCAGGTACTAACTGAATTCAGCACACCATTGGTTGATGACAATGATCTACTATGGAGATCTTCAAGTCTGGTACATGCTATGCCCAGTGAACCAGACTGAAAGAAGCTCTGCTAGGAAACAATTCTAATCATGTGGGTAAGGGCTTATGATAAAATGTGACATTGAGAATGAGAAAGAAGAAACAAGTCTTTGAGGGTTAACAAGAAGGGAGAAATGTTCAATGATAGATTTGAAAGACTAGACAAGGAGGAAGGAGGAGCTGAGTGTAAAGTGCTCCAGTAAAAAATATAATGATACTTTTTAATAAAATAGGGTTGGGAATTTTATTTGCTAGTGTGAAATATGTACCTATGTTTCTGTAACATTTACATCCTTCAAAAACTGTTACTATTTAATTGGGTTTAATTCTTGTATTTCCATGGTCCTTTAAGCTAATATTGTAATGTGTGTTTCCCTTATCCTTGAAAAATAAACAAACAAAATAACCCATGAAAATTCTTTAAAACCTGTTATCCTTATCTATTCTTTTTTTGCTTATTTTCTTCATTCCTTTATTTTCTTATAAATTCTTTGTCTCATATAGGTTTTAAATACTTCCTCTAGTCTGTTACTAGTTTTTTTTTAAATTTTGTTTAATATTATGTAATCAAATGCATTAGTCTGTTCCTTTATGATTCCTTCATCTTGTAGCTTTTTTTATTTTTATTTTTACTTTTTAAAGAGCTTTATTGAGTATAATTGCTTTACATCATTGTTGTGTTAGTTTCTGCTGTATAACAAAGTGAATCAGCTATACATATACATATATCCCCATATCTCTTCCCTCTTGCATCTCCCTCCCACCTTCCCTATCCCACCCCTCTAGGTGGTCACAAAGCAGCAAGCTGGTCTCCCTGTGCTATGTGGCTGCTTCCCACTAGCTATCTGTTTTACATTTGGTAGTGTATATATGTCAATGCCACTCTCTCACTTTGTCTCGGCTTACCCTTCACCTCTCCCCATGTCTTCAAGTCCATTCTCTACGTCTGTGACTTTATTCCTGTCCTGCCCCTAGGTTCTTCAGAACCATTTTTTTTAATTCCATATATATATGTTAGCATACAGTATTTGTTTTTCTCTTTCTGACATACTTCACTCTGTGTGACAGACTCTAGGTTCATCCACCTCACTACAAGTAACTCAATTTCATTTCATTTTCTGGCTGAGTAATATTCCATTGTATATATGCACCACATCTTCTTTATACATTCATCTGTCGATGGACGCTCAGGTTGCTTCCGTGTCCTGGCTATTGTAAATAGTGCTGCAATGAACATTGTGGTACATGACTCTTTTCAACTTATGGTTTTCTCAGGGTATATGCCCAGTAGTGGGAGTGTTGGGTCATATGGTAGTTCTATTTTTAGTTTTTTAAGGAACCTCCATACTATCCTCCATACTGGCTGTATCAAATTACATTCCCACCAACAGTACAAGAGGGTTCCCTTTTCCCTTTTTTCCACACCCTCTCCAGCATTTATTGTTTGTAAAATTTTTTTTCTTTTTTTTTGGCGGTACGCAGCCCTCTCACTGTTGTGGCCTCTCCCGTTGCGGAGCACAGGCTCTGGATGCACAGGCTCAGCGGCCATGGCTCATGGGCCCAGCCACTCTGCAGCATGTGGGATCTTCCCAGACCGGTGCACAAACCCATGTCCCCTGCATCGGCAGGTGGACTCTCAACCACTGCGTCACCAGGGAAGCACTGTTTGCAGATTTTCTGATGATGGCCATTCTGACCAGTGTAATATGATACCTCATTGGAGTTTTGATTTGCATTTCTTTAATGATTAATGATGTTGAGCATCTTTGCATGTGTTTGTTGGCAATCTGTATATCTTCTTTGGAGAAATGTCTATTTAGGTTTTCTGCCCATTTTTGGATTCGGTTCTTTGTTTTTTTGATATTTAGCTGCATGGGCTGCTTATATATTTTGGAGGTTAATCCTTTGTCAGTTGCTTCGTTTGCAAATATTTTTCCCATTCTGAGGGTTGTCTTTTCATCTTATTTATGGTTTCCTTTTCTGTGCAAAAGCTTTGAAGTTTCATTAGGTTCCATTTGTTTATTTTTGTTTTTGTTTCCATTTCTGTAGGAGGTGGGTCAAAAAGGATCTTGCTGTGATTTATGTCATAGAGTGCTCTGCCTAGGTTTTCCTCTAAGAGTTTGATAGTGTCTGGCTTTACATTTAGGTCTTTAATCCATTTTGAGTTTATTTTTTTTATATGGTGTTAGGGAGTGTTCTAAATTCATTCTTTTACATGTAGCTGTCCAGTTTTCCCAGCACCACTTATTGAAGAAGCTGTCTTTTTTCCATTGCATATTCTTGCCTCCGTTATCAAAGATAAGGTGACCATATGTGTGTGGATTTATCTCTGGGCTTTCTATCCTGTTCCATTGATCTATATTTCTTTTCTCTGTGCCAGTACCATACTGTCTTGATTATTGTAGCTTTGTAGTATAGTCTAAAGTCAGGGAGCCTGATTCCTTCAGCTTCATTATTCTTTCTCAAGATTGCTTTGGCTATTGGGGTCTTTTGTGTTTCCATACAAATTGTAAAATTTTTTGTTCTAATTCTGTGAAAAATGGCATTGGTAGTTTTATAGGGATTGCATTGAATCTGTAGATTGCTTTGGGTAGTATAGTCATTTTCACAATGTTGATTCTTCCAATCCAAGAACATGGTATATATCTCCATCTGTTTTTATTATCTTTAATTTCTTTCACAGTGTCTTATAATTTTTCTGCATACAGGTCTTTTGTCTCCTTAGGTAGGTTTATTCCTAGGTTTGTTATTCTTTTTGTTGCAGTGGTAAATGGGAGTGTTTCCTTAATTTCTCTTTCAGATTTTTCATCATTATTGTATAGGAATGCAAGAGATTTCTGTTCATTAATCTTGTATGCTGCTATTCTTATACTCTACGTTTGCTATACCTGGAGAGAAAAGTAGTTTCTCACTTGATCATTCAGATCCCCCCCTCCCCATTTAAAAATTTTTATATTACACCAAATTTGTGTTTCTCTTCATCAGTTTTCCTTAGTTCTTTATTTGTTTACAATACTGCTTTTCCAAAGAAGTTCGACAGAAACTAGACTGACTGTATAAATTTGACACTCTTGTGAGGGGATAATTTTTCACTGGACATGAATATATCAGATTGATGGTTGTTTTAATGAGTATGTTTAAAGCTCTGATCTCATACATATTCTGAGAAATTTTACACCAAAAAATATTCTACAAGTTTACAATTACTCACAGTAGTAATATTTGGTAGTACCTAATGTTCTGTACCTTTTTCATAGGCCATTACTCCTTGCAGAACAAATTCTGTCCTTTCTGCATTGGTAAACAAGTATATCTTTGATTACTAGGGTTTTATTTTGTTTCAGTAATGAGTGTAATGTAATATATAGAGGTAGTAGGTGAGAAACTTAGAGGCATTTTTAATGACTGGTGTAATATTAAAAAATAAACAAATTTTACTCATTACCATCATATAAGCCTTGTCTCCTACAAGAAAATATTTCAAGCTCTTTAACACAAATTCTTATTCAAACTAGTAACATTTACAGAAAAATATTTTATTCATGTATATCATATGCAGAAAAGTTCACCAATCAAAAGTAAACAATTTGATGAATTTTTCACAAAATGAATGAACTGGTATAACTGGTACCTGGATCAAGACACAGAACTTTACTAGACATTCTGGAACCCCTTCTCTGGGGCTCCAGACACTACTTTTCCCTAAGATTACTATTATTCTAGTTTGTAGCCTCATAAATTAATGTGTCATATTAGTTTTTGAATATTATGTAAGTGATGTACAATATATGTGCATTTTTTGGACTGGCTTCTTTCATTCAATGTTATGTTGATCCATATGGTCGTGTGTGATTATGATTCATTCTCATTGCCTATAGTATTATTTTATTGTACAAATATCATATAATATACTTATCGTTCGACTATTGATGGCATTTGTATTGTTTTCCTTTTAGGCAAGTATAATTAATGTCACTTTAAACATCCCAGTACATATCTTTTTGTGAATAAATGTACATATTTACTCAGGACTATACCTATGAATAAAATTTCTGAGTCATAGTGTATTTATAGATCAGTTTTATTAGATTCTATCTACCAGTTTTGCATTCCTATTAGGCAAGTATAAGAGTTTAAGCTGCTGTCAATATTTGATATTTTCCTCATTTTCATTTTAGGAATTTTGATGGGTGTGTAGTAGTAAGATATTGCAGTGTTAATTTGCATTTTCTTGATGACCAATAAAATGATTACTTTTAATATGTTCACTGGCTGTTTGGATATTCTATTTCTTAAAGACCTTATTCATTTTTCTACATATATATTGGATTACCCATTGATTACAAAATTATATATAATTAATTACCAGCCACCTATAAAATTAATATGAATTCTGTTAGGTTTATGATGATTAAACACAGCACAAAGGAGTCTCTAGCCTTGAAATAGAAGATTTCAACTGAAATGATGATGTCAGTGGATTGCTAGTGGTTGTTTGAAGTTCCAAACACATTTTCATGCAATTGTTAATGGGTTTTTCCACAGCAAAGCTATGTTACTGCTACCAGAACAAGGGTTAGAGGAGTGGTAGGCAATGCTTTCTTGTCAAGAAAATAATGGCAGATATCCACTACATTCCTTTTAGTGGTGGATGGAAGAACAGAAATGGACCTCCCCTTGGAGGTTACAATTTGATGCTAACTCCCTCATACTAATCATTTTAAGCAGGGAGATAAATTAAAATACTTTAGTAAGGATGAATGACTAGAGTTGAGCAAAAAAGGTATTATACTTATTAGAATATAACACTTACTGTGATATCATAATGAGAAAAATCTTGAGGAATGCTTAAATGGATAAATATTTTTGATAAAATTAATCCTGGTGCAAGTTCAAATGTAGGATTCAGGTTTAAATATGGAATCAATATTGAAATATTTTCACTTAAATGCTTTTTAAATATATTGCAACTCTCTAGTACAACCTATACATAGTGAATAATAAGAGATTAGAAATCATTTGAAGCATGTGTATTTTCCAAGTTATTACTAATCATTTGTGATTGAAAAATAAAAATAGCCTTTGATAGTTGCTGCCTTTTTACTGAGTCATGATGTTTGTTGGAAGTACTAAAGAAGAAGTGTTTTTTTTTTTTTTTCCAGAGAGTGATTCTTCCAATGTTTCTATCAGGAAACATGGCCACCTCTCATTAAATGGCAAAGCTTCATGTGATAAAAAAATTAGTTTACCAAAAAGGACTAAAGTAAAAGCGTGATTACAAATAGAAATAAATAAGGAGAGAGAGGGTTATGATTCTATGCAGTGGGGTGGAATGAGAAGAATAAAAGAAAGTCAAAGTAAGAAAGGGAGGGAAAGAAGGAGAGGATAGGAAAATTAAAGAAATAGGGAGAAAAGACTCAATTTAGAAGGCAGGACACAAGCTGAAGAAAAAAGAGAAAATGATCAGTGTTAGTACATAATAAGGAAACCTTAGAGCCAGCCAAACAGTGATGCTAAGTCTGATGCTGAGATATTTGCAAACGGAGTTAGTAAGCCACTGCAAAGCATAAAAGAGCAAGATAAGGGAGCCACCAGTTCAGCAAAAGAGATCAATGGTGATGTTCTGGGATATATTGGAAAAGGACAATAAAGAGAGTTAAAATGAGGCACCAGCTAACTCTGGTGATTGAACTGTTGCCCAAAACTGTGGGAGGCTGGATTAGTCATCTCAAAAAAAAAAAAAAAATCAGTTTTTATATAGCTGACTTAGAGACATCAGGGTATAGTCTCTTTTAAAAAATTGTCCTTGCTTTGTTTAATTTAAATGCATACTCAAGTTCAGTTATCCTAATTCTCAATGATTGGCAGCCCCCCCAAATTTATAAAGAACACATGTACAAATTTCATATCAGCTCACTATTCACTGGCAACTAAAATACAGCTTTTGTATTTTAATCTGAATTCCATATAACAACTTTATATCTAAGTTTAGGTCCAAAAGATGTATTTCAGGGTTACTTTAAGAAGATTTATTTGAATATTTGATTGCATTTGCCATTGCTATTTCATAAAGCTTGTGGAAAACAACAAAAAAGTACTATTACAAGTGATAGGAAGGATAGGTCCTATAAAATTAATAGAACTGAAGAAAAATGTAATAAGAACTCATTAAGTATACTGTATCAGTTTTCACTAGACTTGGTAGGATGTATTCCTTGATGCTGTGTCCATTGAAGATAAATTGTTGAAAAACTTGTTTATAATTCAAGGAGTACTTTTTCTTTGTCCTTTGGAAAGAGAGCTACTATGCATAATATTAATTTTTTGTTCAAATTACTGATATTTGATTTTGGTACAAGATTTAAAACAATGTTTTTATGAAATTAATAATATGAACATAAGAACATAATTTATTCTCAAATCATAATTTATTCTCAAATATTTCCATTTCCATTCCCATACTAAAATTCTAGTTAATAATCCTAAATAGATATGAGTTACTTTAATTTCTGGGAGATCTTGTCAATTGTCTGAATGTCAAACTGATGGCCAGATTAGTTTCTAGATCAAGAAGACTAGGCATTTTGCCTTAGATCTGGTTAAAGCACAATTATATGCAGGCATACAGCTTTAGATTTAGATTCAGAACTAAAAATAATACACATGATCTGTATAATTTTTAAATTTATAGTCCCCTGCACTATTTGTCTACGGCCCATGAACTAAGAATGTTTTATTTATTTTCATTCTTAAAGATTATTTTAGGGCTTCCCTGGTGGCTCAGTGGTTGAGAGTCTGCCTGCTGATGCAGGGGACGTGGGTTCGTACCCCGGTCTGGGAGGATCCCACATGCTGCAGAGCGGCTGGGCCCGTGAGCCATGGCCGCTGAGCCTGCGCGTCCGGGGCCTGTGCTCCGCAAAGAGAGAGGCCGCGACAATGAGAGGCCGGTGTACCGCAAAAAAAAAAAAAAAAAAAAAATTATTTTAAATATTAAAGAATATGTGACAGAGACCATATGTGACTTACAAAGTCTAAAATGTTTTTCATCTGACCTTTTACAGAAAAATTGTATTGACTTCTGATCTATGTGCATGATTACCCACCCCCCATCCCCAATTTGTTGTCCAGTACACAGCCTGTGCAGCTGTACATGGCTGTTTTGAGAAAATTAATTACTTTTGAGTCACTGAAACTTACAGAACACTAGTTCATGAGTCATGCTCCTTGAATGATTCTTCTCCCATTTTATTTGCCCTTATGTCTAAACCAAAACAATAGCAAACAAACAAAAATGTAGAAGAAACAACAACAAAAACATCCTCTGCAAAACCAAAACCAAAAATATTGGTTTAGTCTAGGCCAGTTCTCAATCCTTGACCTCCTTAGTCTGGTCAGTTTTGAGGGATAGTGTGTATGTCTGGTGTTCCTCAAAGCTAGATAAAAGAAATCTTTCTTTTGCTATTCAATAAAAGCACAACATGAAGCTGTTATCTTACTGTTGTCTGGCTACTGGCCATGATTATTCCAGAGAAAACAAGCCAAAAGTAACGTAACCAAAATAAGATCCATATTTTTTTTCAAACTGCTATTTGTGTAGTTGTGGGTTTTTTTCAGGTCAGCAAAGGTTAGAAATAACAGGTGTGTAGGATTCTTAAATGCAAATACCAACTTTAAAAAGCCTCATAGTGAGCTATTCCCATGATATGTAAGCCAACTATAACCTGAATATACCAAAATCATATTCTGTTTCTACACAGAAAGACGATGTGAACTCCCTAGAAGACACAGCACAAATTTAATTATTAAGAAGAAACTAGGATAATAAGAAAATCGCTAGGAAAGAAACAGAAAAATTCAGCTACTTTCTTATTTCCTCAATATAAAAGGAGATACACCACGAGCTTTGTGCTTTTCCTTTTAAGTGAGAATCCAAAAAAGAACAAAATAGAAAGAATAAAAACAACGTCAATCCCAATTATTGTCATATGTTTGGGTAGATACAGAAGTTCTATGCATACTTTGAGGTTGCCGTGACTCGGATTTATAAAAATGATTTACAGATAAGTTTGTTTCCATGAGGAAGCTACAGGTATACTATTTAAATAAGAAATAGAAATAGACCATCGTAAGCAGACCTATTATAGTTTTCAAAAATCTTTGAAAAGAACATGTACATGAACGTTTAATATCTGGATTAGAAATTATATAATCATAAAACTTGGTCTTACTGCATATTGAAGGCAAAAGGATAAGATTACACAGTAGGCAAGTATTTTTGAGGGATATACAATGATAAGACATTTATGGTATAAAACACACAATGTCTAATGAAACACAGATTTTAGTTATAATATCACTACATATAAGTGTGTATAGATCAAAAACAACTGTTAGAACCAAGTATAGTAGTATAATTTTTCCTGTAATCAATTAATTTTATTTTGAAAGACATATAAAAAGGAATAATAAGTTTATGATGTAAAAGTTTTCTTAAATGCTTGTGGGAATTAAACATATTAGATGTCTAAATAAAAGGAAACAACAACTAGACAACTGGACATGAGGAGGCCCAATTTCCTTGTTGACTACCAACCAGCTATATGACTTAAGAGAGTCACCTAAAGAAATTACCGTTCATGGAGCATAGATGCTGTACAGAATGCTTTACAACTGCCTTGAATTTTTACAGTAGCTTTATGAAGTAAGAATTATCCCAATGTTACAGATAAGACACTGAGATTCATTAACTATTCAAGGTCACACCATAAGAAAATGGTAGAGCCATGTTTTGAACTGGAGTCTAACTTGTAAGCTGATACACTCTTTTCATGACTTGATGCCTACGTTTCTCAGGATCTTATTTTCTGCTAAGTGAGGGTCCTGAGTTATCTTATCTCCTTTATTCATTCTAACTCTATCAATTTCTATATTCTTTCTTTACTATTGGGTACATCTCTTCCTTAAATTTACTTTCTTCTCTCAGTTCACTTCTTTGTGTTTTTTCTGATCACTACTCTTCTTCCACTTATTCTTATATATATGGAATTAAAATTTCTCAACATTCTTTTCTTGGCTTTCTTTTACTCTAATTCTATATATCCTAGTTCTGGATTTTATTTACTTTCATTTTTAAAGTAATCCATGACCATGGCAATAATCATATTATATAAAATGATATTGCTATTTAATTCACAGTACTACCCGAAGAGAAGAGAGATAAAAAAAATTTTCATTACTGGAAAATATAAGTATTATTTTATAGTTTTATCAATGTTTCTTCATATCTTAAAACCAAAAGTCAGAGTTTCAAAATATACCATTGTTGCCAAGGAATACTATGACCTGAAATTACATGTAGGTGTATGTACATATATGTTTGTTCTTAAGAGCAATGATATTTATTTATTCTATTCCTAAAACAGTGATTTTTGTTTGTTTGTTTTCTGGAGAGTTTTCTTTATACTGGTGTAACAAGCTCCTAAATAATTGTCACATTATCAGATTCTGTTCTGGACCATAAATACAAATGTGTCAGAAAGTTAAAATGTTATATCCATTTTATAGGACAAAGTTTTATGACATTTCTACTTAAAAGTTGTGCAAGAAAATAAACACCATACAAATGTTGCTGAAGCTTCTATCTGGATAAAAGAACGCCTAAGAAGACTAAGTCTTAAAAATCAAACAATTCAGTAAATTAACATCTGCCAATATACCTTCTAGAAAATATTAGTATAATAGATCATGACAACATTTTAGTTTTCAATTTCTTGCACATGCCCCAATTTTCTATAAAACATCAATTTGTTGGAATTATGGCACTTTATTAGAAAAAAAACCCAAAAAGCTGGAAACCCCTGACTATGGATATCAATTGGCCCACTTTAACCATCAAGGTGAAGTTTACATCTCTTTAATGGAAGGAGTAGTCAATAGATTGACAGAGGAATATCTCAGGTTGGGGAGCACAGGGTGTCAGTGCAAAATTTTAAATTTTAATTAGATCTAATTTATCATTTTTTATCTTTTATGGACAATTAATATGATAAATATCTAATGCATGAGTATATAGCTAGATCTACATTTGCCAATTCACATAATTTTCTGTTTCTATGCAAGAATCAAGGATGTCTTATTGTGTCCAAAGTTTATCATAGGCACTATGTGGAGTAAATAAGGATGTTTGGAACTTTTCTGCCTTATCTAAATAATGAATGTAAATAAAAGTCAAGGTAACTCTCCCCTCAGAAGCTAACATTCATGTAATCTGTTTATGACGGCCTCAATTCACAGAGAGTAGTAGAGTAAAAGTATGTCATATGTCCCAAAATAACCATCCTCTCCATAGATTAGTTGATGATCTTGAAACTCCCTCTGAAACTTAGGTATGCTCCATTCAGTAAATATATGCTCCTAAAACCGGTAAAATCACTCTATTTAATATTCCCCTAAACAATACATTCATGTTGACCATGATATGGCTGTTTCCAAATTTACCCCCATTTGAAAAAAAAATGAGAGAATGGTGACAGAGACAGGGATGGAGAAGTTGCAGAGATAGAGAATGAGAGAGAGAGAGAGACCTTCCCAACCAGGTAGTTTCTATATTTTAGAACAATTAATTGGATTACATGTCCTGAATGTTGTCCTGAATATAAATATGGATTTTATAAAGATGCATAACATTCATTGTGAAGGTGTTTTTAAAATGTGTAGTCCAAATGGATTGTTCTAAGTATCTCACTTTGAATAATAGCTCAATAGGTGAGTCAAATCTTTTTTAAATGGTTTGAACATTTAATGGTGTGATTATTAGTCCACTGTAATAATCAGACATCTTTATCATTCATTGTTGTATGTTCTATCTATTCAACCATCTCATTCATCTTAACTTTAACAAGTATTGCTACAAGTAAGAGGTTAAATATTAGATGTGAACTGAATTTGTAGTCTAATATACTAGAATTTTCCTAACCCAGCTGGAGGATTTTCAATTCCTGTTTGATATGTATTACTTATCATATCAACTAAGCACCCAAAGAGGAAAATATCTTTAGATGAGATCACTGATGATAAATATCATAAGTTCACTCTTAATTCCTCTCTCTATATCATTCACTACTGCTGTGTAATGTTATAATATTGGGCATTAGCAAAACAGGGAGAGAATAGGAAATACTGTTGCCACGCATAGTGAAAACTATAGGTAGAACATTTTGTGGAAAACTAGTCCTCACAATTAGGTTTGAGGTACAGTAATTTTTACTCCCATAAAATTGGTATGCGTGCCCAAACCAATAAAACCTACACTACTTTCTAAGTAGAATGATCTCTCTCTAGTACCATATTAGCGAGGTGATATTATGGATGTCACAGCTACTTGTCAGGGCTCCTGTACCAGTAAGAATAAATGGAAAATCCTTAATAATACTTTTATTTCATATAGTTAAATAGAAAATTGCAATCCCACTAATTGTTTTCAGACCACAATAAAGTGTCTATCATATCTTATTCCTTTGTTTTGCTTGATTATTTTCTTCTCCATCCCAGTTCATTTCTTTTACTTTCACATTTAAAGAAAAAAGAGTATTGTGTTATTGTGAATTAACACATAGCACAGCAAGATACTTTTAATATGGTTAAACAATATTAATTAGCCCAGTTACTCTTTTTTTTGAAGTCAAAGTAAAATATACACTGACCAGTGGAAGTTAAATGGGCTATGAATTCTAAGGATCATTTGACTCAAATATCTTTCCATAACATGCCCTGGGAAAGGTGTGAGATGTAAGTAGTGTAATGTCTTGTGAGTGTCCAGAGATGTAACTCATGCGGCCATTATGTGAAATTGTGCTGCAGAGTCTGATATAGACATAGTGCAAAATAGACTCACATCTTCTATTTGTTGCCGTTTGCCTCTTTGATCTAAAGAAAGACCTTATGACTGTATCAAAGTATATATTCCTGAAGGGGTGACTTTTATCAACTATTTTTTCAAGGTTATATTTTATTATGCCATACTGGCTTTTCCATTTTTCTTTAGTGTCATAAAATTTCTGTGTTAATATAAATAATCTGAGTTAACCATATTTAGGTCAAAGATATGTCTAATTAATATAAGCCAAAGAACTAATCATATACTTTATATAAACAGAGCTTTGATATATCACCTTAAGATGTTATACATGGCATTTTTTTCTATATACAACCAATGTGGCTATATCTATGTAGATCATTCTCTAAGAGCTGAAAACAACAAGCAAAAAAAGCATTATGCTTTTCATAGTACAAGAAGGAAGGGAAATACTATTTCAAACTTATTTTGGAATCTTCTTCTGAACAAGCTTAAGCATTTAAGTAAATCAGTTTCCAAGGAGGCTCTGAAATGGGCCTCAACTGATATTCAGTATGAAAATATGACCCTGTCAGTGTAGCACCCATATCTATCACATTTTTCTTGGTGCTCACCCACATCACTATGCCTGAGATTTTCTCCCTTTACTAGAGAAAGCAATGCTGTCCCCCTAAGAGTACATGTAACAAGTGAAACATACCAAAGAATGAACATTCCTGTGAGAATATTTCTCAACCAGTGAACCTCTGCTGTTGGTGTATAATTACCCCAGCTCTCTCATACCTCAGATAGGATATTTCTGAAGTGTGTGTTATGCACCTCTTCCCAAAGTTTTCTAGCAGAATCATTCTCTAGTCATCCACTGTGGTAGCTGTTTAAGTGCAAACTTTATTATCTTCCTTTTCTTCTGTGTATCACCTCTACCACTTTCCCACTAATGTTAACCCAACTTCTTGGTATCCATCTTGCATCAGTACTGTTCTCAAGATCTCATTAAGGAAGGACACAACTTAGACTGTTGGTATGAGATGAAATAACTAAGCTGTACATGGACTGTGAGAAACTATAGTGCATACCTTGTGTTAGAGGGCTTATCACTACTTAGGCCCACATTACTGTCACCATGAGAGAAGACAGGACCAGTATTCCTACAGGGCAATAAATATCAGTATGCCAGATTTGGGAAGATAGCTAGTATTCTTGATTTTTATGTAAAATCTCTTGTTTCTTTTAAACATTGACAAGTAATTAAATTTTACCTAAATGTGTGTGACTATTAAATAAATACATCAAACTAAAATGGCCAACATGGAACAAAAATAATCTGTTTTGAATGGTGTTCTAGCTCCATTGGATCTATTACACATAGCCTCAGAGACCTTATTTGCCAGGGCCACCCTTAAAATGTGTACCTTTAACTAAGCTGTTAAATGGGTATATTCGTACTTTTAATTGCTGTATATTCTCCTTCCAAAATACAAAAAGACCTGCAAAAAATCTGCATTTTTCTTAATGGAAGAGGTTCCAAAGTGCAATAATTTGTTCTTTACTTTAGAATGAATAACTTGGCATTTTCCAGATCATTGGACTCTTAACAATTTAACCAATGTCATTGGTTTCTGAATATCTATACACTTATCTCTCATCCTCTGATAAGCATATATCTCTGTTAATTAGGTTTGATTAATATGATGTCATCAATATAGTGCACCAATGTAGTATGCTGGAGAATGCTGTAATCTGGGGCCTTTATACTATATCAGTCAGTTTTATTGACATAGTGTTGCATGACAAAACTCAAAGACATGGACCAATAACATTTTTTTTTTTTTCTCATTCCTCAGGTAATATTTGGATATTCTAGGTTGTACTCAGTTTAGCTTTATTCCTAGTTGTAAGAAAAGTTTCAGGCTGCTCCATATATTTCTCATTCTTCTAAAGCCAATGGGCTGCTAGGATATATTCTTTTTTGGCAATAGCTGAAGTCCATACACAACTTTGCAAACACATTTCAAGCTCAGTTCACAATGACATCCTATTGGTCAGAGCAAACACTGACATCCTGTTGGCCAGAGCAAGTCACATGCCAAGTCAAATATCACTGGAAAAAAGTATTTTCCTTACATAATTGTAGGGTGTAAGAAGAGAGAAATTATTAAACAATAATAAAATCTATTGCACCCCATCCTCTTATAAATATATATTCATGTCCTTCATGCATAGAAAATATACTTAGTAACACAACAAGACTCCCCAAATTCTCATTCCGTCATGATGGTAAGCTCAAGGTTCAGTTTCTTATGACTTAAAATCAGGGCCAAATGAGACTCCTTTTGTTCCAGACATATATGAAGTGAAGGACAAGTTACCTGTCCTCCACATATCCGACACACGAGGATGAACAGGAAACTATTAAACACAGCTAATGTTCTCATTTTGAAAACAGAAGGGGATGCCAAGAACAGTTACTCATCAATAGCAGAGAGCATTTGCTTACATTAGTAAATAAAGATCTCTCACTATCTCAGAGGAGAAGAGGGGCAGATGTACCAGTCATGCTATAGAAACTCTGAGTATAACCATTGTGGAGTTCCTCTCCTGTGGTGCAGATCCTGTGGCACATGCAGGTACATTTAGCCTTCACCATGTCACCCCTTGGGGAATTGAGGTGTGAGGAATCAGCATTGCTAAGATACTACATGAGCAAATAAAGACTTGTTCTCTGATCCAGAGATCTTATCTTTCTTGTCAATATATATGTATGTATATGTATGTGTGTGAAATTACATACATTATTCATTTGAAGCTTTTCATCTCCAAGGAATACCTTTGTTTCCCCTTTCCCCTGGGGTAGCCATACATTAAAATGTATTCTATAAATATTTTTATAGCACTCTTAAATGGGCTATACTGGAGAGGTTTCTCTGAATATTTTATTCCTATATTTTACCAGAAAGTATAGCCTCATTTTCCAAATATGTATCAGAGACTTCTTTGCTCTTAAGCTGAACTGTTCCACATCTATTGTTTTCAGCTCTTTTTACTCTCAGACAGGATCTATATTAAAAAATATTTATGATTTTTTTTTTCCTGGGAACTAAAACTGATGGGAAAATATCTTCTGTTTTCAATGTTATCACACTTAAACCATATAAAAGTCAGATTTCTTAAAGATTCTGACATTTAGATGGAACTTTTATTTTCAGTGTGGCATGTATTCATGATTTTTTTTCTTATTTACAAATCCCTTGTCTTGATTGGAGGAGCTCAGTTTCTCAGTTCTAACCATGTACTGTCTAAATGTCCCTTCTAATCTTCATTTTTTTCACTTATAGTTATACTTATCATATTTCTAACTTCATTAGCAAGTTGTAAGAACTCTAGTTCCTGCATGGAACACCAGCCTGATTCTATAACTGCAGCCAAAAATGACCTCTAAATTTCCATAATTCTGAATATGCAATTTTTTGATATTCATTCTGTGATCATACACTGTCTTGTAAACATTTTTGTTAAGATTTTATTAAATGTTGTACTGTTGCTTAGTTTCCCCCCTTTCATAGGTTGTCACCTCCACTAAATGTTAAATCCTTAGAATAAGATCCAAGTATCCCATGGAGAATTAAAGTAGGCACTCAAATACATATTAAATAAAATAATTGATGAGGAAATAAAATAATCCCTTTTCTTCCACTATAGTTAGATACAGGATCATAAGTGATAGTAATATTTTCTTTGCATCACCATATTTAAAAACACAGTAGGTGAAAAGTCTAATAAGCTACAAAAACATATGGTCGAATTATTATAAACAACTTGTACCTTCTTCCTGTTTTGCTTTTTATATCCATATTGCATAGGTTTTTACCAACAATCATAGTACCTATTTACTAAGTCAGCTTGCCAAGTAATGAGAAGATTTTGTGCAGCCTATTTCAACAAAAGTCACAATTAACTTTAGATGATTTATTTCCTGTCATTGAATATAACACTACCTAAAGAAGAAATTTTGTAAATAGTGAAGAGCTTTGATGCCTGACTGTTTATGAGAATGCTGGTCAAAGCGTTCTCTATTTTGAGTTATTGTTCCTAAAACTTGTTTATGACATCTTTTAAATGCCTAGTGTCCAATGTTTCTTACTATATTCCCAAATCAAATACAAAAAAGGACTGTAGTGCCAACATGTGACAGATTATGTCACTGTGTGCAAGAATGCCTAAGTGTAAATATGTCTGTGTGTGTAAAAAATTGTTTTAATGGAGACCAATGTACATATACATCTAGAAATATAAATAGCAAATTAGGGCCCCATGTAAAGTTCTATTTGGAGTAATAGTAATTTCTCATCTTAAAGAAGAGTATATGTCTTAATTATTATCCTCTATTTAGTTATTGCTATTGTGATTACTATGTGGAAGTGCTGAATGTTCTGAGGTGCTAATAGAGATCACTAAGCTTTTAAAAGCCACATGTTCTTGAGAAATGCATGGTCATTAGTGTCTTCAGTAACTCTAGAGGTCCTTAAGTCAAATAAATTACAACCACCTATTTAATATAGTGATTTTCCAATTTCCCTTATTAACACTCACTTAGAAATAATACTTGAGGTGAAGGCCTAGACTCAGGCCAGCCATCTACCCCTGCCTTGGATTCACAGACATGATAAGTTTAGCCTTCCCAGAGCTCTGAAAAATGAAGCTGATGTCACTGAATGCCCTGTCTCCACGTTAACAGTGTTGGTATCCAGAAAAACCAAGATTTGTGTATGCTAGAAATTGTATCTTCCCAGTCATAATAAATGCCCACAGAAGAAGGTATATTCATACAAGTAAATAAATTTCCTTTTAGGCCAGGGAATATTTTTGTTTTTGCAAAGTCTTATGTTAGGTTATGGGAGTTGTCATCTTCCCTAGAGACAGACTCCATTACAAATACATCATTCCCTATAGTCATTTGTATCAACCCAGTTGAATAAAAACACGAAATTTGAGAGTCTTGGATATATACTCACAGTAACCCTTATCGTTACTTATGCAGTACATTCTGCATAAGAATATAGTGGGAGCAGTTTAGCTGACACTGCATTTCATTTTACAGACTCTATAGACTTCTCACTATTCATCCTTAAGTGAGCAAAAGTTTAATTTATGAAAGTTTCGTATCAGTTTTAAACTATAATACACATGTACATCAAATCTATTAGACATTTCTAGCAGGCATGTTTTAAGTGTACACAATTTTTTTAAAAGGCTTGCCCTTTTGGTTGGCCTTGTTAACATTTACTCATCTCAAATCTCTTTCATTATAAGGCCCCAGATTAAAGTCACTTTATCTTAAGGGAAACAGATTTGATGTTAGGACATCTAGGATTAAAATCCAACTCTGACCTTTATTGTCTGTGTGCCAGGTCATCCAACTAAGCCATAATATTCTCATCTGTAATTTGGAGATAATAGAATTTACAGGGTTTGTTTTGAAGATTAAATTATATAATTCATATCATTTGACAGATATACTGGCAGCTTTCCTTTTTCCATTGTGCACACAATGTACAAATTCTGACTTTATTTTTTAGATTGACATAAGTCATCAGTGATTTGGCCAACAGTATCCTTTAGGGTTTGGTTTATCCTAGAGTCACATGTTTCTCTCATGTAAAAGAAGTTTGGAGACAAATTGTTGGGAACTGGTATAGTAGCTTTATGCTAATCTTGAATTTAGGTCTCCCTTTCTTCTTGGATCACAATCCTTAGTGTTTTATTTCCATACTCAAGGCTTCCTAGTGGTCCTATATGACTGCTGTTACTTCAGCCAGCATGTCCACCTTCTAGACAGGAAGGGGAGGAAGGATACAAACAGAGCAATCATGACAGTATTTTCTTCTCAATTGAATCAGCACTCTTCAAAGAGATTTGCTCAACCTCCACCTAACAATTTCCACTTATGGCTCATGGACCAATAGTAGCTGCTAAGGAAGCTGAAAAAATTTTATTTTTAAATTTGGGTACATTGCCACTATGAGTAAAATCAAGGTTCTATTATCAAGGATAAAGGATTATAGATAATGAAATCTCTGTGTAGAAAAATTATTTTTGTACACTTAAAATTTTAACATATTTGAAAATAGTTAATTTTCTTTAATTGTAACTGAGGTTGTTGGAGTTAATTTTTGGTCAAAATGAACTAGATTTATTTTATGTATAGCATCGGTTCTAAGTCTGCAGTTTGGTGGTGACAAAAATTCTCTTATTGTGGTTCTTGGTTGCCTCAAAATGTTTCCACTGGGTGGTAGAAGAGCCCTTGATTTGGAATCAAGAGAACACATACTGTTAGGTGTTTGATTCTGAACACTTATTAAAACCTTCAATCAGCTTCAGTGACTACAAAATAAGAAAATAATGCTTTCTTTAGGGGTAAACAAAAATGTATAAAAGGTGATTCTTTTTTTTTTTTTGCGGTATGTGGGCCTCTCACTCTTGTGGCCTCTCCTGTTGCGGAGCACAGGCTCCGGATGTGCAGGCTCAGCGGCCATGGCTCACGGGCCCAGCCGCTCCGCGGCATGTGGGATCTTCCCGGACTGGGGCACGAACCCATGTCCCCTGCATCGGCACGTGGACTCCCAACCACTGCGCCACCAGGGAAGCCCTAAAAGCTGATTCTTAACTGAGAAATCTTAATAAGCAAAATGTAATTCACACAGCTGTATTAGACAATCCTCAACTTAGGTTTGGTATCCCTTAAGTTAATTGAAGCCTGTGTGCCTTAAATAGTTGATTGACAGTTTAATTACAATACAGTAGTTTGAATTTACGAGTTGATGCCATGGTCCAAGTTTAAGAATGTCATTTATTTTAGCTCTGCATTGTGAAAGAATGACCTGGGTACCAGCCTCTTCCTGAAATTTCTAGTCTTGATGATGATGATAATAATGTTGATTAAAACAATAATAGGCAAACTTTACCCACTGCTTACTATGTGCTAGGCACTGTTCTATGCACTTTCTATGTTTCCATACATACTTTCATAAAGCCTAAGAAAATGGTAATATCATTAGTCTCATTTTATAGGTGAGGAAACTGAGGCACAGAGTTCTTATGGAGCTTGCATAAGTTCACATACTAGACAGTGACTGAGCTGTGATTTGAACACAGAGTGGCTCTGAGCTAAAAAGACTGCACCATCCTGCCCCAGGAAAGCAGCACACAGTGGGCTCATAAATATTAGGGAAAGCCTGATGTCTGTCTTCCCAAGGCAACTTGCATCAATAAAAAATAGTTTTCTAGTAGCTGTTTTTGTTACTGCTGAGATGGAGGTAGTGATCTTCCCAGATAAGAAAGTGAAGGACTTGTTTCCAAGGAGACACAGAGGCTTCTAGAAAACTCTAATCCTTTTCATTGATGTCAGCTTATTATCCAACCTGACAAGAATAGTAAAAAATTTATTATTTTTTCCTTCTTACTTTTTTCCTTATCATCCTTTATGGGTCTTCCAAGGACAGGATCCAATACTAAATCTGGATTTTGTTTTACACATACCTCAGTTAGATTGTGTTCTCTATATAAAGTCCCACATATTTAGAGAAAAACTATATGTTCTTGGTTCTACTTTTGGAACTAAGATGTAAGCCTTTAATCAATCAGTCTTAATCAATTTTCTTTACCTCAGCACTACCGACATTTTGGGCTGGATAATTCTGTGTTGTGAGGACTGTTCTGTGCACTGCAGGATATTTAGTAACATTCCATACTCTACCCACTAGGTGCCAATAGTTATACCCTAGTTATGACAACCATAAATGCCCTATAGTTTGCAAAATCAGCCCAGTTAAGAACTTCTAGACTCTAGCACTTTAGTTCAAACATAAAATAAGCTTGATGATGAGATCAATTCAACCATAGTGAGAATAGTGACCATTACAAGTGAACATTTACTTTGGTCATTTGAGGAACTGTTCCTCCAAAACCAAAGGTAACCAATTAGACAGAATTCTTTCCTTTTTTTTTTTCTAAGTGGTGTCAAAATGTTTCTGTATACCTCACCTATGCATAGGCCAAATATCCAACTTGTTCTGTTTTCTACTGATAACACCAAAAAGATTGTCAAACAGGAAATTTACATGATCCTTGTCTTGTATAGGCCTAATAGTCACACAAACCAAACACAATAGATTTACTTCTGTTCCATGACATGGCATATAACAAGATAATGAAATAAACCAAGGCAGGAAATGAATGAAACAGTACAGCAATTTGAGGAGGCATTCCGAATCCAGAGAGCCCCAGAAGTTAGGAGTCCATAGAGTATTAATTCAAAGTCATAGTGAGCTAAAGGCCACACATCAAGACAGAGTAATAGGTTAAAGATAGCCAAGCTGCCAGGGATTTAAATGCAACAGTGTGTCTAAAGATAAGCATACCTCAAGTCAGAGAAAAACCCTACCTCACAAATGCAGTCTTTTAGAGCCAGACCCAGTGATTGATTTCCCAGTGCAGACTATGGTATAGTGTGGTCCACATAGTGGATGTTGAAAATTACCAATAACAGTTTAAGAAAAGACGAAGAAATATTTAAACAAATATATTTTCTTAGAAACAAATGATGAAAGTGGTGAATATGTGTCTCATGACTAGAGAAGGTTAGAATAGAAATCCAACAGTATTCATAAAAGATGCACAAATTGAGGTCCAAAAGAAATTAAATAACCTGTTTCTTATTTAAGCAGGTCATAAGAAAAATAACATAGCTATTAATAAAAATATAAGTCCATTTTTTTTTATTGCTCTGATGTTATTTCCATTGCTTAGTGCTTGTTTTAGACCAACAAAACGTTTCTGATTTAGCAGTTTGGAAAACAGGTTTTCTGCAGCATATTTTTTTTTAAAAAGCCCAGTCACATCCCTACAGCTATTGGTTAGGCAATGCATTTTATCAATGAATGAAACTGACAGCAAGATTAAGTACAATTTTTCAAAAACACACTGTTCCTCAACATCAGGTACTCTGGCTTATTTGGGAAATTACTCCAACTGTGAATAGCTCTTCCTTGGTATATATAACTATAGTATAATTTGTACATTTATGTCTTTACCATCTCTCCAAACATGCTGGAAGATAAATGTCTCTTCTGTATCAATACTTCCTCTGTTTTCATAAACCTTCTAAATATAATATATAGAAATTTTACGGAAAGCTGAACTTTTCAACTTAAAAACATATCTTTTTTGAAAAAAGCACTACTTATAATACATTTGTATATTTTCTCTCTAAATATGCCTAAGGACATACAGAAGGAATCTTATGTAAGTAAATACATAGCATGTGTAAAATAAATGCATCTCTTAATCAAAAAATATGTTTAGGGTAGTGATTTTTCTCTTTGTGTCTCTATCTTAATGAAATTTATCAGGTAAACCTATTAATCTTTACTTTCTTGATTAAACTTGCTAATAAAGATACTTTTATTTTTAAATGATTATAATTGATGCAAATATATCTGTTCATCCTAAAAGAGTCCCTATATTCCATTCCTTTTGAGTATTTTGTCCACAGAATACTATTTATGAGACATCACACTAGAAACTTAAATGTATATTTAACAAATCTGCATTCAGCACGTTTGAACTGGGTTTTCTATATAAGCATAAATTTTAAAAGTACACATTTTGTCATGGAATAATGGTTTGGGGCCATATAACAGATACTCTCAAGACAGAAATGGCTGTGTATAACTCCCTGGCATTTAGGAATCAACAGGACATGTCTGTTACCAACTGTCTAAAGTAGGCTGTGGAAACTGAGAACTGGTGTGTTAAATTAAAAGTGAACCCCTGCATTGTTAAAGATTATCAAAACAGGAAAGAGACTCATGACCCAAAACATGAAGTCAGTAAATCCATTAGCACTCAAAGGTATTAACAGTCAAGGCGAGCTTATGTTCAGTATCCTCATGGAGGTTCTTCCCAAGTGTTAAGGTTTTTAAACTGATCCTCACCCCATCACCCACACCCAATTTTGTCAGGGTGCCTTCAAAATGCTGTATTCTCAAAGTATCACACTGGATTGTAATATAACACAGAGTCATTCTAGAATTAGCATTTTTAGATTCTATCATGAATTAATTTCTGTTCTGTCATGAGCAAATTATGTACTCCATTTCTCCTGTGGATTATAACATTCTACAGTGTCTTTTCTAGACAAATGGAAAAGTCAACATTAGAAAAATACAGAACAATTTGACTGCATATAAAAAATATTACACTAAAATAATTGGAGAAATTATGAGATTATTGATATAAAAACAAAAATGTAAATAGCAAGTGTTGGCAAGTATGTAGAGAAATTAGAACCCTTTGTGCACTGTTAGTAGGATTGTAAAATAGTCTTACTGTTATGGAAAAACATATGGAGGTTCCTCAAAAAATTAAAAATAGATGACCATATGATCTATCAATCCCACTTCTAGATATATATCCAAAAGAATCGAAAGCAGGGACTCAAACAAATGTTGTTTGTATGTTTATTGCTATATGTTCATAGCATTATTCACAATAGCTGAGAGGTGGAAGCAACCCAGATATCCATCAACACATGAATGGATAAAAAAAATATGGTATAAAAATACAAAAGAATATTATTCAGCCTCAGAAAAGAAAGTTGGACATGTGCCACAACTTGGGTGAATCTTGAGAACATTATGCTAAGTGAAATAAGCTAGCCATGAAAAGATAAATACTGTATGATTCCACTTATATGTGGTATCTTAAACAAATTCTTAGAAACAGAAAGTAGAATGGTGGTTGCCAGGGGCTGGGGTGGGGGCAGCGGGGATGAGTGAGGAATGATGAGTGGATGTTCAATGGATACAGGCTTTGACTCAAGATGTAAAAGTTCTGGAGCTCTATTCCATAACAATGTAAATTTACCTAACACTACTGAACTTAAAAACGGTTAAGATGGTAAAATTTACATGTTTTTTGCCACAATAAAAAAAATCTAAGAAAGTACAACTGAAACCAATACAACATTGTAAATCAACTATACTTCAATAAAAAGTTGTTTGTTTTGAAAAAAAAAAGTAATTGTTTTTATTAAATTACCATCATGTAGAATCCATTTTAAAATGTGGAAATATTTGCAAATTTTGAAGTAATGTGCTTGTTGTTCACATTATAACTTTGTTTCAAACTCTATTAATGTAATTACAGCATGACATTTTTAACCAATTTCCTTAAGTTCTTCACTTTTTAAAATTTTGCAAATAAAGATACGATTTTCCACCAGCAAGTCCCCTTGTAATATTTTTATATGATATGACTTGGACACATAAAGCAAATTATTGGTTCACTTCTTTTACTCATTCATAACTAAAAATAGAACAAAATATTCGAATAGTTTAAATAAATACATAACTTAAATAAAGTGAAATATTCAGGAGTTACAAGTTGTAGTTAATACTATCCCACTAACAATGGTGAATTCACAACTTTAGCATTTTTTCAGGTCAAGTATGATGCTTATTGAAGCAAGTATTTGTCTGGATCTCTCTATATGCATAGTCACTTTCATATTTTGGTCTAAAATGTATAATCAGTTAAGTAAAATTGCTGCATAATTAAATAATTTTTAAAAAGGAGACTCAATCATTAATAAGTTTGTAGTATTGAATCAATCCATTGCTTTATTTCTTCACTTTTCAACTTAGCTTTAGTTCTGAACTAACAGTATTATCAATAATGAGCCAGTAAAACATTATCACTCATTTTAATGTCGTAATTACCCCGATATCTTTTTTTCCAAGTGTGCTATGTATTTTAATGCCTTACTTATTAACTGGAATACTTAGAATCACTTAGGAGAATAATTAACATTTTAAATAAAATGTAATAAGATCCATAAAATATTGATGTTGGAATTACAACAGTTTTTAAGGATAATTGTTAACAGAGAAGTATACTACTTTTGAAATTTGTAGCAACACTTCTTGTTATAAGAGTAAGCCCTCACTAGCAATCCAATTAAAAGCAACCCTGTCACATTCTACTTAGCATACTCGTTTTCTTTAATGGCACTTACACTCTCTGATAGTTCTTTTTTATTTACTGTCTTCCACTAATAGAATCTAAGCTACAAAAAAACCAAATAACTTAGTGTTTTATTTAACACTGTGTCTCCAAAAACCAGAACAGTATTTGCAATGTAGCTGCCACTTACTAAATATTTGCCAAATGAATTAATGCAAGAGTACATAAGTGAATAAATAAATGAAAGATTCCTGGCTGCTGCTCACGCTAGAGCATGCTTCATGAGATTTTCATGTGAGAAGCAGCTTAATCCCAAATTAACTCTTGAAATTTAGAATGTCTTCCCTCATTGCAGTAATAGAGCCCTTTACATTTGGAAATAAAGGGAGGATGTAAGAAAATCAGTGCAATCAGGAGAAAAATCCTATTTGTTTTGCTGTACCTCCTTGAAATGTGTAGATGCTGTTTTATTAAAGATGTTCAAATTCCAGATGTTGATCTATTGATAAAGATATAAGTGGTTAGAATTGGCATACTAGACTCATTCTGGCTCACGTTTCCACGGCAGGGCTAAGAAATAAAATCACTAGAGATCTGAGCTAAGAACAATATCCTTAGTATAGACAATTTGGGATTGATTTTTGAAATCTCTCCCCTCCTCTCCGTTTCCCTCTTCTCCATACTTCTCCACCTTCCACCCTTCCCCTCTCCTCCTCTCTTCTGTTCTCTCTTTCATCTTGGAAAGAGGCATCCCATACACAGAACTCTGCTTTCTGAGGGCAAAGAAATAAGTGGCTCTGTCACCATGTGTAATCACTAGACCATCTTGTAGTAGCCCCTTTTCCACTTCTCTGGAGGGTGGTTGCCCACCCATCTAGATACAGGGAAGCATTAGGTTCGGTTTTCAGGAGAGAGGATGCCTCTTCTCTCTGGACAGCAAACATTTTTTTTGTTTGTTTTTTTCTGTCAGTTTCATATGCCTTTGAATTATCCTCTCATTCCCATTTGATTATTATCCTTTTAGACTTCCTCAAATTTTTCACTAAACAAAAACTCTTTCTGAAAATTATTAAATCCGAATTTTAAAAATATAAATAAAAGTCAAACTTCAGAAATATTTGATGTCACTATATTTAAAGAATAACAGTATTTTTCCCAGTTTTATTGAGGTAGACTTGACATATATCACTGTGTAAGTTTAAAGTGTTCAGCATAATGGTTTGACATATATATTTTGAAATGATTACTGCAAAAAGTTTAGGCGGCATACATCATCTCATATAGATAATATAAAAAGAGAAAGCAAAAAGAGGGGAAAAAAAGAGACTTTTTTCCCTCGTGATGAGAACTCTTAGGATTTACTCTCTGAACAGCTTTCTTATATATCCCACAGCAGCATTATATATAGTCATCATGCTGAACATTGCATCCCTGGTACTTATTTATCTTATAATTGGAAATTTATACCTTTTGACTGCCTTTCTCTAATTCTTCCTCCCCACAACCCCTGCCTCTGGTAACCACAAATTTGATCTCTTTTTCCATGATAATTTTTTTTTTTTAAGCTTCCACATATAAGTGAGATCATAAAGTAATTGCTTTTATTTCACTAGCATAATGCCCTCAAGGTCTATCCATGTTGTTGTTAATAGCAGGATTCTCTCTTTTTTTATGGCTGAGTAATATTCCATTGTACATATACATTACAACTTCATAATCCATTCATCCATGGAAAGATGCTTAAGTTATTTTTATGTCTTGGCTATTGTAAATAATGCTGTTATGAACACAGGGGTACAGATTCAAAGAGTATCAGTATTTTAGATGCACTTTAAAGCACAAAACTAATAAATAAGAGAGGCCAGGTGATTCCAACTCAAGCCTATTTTATGTTAAAATCTTGTTCTTTCTACTGTACTCAGTGTTTATGGCCAATATTATAGTTAGTGTCCTAATCTTTTCCATTTGCCAAATAAAATTAATCTGGAGACTAGTTTGTTTAAGTCATCAAGGAGAAAATTAAATTATGTCAGTATCAAGTCTATATTATAAATAATTTTAAACCTTCTATGACATGAAGGTTGCATTGCAACTAATGACAATTTTATTAAGAAACTATATTACTATTTTTGACAATTTCATGTTTTATAACCTACTCAATGTGAGAATCACTCCTTTACTCAATATAAGAAGTTTTGAACTTAATTTTCTGATTTGACCTAAAACAGGCAACTTAACTCTTATTAGCACCCCTTCCTCTTCCCACCATTAAAGTGTATTAAATTTTACTTTTATGGACTCTCTTGACTGAAAAACAATGGACTATGGTCCTTGCATTTTTCAATGTCCCTTTTAAATTTATATTTTAAAGTTAACAGGTTTCACAAAAGCATCAGTGTATTTTAGGAAGTCAGTTAAAGTTCAAATTTTTTCTGTTGAAAACCAGGGTGTTTAATAATAAATTCCTACAAATTCTGAAAGTAAATTGGACAAACTTCTGTAGAAAGTCTCCTAGAAAACTAATTCTCAATTTTGTCTCAATTTCATCATCACACTGTTATTAGGAAAGTGGTTTCATCTGTTAAGGTTTCACTGAATCATGCTGATAAATGATTAATATTCTATGTTTTCTAAGGTGTAGCAAATGTATTTTTTTTACCATTGTTTCCTCTGTATGAGAATAGCCTCCATATAAGAAAGATGGATAAGGCACGGAGCCAGGTATTTGTTGCCTAGATAAAATAAGGCAGCACCATTTTCAATAAGTCTTACAAAAGCTCTTTTTCCTTATGACAAAAATTTCCATGGAACTCCTTTTCAGGAGTGATATAGTCTTTGAAAATAGTTTTGTAATGAAATTATAGAGTTCATGAAAGAAAATTGCTTTCTCTTTCATGTTCATCCACTCTACATTATATCCGAACTCAAAACATTCTTATGTTCTGTTCAATGCAACACTTCATCTCTAATACTCATTAGACAGGAAAACACTGTGGGTTTATGGTATCATGGTTAAAACAGACTTCCCTAAACTCCTGTTTCAAATAGTGTGTTTTTGGTGCATTGAAGGTATTTACACTGAGATCAAGGCACCATAGTACCATCTGGAGTGGAAAAAATATGAGCTTTTTTCAGCACTGAAAAACAGCTGGGGAAATGGGAAGTTTTATTCACTCTGAGAGAGTATCATTTTTCAGCATATTGAAGAGGACAATTTGGCAGTATCTACCAAAATTAAAAATAAACATTCTGTATTCTGTGGTAATCTAATTTCAAAAATACTCTCACTCTATACCAAGGTATTTGTATAGGGATTCTTATAGTAGCAGCATTTGTAATTATATAAAAAAATTATAAATAATCTGAATATCCACCACAAGTGCCATGGATTAATAAAGTATGTGAAATAAATGCTTTAAAATACTATGTATCCATTTAAAAATCAATTACATCTCTGTGAACTGATATTAGTAGCATGTTCAATGTTAAATACAAGTTGTGTTAAATTTTTTTATTTAAAAAATATATAGGGCTTCCTAAGTGTCAAATACTGTTCTAAATGCTTTATAAATATTAATATTTATTTTTTGTAAGAACCTTGTGAAGTGGGACTGTTATTATTCCCCCATTTTCCAGAGGAGGAAACTGAAGTATAGAGAGGTTAAGTGATTTCCTCAACATCACACTACTAGTAAGCAGGAAAACTGAGATTTGAACTCAAAGGTAAAGGGCATATAGACATTGGATGGTGCCACATTATTGCCTCCTGGATTAGGAAACAATGTGCATTATTTTCTATGATTATGAAATTCTTTCAAAGAAAATTGTTGAAATGAGAATGATAAAGCATTTTGAATCAGGATATTTCAAAACTCAGTATATAGATTTAAATGCCAAGATTTCTTTGAGATTAAAATAACAATACCACCAAATGTGCCTGAAATAATTTGCTACTATTAGTCTTATCTTCTTCATTCCTGCAGACAGATATGATGTCTACTCTCAACTAACTGAAAATAAATCTCTCCAGAACTTTACAATAAAGTGACTTCCTGAGAAAGGCTGCTAACCTTAATCAGAAATCCAACTCGTGTGCTCAGAGATAAAATGCTGCTTAAAGCCTACACTTGTACTAATTTAGATTCCACTTAATAATTCCATTTATCAATTGAAAGGTAATCACACTTTTACTTCCTTAATTCTATTTATTTAATTTTTCAGCTTTATTGAGGTGTAGCTGGCAAATAAAATTGTAATATGTTTAAAGTATACAGACTGATGATTTGATTTACATATATATTGTGAAAGGATTTCTACAATCAGGTTAATTAACATATCCATCATCTCACATAGTGACTTTTTTGTTGTTGTTGTTAAGGATGGTTAAAATCTACTCTCTTAGCAAATTTCAACTATACGATACAGATACAGTATTAACTGTAGTCACATCACACTATGTATTAGATCCTCAGAACTTATTCATCTTATAACTGAAAATTTGTATGCTTTGACCAATCTCTCCCATTTTCCTCACCCACCAGCCCCTGGCAAAAACCATTCTGCTCTCTGCTTCTATGAGTTTGATTTTTTCCTTTAAGATTCCACATATAAGTGATACCATACAGTATTTGTCTTTCTCTATCTGATTTATTCTACTTAGCATAACGTTCTGCAGCTTCATTTATGTTGTTGCAAATGGCAAGATTTCCCTTTAAGCCTGAATAACATTACTCTGTGTGTGTGTGTGTGTGTGTGTGTGTGTGTGTGTGTGTGTTTCTTTATCCATTTATCTGTCAATGGATATTTAGATTGTTCCCATAATCTAGATATTGTGAATAATGCTGCAATAAACATGGTGTACAAATATCTCTTCAAGATTGTTATTTTGTTTCCCTTGGATGTATAACCAGAAGTGGGATTGCTGGGTCATATGGTAGTTTTGTTATTAATTTTTTGAGGAAACTCTGTACTATTTTCCACAATGTCTATATCAATTTACATTCCCATAAAGGGTGTACAAGAGTTCCTTTTTCTCTACATCCTTACCAACATCTGTTGTCTTTGCCTTTTTAATAATAGCTATCCCAAGAGGTATGAAGTGATACCCCATTGTGATTTTGATTTACATTTCCCTAATGATTAGTGATGGTGAGCATCATTTTATATACCTATTGACCATTTGTATGTGTTCTTTGGGAAGATATTTATTCAGGTTCTTTGACCATTTTTTAAAATTATTTGTTTTTTCTTTTTGCTATTGAGTTGTATGAGTTCCTTATATATTTTGAATATCAAACCCTCATCAGATATATAATATAGTTTACAAATATCTTCTCTCATTTCATAGGTTGCTTTTTTTTAATTTTGTTGATGGTTTCCTTTGCTGTAAACAGTTTTTTAGGTTGATGTAGTCCTACTTGTTTATTTTTCTTATATTGAATTTGTTTTTGGTGTCAAATCCTAAAATAAAAACATTGCCAAGACCAATGTCAAAGAATATTTCTGATATATTTTCTTCTAGTTTTACAGTTTCAAATCTTATGTTCCAAGTCTTTAATTCATTTTAAGTTGATTTTTGTATGGTGTAAAATAGCAGTCAAAATTCATTCTTTACATGTGGCAATCTGGTTTTCCCAACACCATTTATTAAAAAGACTATCCTTTCCCCATTTTTTATTCTTGGTGTCTTTGTAGAAAATTAGTTGACCATGTACCATGGTCATATTTCTGTGCTCTCCATTCTGTCCATTTATCTATGTGTCTCTTTTTATGCCGATGCCATCTTGTTTTGATTACTAGAGCTTTGTAATATACTTTAAAATCAGGGAGTGTGATGCCTCCATCCTTGCTCTTCTTGCTCAAGATTGCTTTAGCTACTCAGGGTCTTTTGTAGTTCCATATGAATTTATGGATTTTTTTCTATTTCTGTTAAAAATTCCATTGGGAGCCTCCCTGGTGGCGCAGTGGTTGAGGGTCCACCTGCCGATGCAGGGGACGCGGGTTCATGCCCCGGTCCATGAGGATCCCACATGTCATGGAGTGGCTGGGCCCGTGAGCCATGGCCGCTGAGCCTGCGCATCCGGAGCTTGTGCTCCGCAGCAGGAGAGGCTACAGCAGTGAGAGGCCGGTGTACCACAAAAAAAAAAAAAAAAATTCCATTGGAATTTTGATAGTGATTGCATTGAATCTTTAGATCACTTTGGGTAATATGGATGTTTAAAATATATTAATTCTTCCAATCCATGAACACAGAATATCTTTCCATTTATTTGTGTCTTCTATTTTTTTTTTTTAATCAATGTTTTATACTTTTCAGTGTGCAAGTCTTCATTTCTGCAGCATAGCTTTTCTGGCTAAAGTATTCTTTGAATTATTTTTTTCTTTCAGTATTTTGAATATATCATCCCCCTCTTTCCTGTTCTGCGAGGCTTTTTTCTAGCTGAGAAATCTGCTAATAGCTTATGGGTGTTTCCTTGTATATGAGGAATTTTTTTCTCTTGATGCTTTAAAAATTCTCTTTGTCTTTGATTTTAGACAGTTTTATTATCATGTACATTGCAGAAGACCTCTGTGAGCTGAATCTGTTTGAGAACATTGAGCTTCATAAACTTGGATGCCCAAATCTCTTTCCAGATTTGGGAATTTTTGAGCCATGATCTCTTTAAATAAGCTTTCTGCTCCTTTCTCTCTCTCTTCTCCTAGGATTCCAATAATGCATAAATTGTTTCATTTGATAGTATCTATAATTCACTAAAGCTTTCTTCATTCTTTTCACTCTTTTTTCTTTACTCTTCTTTGACTGGGTAATTTCAAATGATGTGTCTTTAAGTTCAAAACTTCCTTCTTCTGCTTAATCAAGTTTGATGTTATTTCCTTTCATTATTGTAATGTTCATGTTTCCTTTCATTATTGTAATCTTCAGCTCCAGAATTTCTGTTTTGTCCTTTTAAAAAATTTCTGTCTCTTTGTTAAACTCAGTTTGTTCATATACTGTTTTCCTGATTTTGTTGAATTGTCTTTTTTTTTTTTTTAATCTCCTGTAGCTTGCTGAATTTTCTTAAAACAATTATTTTGAATCCTTTGTCAACAATTTGTAGATATTCATTTCTCTGGGGTCAGTAACTGGAAAACTGTGGTGTCATGTTTCCTTTATTTTCCATGATCCAGGCAACCAGGTATGGAATTGAAGGTGTTTGGGTGAGGCAAATGGATTGTGGGGTACTGAATGGCCAGTTGTGGGATCCACAGATGAGCTGTCCTTAATGGCTTACAGATAGGCTTCCTCATGGAATCTGAGTGATTAGTAGGATCTAATTACTTTGATATGCTCTGAGCCCTGGCTGTCATTCTCCTAGCCCCTACCTGCCCCTCAGTCATGCAGCTCATCTCTATATTCTAGATGGGATGAGAAAGACGTGAACCTCTTGAGCAGCATCACACATAGCTGGGGAAGCTGTGTGCTCAATCACATGTTCTCACTTTCCCCTGTGGGAGAAGCTGCAGGCCAATGTGGTCTATCTTGGCACTGAGCTGTGTTGCGTTGTGAGAGGGGAATAAAGTGAAACTGTTATCTTACTCTATTTAATGCAACCAATCTTGGATTTTTTTTTGCTTCAACACTGTGCTGGGATTTCTCTGCTGAAATCCCAGACTTTAAGACTTTCACAAAGGTACCTTTGTCCATGGGTAATTATCAAAATTGGTATTTTTCATGGTAAGATGGTAGAATACTCCTATCCCACCACTTTGCTGATGTTAACTTAGCCTTAATTCTTCATTAATGCTTTGTAGTTGAACATGAAAATAATTGTTTTTTACAAACTATTGACTCACTTTATATATGTTACTATTCTTAGAATGAAGGCTGCAGTTTTAGCAAATAAAAATTTCAATGCTCTGTTAAATTTGAAGTTCAGATAAATAACTGATATTTTTGTTAGTAGAACAAATGCAATATTTGGGACATAGTAATATTTTTAAAAACTTGGTTTATCTGAAATTCAAATTTAGTTATGTGCTGTATATTTGTGTATTATTTTATAAAATGTCTTTATATAAATAAATATAAATATCTTGAATATTTCTATAGTCTCTTCATTTCTTTTTTAAAAATTTCCCCCTCTATGCAGACTAAAATTTAGAAATATAGACATCTATCTATCTATCTATCTATGTTAGGTAACTGTTTCATATATATACATACATAAGACAGTATATATATGTACCTACATTTACATATATGTATGTATATATGTATGTGTGTGTGTGTGTGTGATTGCATCCTATATTGCAGTTGACAACCTGAAAACTTGACTTATCTTTACATGCAGGTATCAAGTATATCAAAATACTCAGGTTACTTTCAACCTCCCCTGATACATTTCAGTAATTAAAAATATATGCTAAATATAATACATCAGAATGATTCCCAGGTTAGAAAAATGTTTGAGGATATATTGATTTTCTGGCAAATATTGTAAAGTTCATGAACTCTACAAGTAGAGTTCCATCCAAATGATCCCAGATAGCTTTCTATCAAAAATTTTAGAGCCTTCTAAGTAATGAGTGTTTTAGCTTATCTTAATAAAATTTATCCTACTTTTAATCTTAACAAAAATCTCAAGACTTAAATTCTGAAAACAATAGTATAAATGACATTGAAATAGAATTTACAATGTGATCATTGATAATTTTATATACTTTGTAGTCTTGCATATTCATTTCAGTAAGGAAAATAATGATAAAATAAAATATTGAGTCCTATGCAGGCTTTTATAGGCAAAGTGCCATTGAGTTAATGTTAAAGGACTGATTTAACATATTCTATATTTTAGAAATAGACAGTTGATTGATTAGTGTTCTTCAGTGAGAAATACAGGTGCTTGTTCTTGGGGCCCTTCTTCTTTACTCATGTTCCTTTGCATGAACAGTATGTTGCCGTTCTACCTATTAGGCCTATAGAAAACACTAAAGTGAGTTTATCCATATGAGTATATTATGATTTTACTGTTTAAAGTAGTAGGTTACTGGCTGTATTATATGAAAGTATAACTTTAAATTGGCTATTCTAAAAGTTTCCTTACACTTTTTGGTAGATATTGGCTTAACTTGGGGTTGGCTTATAATTAACTTATAAGTTAAAATAGGAAATAACATTACTTGAAGTTAAACATTAGATGAATGCTTTCCTGAGGCATTATTAGGACTGAAATGAACGTTTGGTTTTACACAATAGAAAGCATAACATCTTGTAGGCTAGAATTGTTTATCTATGTTCTAGAGAGCAGAACTTTGGGACCTTCAATGACAGTTCAATATTTCTAAAATTTCAATTCTAGAAGTTCAGTTTCCTTTCTTCCTTCCTTCCTTCCTGCCTGCCTTTCTTCCCTCTCTTCTCTCCCTCCCTCTTTACTTCCTTCCTCTCTTCTTTCCTTCATTTTTACTTGAGGAGAAATTTCTCCCTGATAATCATTGCTGTCATTATAGCCACCTCAGTTGGTAAGTGGGTATGATATTTTATTCAAGTAATTTTCTTTTATAGGCTTTGTCATTAGTATTCCAGGATGTCAACTGTAATTGGGTCTCATTTAAATCGGCATGAGAGATTATCTGTATTCTATATACTCTCCAGAAAATAAAACCTTGAACAGACTTCTATTCTTATCAGGACAGAAAAGATCAATAATATTCCTGATGACCTAAATATCATGTGGCCCATTCAGTTTTCTAGATTCTCTGTAAGTGCCCTTAGATTAATCTAGATCGTCAAATGACCTGCCCTTGCATATATTGTTTGGGGCTCTCAATATTGCTTTCACTGAACAGCTCTATAGTATTTGGTCAGCATTTTATAATGAAGGATGTTTTATGGATCAATTTTCTGAAGCATGTTAGATTTGTTGTGAGGATATTATTGAGGATAACATTCATATACTAAAAGTAAACTTTTTTTTGAGGTTATAGGTTTAGGTCCAGGGACAGAATCCCTGAGCAGTCATTTTGATTTCTTATTTTTTGAATACCATAAGTCAAAGGAATTTATTTTTTCACCTTTTACACTGACTCCTTTAAATTTAATAGTTTTCATATTTAGATTCTATATTTTTACTTACTGTTTTTATACAATCAAAATCATTGAAAGACAAAGTGAAGACAGCAGGTTTCCATGCTTTTTCCTTATGTAAACTTTGCAGAAATCAGCTTGTTGGTGAAATGCAGAGTAAGTCACTCTCTATCAGAGGGCATCTTATCTGCCAGTTCTTGGCCAGTATTCTTCATCCAACAGAAGTCTAATGTTAAGGACAAGACAAGTAGAGTCAATTGCTTTCTAATAGCTGTAGTCCCTATTTGACCCTATTTTCAAAACGGTAGGTGGTACTAATATTTTTGTAATTCTATCTCAGGGTCAGCAGCTGCAAGGCTGCAATAATCAGTGCAAGTTTATAGTCTGGAAATTCCCTCCATTTGCCATTTCTTAGCTTATTATTATTATTATTATTATTTTGACTCTTCATGCTTTAGCGATTAGTAGATACTTAGCACAATAA
The DNA here is from genome assembly GCF_000442215.2 of Lipotes vexillifer. Taxonomy (NCBI): domain Eukaryota; kingdom Metazoa; phylum Chordata; class Mammalia; order Artiodactyla; family Lipotidae; genus Lipotes; species Lipotes vexillifer. The sequence goes on along the minus strand of NW_006773486.1, from coordinate 107,579 downwards.
TGTAGATTCTAATTCATTCACAGGGATTCTTTAGCTTCTCCATGGTGAATCACAACAGAGTAAAAATACATGAAATTATATTTAACAACTTCTAAAATAGTTATCCATAAAGCAGAGAATATATTCTGGAGTAAAAAACTAGCTTACAAAAAACAATTCTTAAAAATGGAAGAATACAAATAAATTTTTTATAATAAGGCAAGATACACTCATGTCTAACACCTCTGACCTCAACATAGGTCACAAGCTTGTCCATTCAGATAAAGGAGTGTCATGAAATTCTCAGAAAATAATCTCAGAATAATTGAAATTGTGAAAAAACATGATCTACTTAAATACATTTTAATTGGAAGTATAATTGTAAGATAATTAACATTTTTTTG